>NC_087513.1:214875235-215210235 GCF_963921805.1 Phalacrocorax carbo | reverse complement strand
CTCGGTTTTGCTCATTAAATGCTCCGACAGGGAAGAAAGAGCTGGCCACAGCAGGGCAGGCGGTTTCCTTTAAAAGGCAGCACTGTGTGTAATACATGAAGCTGCTTGAGGTTAACGGTTGGGTCCCTTTTTGTGTGTGTGCCTGTTTGTTTTGATACACAGTGGTGAAACACAGTCCTTGTGGGGTCGTATTTTCCTGCTGGAGCAAGCTGTCAGCTAGAGATGAGACAGCAGAGGGGGAATAGCTGAAATCCTGTGTTTGTTTGCTTTAAAAAGCCACTTAAAATTAGCTCAGTGAATATAGTCCTGCACAGATTGCTCAAAAAATTAATAAATCAGGCTATGTGCAAGGAAACTCGATAATGCAAACCAGGTCCCTTTACTGCGTGCCAGAGCCCGGTCTCATTTACGCAGGGGGCTCTTGGCTCTCCCAGGGTGTCTCTGGTTTTACGCCACTGGGTGGAGAGAAGAAACCTGGCCTGGCCCCTGCTGATGTCTCAGAGTTCAAAATTACAGAGCGGTTTGCCTCCGCACTTGTGATTTCAGTGGGATGTGGAAAGGGCCGATGCGGCCTTTGTAGAAGAAATGGGCACTGGGTCAGTCCACAAAGCCCTGCCGTGGGGTGGTGGCCAGGTAGGAGGACCTCAAATGCTCCTGGGGAAGGTGTACTTTGTCCAGTGCTCTGGCACCATGATTGCATCTTCAGCACTGGGGACGCCAAGCCCCTGGATGCCACACGAGCTGATGGCACAGCGGGCGTCAGCACTGCTGGGGTGGCCCAAGGGGAACCGCCTTGCCAAGGTTCCCAGGTGCCTGGACACAGAAGCAGATCCTTCCTAAGTGGGTGATGCAGCTGCAGAGAGCTGGGGCTGGTGGGGTGTGTACGTGAAGAAGCAAATCCTGGCTGGGGCTGGAGCTCAGGGCATGCGAGGAGAGGCTGAGAGCTGGGTGGGTGCAGTGGGAGAGAAGGCAAAGGGGGATTTTGCTGCTCTGTGCAGCTCCCTGCTGGGATGGTGCAGAACAGAGAGAGATGGGCTCCCCTCAGAGGTGCCCAGTGATGGGATAAGAGGCATTGGCCCAAAATTTCCCACATTGGAAATTGTAGTTGGCTATACCAGACTCTTGAGGAATGAAGTTTCTGAGATACCCCTCAGAAAACCCATTTATTGCTAATGAGCATTTGACACTGCGGTTTCCCCAAGCCCCCAGTAAGGAGCGTGTTGGAGACTGGCGCTCCTCATTCACTGACACAGAGGAGCATCCAACCTCAATGAGGTACCTAATTTTGAACAGTAGCTGCACTGGGGCTTCTCCCTAATCCATGGAAAAAGACAGACATCTGCGGTGAAGTCTGAATCACTCGCTGAAGGTTTCTCCGGTGACCACAGAGAGGTCCTGGAGCAGCCACAGTCCTAACCAAGGACATCTCATCTCGTTTGGAGGTGATGAATCCAGGCCCGGGGTTTTTGTGCTGTGACTGCTAAATAAGAGGGTCAGGTCCTCCTCGTGAGCCCCAAGGCTCCTACAAACTGATCTCACTTTGTATGATTGAAAGTCATTTATCATTCTAGAGTCTTGGCCTTCCAAGATGCTGCTGGAAACAGAAGAATATCAGCCCCTAAAAAGCTACGATTTGAACACAAACTGAGAGCATTTTGTGGATGCCTCTTGGGCTGGCATTGAAATTCGACCTTGCCCTCCAGAAACGACCAGAGCTTGAGGGAAGCTTCTTCCGTGGTGAATCTCCAGTTCTCCATCCAATCGGGGAAACCTTTTCCACAGGCGAAAAGGCATTTCCAGTGCCTGGAAAGTGGATGAGTTCTGGTGTATGCCCACCTTCTGCCAACCAGGCTGGTACTACTACAATGGCAAAAAAAGAGCATTGGACAACGCCCCTTCATGATTTGCTTGGCCAACTACTATTTTTAACCTGATCTACTGCTCTGTTTTACCTGATATCTGTTGTTTCACTGGTAATCTATCATTTTACTGCTTTGGGGATAATCTCTTATTCAATTGCTTGCTGAGGTAGTTTGCTGATTTCATGAGCAAAATATTGCGCTTTCTGTTTTTTATTGATGATCTACCATTTTTATAAATTATCTGTTGAATTTCCAGACATTCAGCAGCCCACCTAAAGCTGTGGCTTCCAGAGGACTGCTAGCCATCAGATGGCCAGATATGCATGCGCTGTCAATCCGATATATCCGGGATGAGTTAGGCTAATGCTCCGTGGTGGATTTCTTATACGAAAATCCTGGCTAAGTCAAGACGCCGTTTGGGGAAGTTCTGGCTGGCCCATCACAGCGTGGGAGCTGAAGGATGAGAGATGATGTGTTTCCCATGGTCTCGTGGGACCACGCTCCCTGCTTGACCCTCGTCCTCCAACATTTGGGTCTCCAAACCTTTGACTCTGTGATGACCAGCGGAGACCCTTGGAGCAGCCAGCCCAGACAGCAGACTGGCTCGCTCAGGACATGTGGAGGCCAACCATATGCTTTGTCAGGGGGTGCAGGTCTGATTAATGTCAGAGTCCAAGTCCTGAAGGATGAGGAAAATAAGTTCATACAGCTCTGTGTAAATCATACTTAATTTTTCATCAGTAGACAGGGAGGCTACAGGGAGGGGGGCTGGGAAACACAGAGGTTAAGTGACTTAACCCAAGGTGCAGAGCTCCACAGAATAGAGATTTCCAAACTTGCAGACCAGTCATTTGGTCACTGGGCCTCATTTTAATTAGCTAGTGTGTTTTTATTTAAGAATGACAGCACATTACGTTTCCTTGTAATTCATGGACCCCACCCCACTGTGTGCAGTCACAGATCAAAGAGATGGCTCCTGCTCACAGCCTTGCTGCTAGAAATGGTTTCTTTTCATGCCTTAAATTTGAGAACATCAACAGTATCTAAAACATTCAGCAAATGATTTCTTTTCTACTTAAAAGCAGACTCTCTTCAAATAATTTCCTCTTTCTTTGGTACAGGTTTCCGCACTCTGAAAGCTCCACACAGAGCCCTCAGAAATAAATCAGATCCCAAGCGTTCAGCCCCGTTGCTTGTTTTGCAGATCCGTGCTTTGCAAGCAGGCCGTTTTCATGCGCAAAAAGCAGCCTGCTCGCAAACGCTGGCAAATTAGAAGTCATTTCTGAAATCACTAGCCACCAAATCCCTGCCTAAGCTTGGAGTAATTAAACCTGGGTTATCACAGCAACATGAAAGTGCAAGACGCCCTGTGTAATATCTTTATGGGTTCTGCCGTGACAGCATCAAATCTGAGCGTAATTGCTGCTCGGGCTTGTTTTGATCACGATTCCCACTCTCCTGACCTGGGAACACAGTTGAGTTGTTCTTCCTGGCTTAAGGGAGCTCAGTCAGATTCAGTAAAAGGATGCTGAGAAGAAAATCAGGTCCATGACTAACAGTAATTCTCACTGAGCTCACCTAGTACCTGGGCTACTCTTACACAAGACAGGAGACCAGATTAGCTGGTGGGTGAGCTATTTATACCAACAAGTACTCAACCTGATGGTTCCCTTCCAGCGTTGCTCTCTTCAACTTTACCTTGTCTGCTGAAAACAAGGGCTCTTCTGCAACCCAGTAGACAGTTTGGAAAGGGTTGCTCCATTTTAGGGATCTTTAGCTATATGCATTATTTCATTGACCCTTACCCAGCCCATCCTGTAGCCATCAGGGGCAAAAGCAAAAGGCCAGTTCTTCATTATCAACTGGAGTCTTGCAGGTTGGTTGCTTCTGTTGAGTCATAGAATCATAGAGTCATAGGAGGGTTTAGGTTGGGAGGGACCTTCAGAGGCCATCCAGTCCAACCCCGTGCCAAGGGCAGGGACATCTTCAACTCGATCAGGTCGCTCAGAGCCCCGTCCAGCCTCACCTGGAATGTCTCCAAGGATGGCACATCAACCACCTCTCTGGGAAACCTGGGCCAGTGTCTCACCACTCTCACTGTAACAAATTTCTTCCCTGAATCTCACCTCTTTTAGTTTAAAACAATTACTCCTTGTCCTATTGCTACACATCCTTTCTACCTGTCCTCTCCTGCCTCCTGTGACTATTAGTAGATACTGAGTAGTAACAGGGCTCGGAGGCATTGGGCGCCCAACGGCTGAGTAGCGTTGCAGGTGGTCTCTGCTTTTGCAGTGCTGACTCTTGTGTTGCCAAAAGGGGGGGGTCTGTGGAGGAAAAACCCCAAGCACTGGGTCAGGGTGGCTGGTTTGGGTCTCACTGCCTGATCAGAATAGATGGGAGGGACATGACAGCCCTGGGACATCATCCGCATCCCAGCTGCCTCTTGATGCTCATTTAACCAGGCAGGAGCCAGGCAGAAGAGCCCTCCGAAATGTCCCTTCTTCAAACAGTCCTTGCTATGCCATTAGCACATCTAGGGTGAGGGGCAAACCAGCCGGACACCCCAAAGGTCCATGTTACTCCCAAGTTCATGCAGTTATCCAAGGATGTGGCTCCACACTGCTGTTGGTTGGGGTCTTGCAGAGCGGTCATAATGGATTTGGCGAGGGTGCGAGCCAGTCTGCCGGACGGCACGTTGCACACCCTCCCGTACCATGGTGAACATGAGCCACCTCCACCCTCTCTAATTAAGGGGCATGATTTCACCTCCCATTACTTCACGCTTACCACAGAGTACGAGCACGGATGTGGGCGGTATGACACATGTCAGCTTCACACCCTTGCCTCGGTGACTTGCTCCTGTGTCTGTACCATTTTTTGCATTTATATTCCCCAACAGGACCTGGCTAAACCAATTCTATGTCCACACACACAGACAAAGTTTTATAGGTTTGGCAGAAGTGATCTTAGACGGCATGTTGCACAACCTCTACAAAAGGCAAGGTCAGAGATTTCCAACCTGACTTAAACTATCCTGGATGTGTCACGAAGGAAAGAAAGACCAATCTGTATTTCAAAATGCAAGTGCTATGCTTCAGGGAAAAGCAAATTGATGCCTCAGATAAGAAGCATGGCATTAGTGGGCTTTTTTTTCACTGGTGAGGCGCCTTTATCCTGATATAAGTCCCAGATATTAACACAAAGAATTACAAGGGGGAAAAAACGATGCTAATCCTGTGTATCAGCAGTGTCTAACCTGCCAAGCATAAATATTCATGTAATCACTTTGCAGTTACCTGGTAACCACAACAAAGCACACCTAGAAAATGTAATTACAGGGGCTCCATAAACTCATCTTAAATTATCACCTATAGCCAGGCACGTATTATTAGATATTAGAGTCTCCCTTAGATCAGAATCTCATGTTCCTCATGTCTAATTTGAAATAACTATCTCGTTATTGGCAAGCGACGAAATCTAAATGGAGTCACGTAAATCCTACTTCACAGCTCAATTAAGGAAATGTGATTACGGATCTGGAAGCAGATGCAGATATTACTGGGGAAGGTTGATGGCAGGAGCCTACAGGAAGCAGTCGATGCTTTCCAGGGGTCATTTGTAGGGGAACCCGTAGGAACAGACTTTCTATTGTTATACGCTTCAGAGTATGTGGGGTGGAGTGGGGGCGAGAGACCGGATTCCCATTTTTAAGTGCTTTGGAGGTTTTCAGGAGGAGTCAGGTTCCATTGTTGTGTTTTAAATATTCTCTAAGCTCTCTGGGAGCACTATACATTTTCACCACTTTTCCCTCTGCGCCCTTCCCTCCTGTGATGAGGTTCACACTCTTTGGTCGTTCACCAACTGCCATTGATCTCTATCCCTGCTGGGGGGGGGTGGGATGAGATGGGGGAAGATGTCATTCTATGCACTTATCCTAACAAAAGCCAAAAGAGATGTCGAGAGATGTCCTAGGAGCTCTCTGAACGCAACAGGCAGGAGCAGCAGGTGCCTTTGCAGCTCTCTCGGCTGCGTGCACCTGGGTCATTTTAGGAAAGACCATCTGTCAGATGCACCATGAAGTGTCCTGGATGAAGGGTCCTTTTTGTCCAGCAGGACACGGTCGGGATGACAACGCGTGCAGCATTCCTGGGGTGGCTCAGGGTCCTTGGCACGGCTGACGACATGATGAAAGAACAGCAAGAGCTAATGCAGGGATGCACCAGCCTTTTCCAGAAATGATCAGGTCTTCTCACCAAGCTGGATGAGTCTGGGGACAAGGACGCCCTTCTCCAAACCCCGAAGAGAAGGTGTTAAAGTCACAGGCAGCAGCTGTGAGGGGGGAGGATGGGATCGGGGGCTCAGAGGACGGCAGATGCAAAAATACATCCTGCCGCATGCACCCAGGAGCATGAGTAATTATTCCTACCGGGAAGACACGTTATGGCAGAAGCTATCATGAAATAAATATGGAAACAGGGATGCATTTGCAAACACTCTCAGCCAAGAGAGACTGAAATCAGGGACAGGCACTGATCCCCAGTTCCCTGCAGTGACCAAGGGAGCGTTGATTTATAAAAACGGTAACCCTGGTCTGCTGAGGGATGGCTCTGCCCTGACCGCCTGCCCATTTTCTGCCCTTGGTTTTGCTGCTCCATCCCAAATTGCTTGCTCCTAAAAGGAGAAGGAAGCCAGAAAATATGATCTTTTTCTAATGCATTTAGGGTCTTCAGTGCGTTTAGGGTGGAAATGAGCTTTTCTGCTCTGGAAGGACAGTCTTTGATTTTGGTAGCTTCCACCCCCTGAAATCTGAACATACAAACACACAAAAATGCACCAGGAAAAAAAGAAATCTAACCCACCGAAAAAGACTGAGTTCAAGAAAACCACCCAATTTCATTTGAAATCCAACTCTTTAAGTGTCCTTAATGTTTTATTGAATGAAAACAGTGCTTGCCCCGTGAAAAATGGTGCAAAAAAAAAAGGTGAAAACATTCCATCTGCGAAGGTGCAGACACACGGACCCTGAACATCGTCTGAATGTGCCTGCTCGGTTTTAACGCGGGATTTTGCTGAAGTCAGGGCTCTGAAAAAGCTCTCATTTCAGTGAAAACTACTCTTCCTTTGGTTGGGAAAATAAAAGTTTTGACCCAAATTTTATGATTACTCTATTTATGATGCTGGGACCAAACTATAAATGCAATTTGTATATCGGAAATCCCTATGAAATTTCAATTAAATATGATACGTGTGCTTTCCTTTCCTAAGAGAGCTTGTTTCTGGGCCAAATTCTTCCGTCTTTATTTATACATTAGTAAGTGGAGTCTTTCTTACTGCACACTTCAGAGTCCGATCCTTTTCTTCCAAACTACTGCAGGTTTCCCGGAGAAAAAAAAGAAGACAAAACACTTTCTAACAGCAGTAGCTCTTTTCCCCTCGCTCTCCATCTGGTACGTGATCTGTGATCATACCTCTAGGTCATTATGCTTGTAATGTTTATTGGAAAAATCAATCTTTAACTTTAAGACTTTACACAGGAAATATTAAAGTAAATTAGGACCCTATACATCCATTTTCAAATTTCCTTTCGACCTCACAGTACCTACTTCTTTCATGAAAAAAAAATCAAGATTTTTTTTTTTTTTCCCAAGCTGTTCCATTTTTGCATAACTGACAAAATTTCCTGGAAATACAATTTGCCCGGCTACGTTAGGTATTATCTCCAGCCCATATTAGCAGCTAAGCAGTTGTTGACATTCCCTTTCACTATTGCTACTAAAACTCCATGAAGCTTACGCAGAATTTATACACGAATGTCAACTCATTTTTAAAATATGTAATAGGAAAAGATCAGCCAATGCCTTTCTGGCCACCTACATTTCAGAAGGTATTGGCTGGTATTAAAGTAGTGTATACATATATATTTTAAGAAACCACACATTTTCTGGGCCAGAATCCAAAAGCATATAAAGTAGTTTAGTCAGTTATGACTGGTTGAGGAGCTAGATGGAAAACAGAGCATTCTCAGAGGGTTTGGGTGCATGTGGATTTCTTTCCAAAATTAATGTGAGTGGGGGTCATTAATTTTACTTTTATTTTGGTGGATGAAATGTCGCTCTTCTGGATATTCTCAGGGTGGGACGTGAAGCCACATCTAGCGAAGGCAGGACTCTCCGGCCCCCGTCAGTGCCTTGCAGCGCTGAGGCTGAACACACCTCGCTATTCATGCTGCTTCTGGGCTGGGACAGAAATACTGTGACAAACAAAAACTTAAAAAATATATATTGCAGTGACAGTTTGGGGTCTGAGGACAGACAGCCTGTGGGATGAAAGCCATGGAGACAGACCAGAGCGGTGAAAGGAGAAAATGCAGAGGACCAATGCTCTGGGCTCGGGCGCTCTCTCTGGGTCTGATCCTGCACTGATCAAGTACGTGCAACCTTTGCCGCTTGCAGCTATAGAAGCAAGAAGAAATTTAAGCCATATTGACTCACGTCCCTTCGTTTTTGCTCTTTCAAAAGGGGAACAAGGCTACTTTGCAAAATCCGTCTGGGTGGTGGATCTGTTTGTAACGGGGCTGTCTCCAGGTGAAGGCACCGGTGAAGAGCAAGATGTTCTTGTTCTTTGCTGTTGATATTTGCCCCCTTTAATATCACTAGAACTGATGTGCCCTTGAGGTTTCTCATGGAAGCAGCTTATCTTCTCTGTCCCAAGAAAATGTTGTGTTTGAACGACAGCTAAAAGCTCTTCGAGGCTGTGTCTTTAATGATGCCAATGGGAAGATTGTATAACATCAAAATAAGGTTTAAGAGTAATCAGCTCTTAAAAAAAAGTAAAATAAATTGGCGACATTTCTCTTGCATTGTGGGACCACATCCATCAGCTGTAGACCCAGCTCCTTTTCATAACAGAGCGCACAAGGCACCATAATACACAGTCAAAAACAAAACCACATGCTGCCATGAAATGAGACTGAATATCAAAACCTACGAGGGAGAGGCCAGATTCACTGATGCCTCTTGGTGCTAAGGTGGCTCGGCCACCCGCAGGGGCCGAGGGGTCACCGCCACTCGCAAAGCCCCACGGATGCAGGGACTGATGCTGTGGGGACCGCAGCAGCTGGCGTGGGAGCAGCACCAGCCCCCCTGCGCATAACCTCACTCCAGGCCACCCCAGACCAGGGGTGGGATCCTGGGAAGTGCAACTACCAGAGCTCCCAGTTTTGCAAGGATGGCAGGTTTTTTCTCCCCGGGAACTCTTCACGCAGCCAGCATCAGATGTTAATTTTTAGTCGTGAGATCTCTCTCTCACATTGACTCTATCATTTATTTCCAAGCCCCTGGGCTATTGTAGGCTGGACTTCATTTGTTTTAAACTCCTCTGCCTGGGACCTATTGTTCTGTGCTGCTGGTTCGTGGCTCTGTAAGTCATTACCAGCTCCGTCCCTTCCCCCAGAAGGAGCCATTGGGTCTTTTTTTTTTCTTCTTTTTTTAACACAGAAAATTAGTTTTGTGGCTGCAAAAGAGAAAAGCCCTGGAATCTCTTACTTCTAAAAAAAAAAAAAGAGAAGAAAGGAAGGGCGATTATGTTACAACGCAGCACACCAGAAAGTTTACTAATGACCTGCCTGCAACCAAATGGCTAAGCCGCCAAGCAACACCAGAATTTGCGGCGTGACTCAAGCCTGATCCAAGATGCTCAGATGCAGCTCAGGATTTCCCCAGCACGTCAGGCTATTCAGAGCAAAACCGTAGGTATAGGCAATTATGGAGGCAGCTGACAGCTGCAAAGAAGCCTGATCCAAACTTTCCCAGGGCTCCATGATGTCTGGATCACAAATCTGCAGGTGACAAGTGGTGTGTCTTTTATCCTTTCCTTCTGCAGGTGTGGGTCATTCGTGTGTTCCATTGCTCAAACACATCCAGAGCTATAATCTTGCAGGCACAGCACTCCCAGGAACAGAACCCATATCCTTGAAAGACAACTGGAAATCACTGGTGGGGAAGAGAAAATGTTTTGTGAAAGCATCAAACAGCAGGTTTTACCTGGAGAGTAATCCCAGGCTGTGCAGGACACGATTGAAAGAGGAAGAGAATGAAGAAAAGAGCCAACTGTGTTGTCCTTTGGGGTGTGTCCCACTAATTTAACATCTTGTCTTCCCCCCAGACATGGGCAGCCATATCTTGACCACCTTTTGGTATCATCCACGCAAAGGGCTCTCTGCAGACTACCCCTTTAGACAGTGGAGGACATGGAGGTGGAGCAGACCTGACAGATCTGATCATCAGACGATCTAAAGCAACCCTACGGGCAACACCATAATTTCACCCTGCCACTCACGTATTAAGCTCCTCACAGTACGGTTTTGGTGATTCCACTTCTCTTCAGGGGAAGGAGAAAGTTCTGGGAGGCCAGGAAGTTTTCTTTTTGGTGGGGCAATATTCAGGTGGATCTGGGACCCATTTAACCTTAATCCACCCTTGGCTTAATGTCTTGAATTCCTTCTCCACGTATGGGCTGCCACTCCATTCCAATTTCATTGCACTCCCAGCAAAGCCGTGAGGGCTCAGGGATGATATTACCATCAAAGGCTGGAGGGTTTAATGCTACGGCTTCCATGGAAACTTCTTGTGAGCTCACCCACTCACATTATTTCCAGCTGTGCTCACAACTTCATATAGAGAGGATGCAGGAGAGGCAGAAAGGTTTACACCACTTGTCTTCTGCATCTCACAAAGAGAATGGTGGGTTCTGGGCACCAGGGAAAAAGGGACATCCACTTCAGATCATCTGGAGATTGTGTCTGCAGAGAACTAGGGTGCAGACAGAGGGATTGCCTTGGCATCAAAAAGTTCCTAAAGAGGTAAATCACCTTCTGCCATTTCTCTTAAAACAGAGCATGAGAAAAGCATAAACCTCATTTCTCAACCAGACACCAGGAGAAGAGTGATGGGCCGTAGCTCTTTCAACACAAGCCAAAGCCAACAGGCTCTTATGGACCTCCCTGATGCTTGAGAAGCCCCTTGCCAGGGTGAGTCATGCTAAATGAGGTGGGCACCCCCAGTCTGCCCCCGTGTAAAGTCGGTCTGCTTGGATCTGGCGGTTACACGCAGCCTGGCTGAGTGCACAGGAGGAATCACAGCATCCGTCACTAACACATCTCATCCCCAGCGTGCTTTTGGCAGAGAGGGATAGAGAGAAGCTGGCTGGGGGAGAGAAGGGAGAGGCAGTGATGCTCACCACTCCAGCTGTCTGCAGGCCAGGTGTAGTATCATCCCTCATATTCCCAGTGCTTTATTCCCCATTAAAAATCTTTAAAGGCTGCTGGGTCTCAGGAGGTGAGCAGCAGGATGAGAATGAGCAAATATATATGTATTATAGCTGGCAGGTGAGATGGGACAAAAAAGTGGCAAAGTCATGAAGTAGAAGCAATATGCCACTAAAAACAGTGTTTGAAATGAGGTAGAGGTTTATGCTTTTCAGGAGCTGCTGCCTCCGTGGGTTGTACTGCCCTGCTTATTTTTTCGGGCTTGAGAACAAACAAGATGAAAGCTTCACTTACAGTTTGCTTGCACTTTTAAGAGGAGAAACTCAGCAGGCAATAATATATCTGGGACTTCTCAGGGTATTTCCCAGTTATTGTTCCATCAAGGCCAAAATGCAAGTCCTGGGTTCCAAGGGACATAGAAATCCCAGCCCTCCTCAGCTTTGTGCCAGACCAATCATGGTGTGCACAGCAAAGCCGTCGGTCTCTGAGATCTGCAGCGTAAATATTTGGGAAGCTGCACTTATAGCCTTGTAGGCACATCCCTACCAGATCCTGCTGACCGTGTCTGAGTGGGAAAAGTGTGCAACTACGAAGGTGAAGGAATGAAGCATCCCTCCCCAAATCTAAAAGTCATGGGGAGGTTTGGGATGACAGCCTAGGCTAAACCTCTGATTGTGGGATTTTTCTGGCACTGCTACCCAAGCTAGCTAGAGTCAGGCTTGCTGAAGCTGACATATGGGATGTGCTTTGGCTTGGACCCCTCCAGCCTCGTGAAAACATCTCCTGATGTGTAAGTGGACCCAGAGGGGACACCGCCTTCGATCACCTTCCTTCCCTCTCCCTGGTCTCGCATGCCAAGTGTGAGCTTTAGACACATGGACCGTCTGTCCTCCATTTTGCCCCCTCCTGAGGCTGTGTCTCGGCTCAGTGCCACAGCCTGGCTTCCCACTCTGCAGTGCCAAGCTTGGAAACGGCCACCGGTCATTAATGGGGTCCCTTATGTGTGACCCAAGACATTGAAACCTGTAGATGTGAGGAAGAGCTGAAGGGAGACCTTATTGCTCTCTACAACTTATTGCTCTTATCACTCTCTACAGCTGCCTGGAAGGCGGTTGTAGTGAGGTGCGTGTTGGTCTCTTCTTCCAAGTCTTCCCAAACCCTCTTTCCTGGGTGAGAGGCAGCTTTGTGAGGTTCTCATTTTTTCTGCCTTCCAAACTTCAGAGGAGCTTATGAGCAAAGGGAGCAAGGGTAGCCAGGAGCCCCAGGAACCAGAAGGCAAAGAAAACTGCCTTCAGACTTCATCTTGTTCTGCCTTACTCTGTTCTCCTTAGCAGAGGAAGCTGGACATCTCTTCCAGGCATTTCCGCTTCTTCTGTCTACCATGTGGGACAACTCAAGACCAGGACTCAAAGTTGCTACAGAAGTTTGGATTATGAGCTACTACTAAATTGGTGATGGAGGAGTAGGTTTCTTGACATCACACTCAACAGGACATGTTTCTTTGCTCTCAATTGGAGATGGTAAATTACAGCTCCCGCCACTGCTACCAAATCCACTTTGCTGAATGACGCACCAAGGGACATGCAAGAAGTAGTCCTTTTATTTAGCCCCGGGAGTTTATTCCGGGGTTCATCCTGTGCACTTTCTCTATCACCCAGAGCCACCAATTCAGCTCAAACAACCAGATGTTTCAAGGATTTTGGTGTGGTGCAGAAAAACGCCAGGTGACCAAGGAGGCAATCACCTAACAAAGGAGTAAGTGATCGTGAGCTTCAGTTCTCTGTGAGAGAAGGACCAACAAGGGGCTTAAGTTGCCAGCAAGGCTTGCAAGAGCTTTTCCTCTCCCAGGCAGTGGAATACCTTTCAGAGAAACCAGTGCCATGTAAGATCATAGGTGGGAGATGCCTGTGTTCCATCAGCTCCCATGGGCTCCACCCAAACTGCAAAAGGGAGGACCCAGGTCTCTGTGGGCCTTCCCTGGAATCTTTTCATACTAGTGTCTTTCCCTTTGCATAACTGAAGTTTTGCTTCTTTTGCCACACTGACAGCAGTTAAGATAATGGTGGCGGTTCTGGGTAGGAGGATCTGTAAACATCACTGTTACAAGGGGGAAACGGTTCTGAGAGGCTATTATGAAAGGAACAAACTTGTATTTAAAAAAAAAAAAAAAAAAGAGGTGAAAATTATGAAAATAAAATCTGGCTAGCCTGAGGCTGAAAGAAATAATGTTCATGGGACAAAAGAAGCACTGCATGAGAATAAATTTGGTGTCTGTGGCCAAATTTGCAGAATTTGCTTCTATTTTACGGTACCTTAAGTTTAGAAGGGACTCAACTTGAGACAAACCATGGGGACATGATGAGTGGGTTGAGCTCAGCGTTGTCCTGGGTCCCTACTGGAATCCCTCCTTGGACCAACCTCTAAAAGTGGAGGCATCCAAAATGCCAAGTCTCTTGTGAAGATGTTTGTGTGGACACTGAGGAGACAAAAACAAGCCTGGGTTTTAAAGCTGAAGACCACTTGGAG
Source organism: Phalacrocorax carbo (assembly GCF_963921805.1). Taxonomy (NCBI): domain Eukaryota; kingdom Metazoa; phylum Chordata; class Aves; order Suliformes; family Phalacrocoracidae; genus Phalacrocorax; species Phalacrocorax carbo. The sequence continues at coordinate 215,196,582 of NC_087513.1, read as the reverse complement.
GTCTAAATTTTGATCCAGTAACTGACGGAAGGGTGAGGAGCTGGACCCCCGTTCCCAAAAGAGATCTTAGTTTGCTTGTGCCTGATATTTGGAGAGGAGAGGAGGTGACAATCTGGGGATGGTCCTGCTGGTATCTCTACCTGGTACCTACATATCCTGAACACCAGCGATGCCCAACATCCCTTTCTCTGCCAACATTTATTGCTCCAAGATTTTGAGCCCACTGGAGTGCACCCGGGGAGGAAAATTTCCAGCTGGGGTTTGCAACAACCCCTTTGCTTCCCTGCACCTTCCCCACATGGCAGCGAGCTGGCAGCAGACAGGGGTATAACCCTTCATTTCAGATGCCCATGGCAGGATGAAAACAAACCAGCACGGCGCAGTGTCCTGCTGCTTTTCGGGAGACATCCCAGGCATGGGAGCGGATGCTGCTGGATGCAAAGCAGGACGGCTCCTAGTCATCCTCCCAGTTTTTCTTTCCTTAGCTCTCCCGATGATACAGTTTGAAGCACAGAAGTGTTCTGTGAGGAATGTGTTTCGGGATGAAGATGAATACCTCGGAGCCTGACAGCATAAACACTGAGAGCCTGTTTGGCTTCTTCCAGTGCCAGCTCCCTAGATGGACACAGAAAGCCCCTTTGCCGCCTGTGGAGGCTCTTTGGTTCCCTCTGATGAGTTGGAGCTGTTCTGACCCGAAGCAGATGGAGTCAGTTATTTGCACCACGTTCTCCTGGGGTGCACTCTTGACCCACTGCTCACTGGTCTCGATAGACATATGCACTGGTGCCGGCTGATTGTTTCGGTATGACACAGAGAACATTAGTGGAGCAAAGCCAGGCAGAGGCCCTCGGAGAATGAGCAACCGATGGGGATGGAGTGCTGGGAGAAGCCTTGCCAGTCCCATGCTGAGCAGCTGTGCCTTACATTCAGGTGGCAGGAAGGGAGGAAAAGCCTCCTCGATGGCCCCTTGCAGGCTGGGCTGGGCGGTGGGCAGTGGTGGGGTGAGCAGGGGATGACGATATCAGTAAGGGCTGGGTGTTGAGCATGAGGTGGAAGGCAGGGGAAAAGGAGAGCAGCTCTGAGATGCATTGGCCTGGGAAGCTCCACAGGAGACAATTTCAGGGGTCAGAGATATCTCAGTGTGTCCAGGCTCTGCCCTGATGCTCTGAGGAGCAAGGCAGAAGGACATGCTGAAGTCCTTTCCACTCCAGTTTCCTAGTGATCTTTCGACTATGTTCATTTGGGGGACCCATTTTCCCTTTACTTTTACCTTTCCTGCCCTTTAACCTTTGAGTCAAAGCCTGGAGTCCCTTGCAATGTGCCCAGAGCTGAGAGAAGTGCCATGAAACTCAAAATGACTATCATCCCCTGCAGCCACGTAGCCCGGAGCAGACACGATCATACCTGCAAGACAGCTGAGCAGAGCAGGCGGCTGCTGCCCTGGCTGCTGCAAGGGGAGAGGTGAAGGAATTTCAGAGATGGCATTTGGGGAGGGGTGTTAAAGAGTTGCAAGGGCTTCAGCACGTGATGCACATGATTCCTTGATACAAAGCCAGCAGAGACTTATTTGCTCCCACCCTGTTTTAACCCTTCTTCCCATTTTTTTTTTCCACCACTGAAAGAAAGTTTCAAGCTCAGAAGGAGCAAAGAAAGATTAAGTAGAAGGAGTTACATTTTCCTGGCTGCTATCAAAACCTCTTTTCCAACTTTCTCCCCCCCCCCCCCCTTTTTTTTTTTCTCTTTGCACTGACATACCTTTGACGTTTTATGAGCTGAACTGTATTTCATTGCACGAGGCACTGGCAGACAATCTGAGAGCCTTTTATTCTGAGGTGCTTTTCAGCTTCCACGCTATGATCTATATCGCCTCAAGCAAAAGCCAGGCTGCAGCCATGAGCCTGGCTGACATTTTACAGGGAAAGGGGAGTGAGGCACCCGCTTATAAAAGTGTTTGAAGACCCAAGTGTTGCATATTAAGATATGCCAAGTTCAAACGCCGCGCAGAATGCTTGCTTGGCTGAGATGCTTACCTGGGGTAATTGTTGCAAAGCCTACATCACTGCAAGGGCTAACACAGCAACTTCGTCAGTGAGTTTCACCAGCTGTGAGTGGACCCAAGAGCAGCAGGAGACCAGCAGAAGTTCATGAAGTGAGCAGTTAACCCATGGAACTCGCCATCAGATGATGAGATGGACACAAAACATGACATGACGGGTTTGAGAGAAGGAGTCCTTGGAAGAGAGTCCCATTGGAGGTTACTGACTAGACATAATTCAGCCAAGAAATGCCCTATGCAGAAAATGGTCAGAGGCTGGGTGCGTACTCAAGGGTAGTATCAAATATGTTCATACTGTTTCATGTCCATTGAAGATATTGGGTTAAATGGTCACTTGCTACGAGTCAGTGTCCACCCTGCCTCTTCCTGAAGGAAGTGTTGAAGCTATTTTACCATGAGAAACCAAGGAGAACTGGGAGCTTCCGATGCTTGAATGATATGTATTTTGCTTTGGAATGTATCTGCAGTGCAGCAGCATCTCAGTATCCCAGTGGAGGCTGATGTTGCTTTGGTCCCACAAGGATAAGCCAGATCATTCTTCACTCCAAAGAGACAGGAGTTAAGAGGAGAAACAGAGGCCAGAAACTTACTGAGAAGGCAAGTGGCAGAACCAGTAACTGAATTCAGCTTCCTTGGACTGGTTTACTCAGTCCTTGCAGGCAGTGGGTTGCTTACAGTGAATCAGGCAGAGGGCCTGATTCAGTGGAAGGTTCCTGCCTGGCCTCAGTGGGTTTTGAATCACACCTAAAGGAGGAATAAACCCTATGGGCTGCCTCATCCTAGGGCTTGAGTGGGGCTCCATTTTGTGTTGTGGGATCTGCAGGGGTGCAGCCTACATTAGAGAGATAGGGGGAAGATTACAGCTGAGTTGTGGGAGGTTTCATCAGTGCACTCTGACCAAAAGTGTCAATCTGACCTGATGTCAAGCAGGTTTAACAGTCAAATGCTGGGCTAGCTTTCTTTTCAATGATCAGAACAAAAAAAGCCCGTTGCTGTTGCTACTGTCTGTCTGAAGTGATCCACATCACGAAGAGCACAGTCTGGGACTAGCCAGGGCGCAGCGTGAATCCATGGGATGGGCTCTGATCCGCCTTGGCTTGGTGTAAATCAGTAGTGCCCAATCTGACCTTAAAAGAGTTACAGTACCACAGTCTGAATGATTCCAGCTTCTGACTGGGGTGAAACTTGCTAAAAAGCATCCAGGGGAAGATTTGTGCTCAATTCTGTCTAAGAGGAAAGTGAGATGGTGCCCAGAGATGTGGAGCTTTTGGGGATGGCAGCAACTTGAGAAGGACTCCTCCAGAAAGGCACGAAGGCTGGCGGGTATCTGTTAGAGAGCAAATCAGGCAAGCCAGAGGACTTGAATGAGCAAATCAGCATTGAATGAAATCCGTTTCTGATTTGCTCTTAGGTGAAATTCAGGATGAGAGAAGCAATAGTTGTAATTTGGGGAATTTGTGGTGTGGCCTTTTTCATACGCCAGCGAGCTTTATCAACACTTCATCGCCTAATGCCGAAACACCCTCTGATGTCAATGGGCTGTGCTCAAAGTTCAGTGCATGCTTCAAAGAGCTCAACAGGAGAGGAAACCTCCTATCAGTACAAGCTACCTAAGGAGGGCCTGAATGTGCCACCTATCGGGGTCTTAAAGGTTAGCCCAGTGCTTTCTGGAAACATACCTAGATGACCTGGATGACATACCTGGGTGAGAATCACAAGCCTACATCATGCAGAAGGCTGACTAAGGCTTCCTAATGTCTACGTCTGATTTCAGGAGTGATGAATCCAGAATTTATGACATCCAATTTCCTTTCTCAAACAATATCTTTTACTACAATGACCAACAGAGCAGAAAAAACCAATGGTTGTGATATCCATGAGCAGTGCATTATTGACTTTGGATATGCAATACAATATATTATCAATAATGAATGATTGCAGAGCAGAGATATATTGACTGTTTTAGACCCTTTTTAATTGCACATTGGGTGTCTGAACAGCGCTTCCACAATTTGTGCTGGGCGAGAAAAATATGCTTTAGTTATAAAAACTGCTTTTAATAATTTTTATTTCTGTATGTTGACTTCTTCACATACTACAAGCTTGCTTCAGGTAAGCAAGTTTGAGATACATCCTCTGCCAGTGTAAACCAACGCCTCCCTTTTCACATCTGTAGTGTAAGGCAATTTTACATCCATAGAGAATTTCCCCAAATGAGGGGTCAAGGTCTGCCTGACTCCATCTGAAATTATGCAAAACTCAGATCTGAAGTGTGGTTTCACCAGAAGGTAAAGGATGTTATAGCAAGCTGTGGGAGACAGCAGGCAGCTGCCTAATTCTTTAGGTCACACAGTGGCTGCATCTAAGCCTGACCATTAACTCCAAGAACTGATGCTGGGGAGGTTTCCCAGTTTGAGAACTCACCCCAGCTCGTTTCCTTCTTGCTTGAAGATGCAGTGAGGCTCTTCCCACAGCCTGGATTTTTGTGCAAAAACAACGGTTGATTATTTTTTTTACTGAACACCTAATCCCATGGCCAAACCCCATGTTACTTGCGTCTCTCCAGAAAGCAGAGAGAGCACGTGGGGCCTGGGTCTCTCCAGTGCTGTTGTGACTAGATATGGCCAATTTTCTTTGAAGCTCTCCTATCGCAGTGGCCACCTTGATAAGAAGATACTGTACAGTTGAGATGGGTGCTGGTAGAGAACTGTGCTCAGCTCTTCTCTTTTTTTTTCCTGTTGTAAAATACAGCTATTCCTCATACTGGGGCCCTTTCCCAGGTCTGAGATATTTATGTAAAAATGACTCCCTGTTGCTCCAGCTTTCAGACATAAAGGAAAATCAGAGTCTCCACCTGGGAATAAGGCCACCTTGGAAATGGCATGACATGCATTTCAGGGCCAAATTCTCCATTTCAGTTAAGGAGATGCTGGGACATGCCCTCTTGTAGCAGATTGTGAAGCCAAGCTCTTAACTCAGATGCATAATTCACCAGCCATTCTGGGCCCTAGTATACCTGGTACATATATAGAGAGATATATAAATATATCTCCTTTCTTCTCTGGGGTCATTTAATAAGCATGTAATCAGGGGCTTGAGCACAGATCAGGGACACAGAAAATGCCCCAACATAAAGAAGTCTAGACAAAAGCAGGCCAGAAGATAAAGAAGAGCAAAACTGCTGCTTATGGGAAAGAAGCTGTCAATGGAGCTTCCCTGGGTATGAACGTTGCAGTTCAGCTGTGGAAATATTTTTCTTAACAGCAATGATGCAGCTAGTGGGAAGGAGAGCAGCGAAGCCAAGCGCGATGCTGCTTTAGGCAGAGGAGCACACCACGAACACGACATAGCCTCTTACCTCAGGACTTCGATCATTTCTGCATCTGGGGAAAGACTAAGGACAGTCAAAAATGAGCTAGAGAGCAAAGGGCCAGAAGGGGAAATATCTGCTAACAGAAAGGCGTGGCTGCCTGGGAAAGAGATCTTATGAGTTATTGCAGGAAAGCACCTAAAGCTGTTAGCTGTGATGTGCAGGTGCAGCGTTAAAAGGAGGAGGTTGGAGGGCTGGTCTGCCCCCATAAATCACAGAAGGGAGGGCATGGGGATTAGATCCGGGACTGCACAGTGCAAAACTGGAGTGAATTCTTTCTATCCATGACTGGCCAACAGATAGATAAAATAGGGCGGTGCACAAGCAGAGGGTTTGAAAGCATCTGGCTTTCAAAATGTGGTTTTTCTAATCAAGTCTCACAGAGGTAGTCTGGACTCTATACAGCTCTTTTGAAGTTATCGTTTTAGAAGGGATTGAAGATATTAATGATCACCTTTTAAATGCTTTGAGAATCTGTGATGGAAAAGACTACATCAACAGCTACACGAGTTATTCTAGTTGGATGCTGAGATCTGACTTTTGTCCAGATCCTCTTCACAGCTGTGCGTCCTCTATATTTGCACATACATGCATTTTTGTGCATGGGTATGTACACACACAGAGAAACGCAACAAAATACACAGCCCGTCGTGCATCCCTGGAAACAAGGAGCTGCTTAAGAAGACCATCTAAGAGATTCAGAGCTGCAGCACTGGATCAGGCCACAGCCCCTGTTGCCTGGAAGCCTCTTTCTGCAATAGCCAATAGAGCACATCTAGAGCAGCAATTATAAACAAGAAATGCTGAAGTGTTTACCCCACTATGCAGTCTTGCAGCAGTTGCCTGGTTTGCCAGTCTGCTGTCTTTAACATCCACCATCGTGCTGACCCACCGGGAACTGGATTCATCAGCCCAGATCCCATCATGTCCAAGGAGTTCTCTAGGTTCCCCACCACTCTTAGGTACAATGACAGGGCAACTGGAGGGCAAAATACAACCTGATCACAGTACATGCTTTACAGCTGTGATAATGATGGAACAAACATCACAGCTTTAAAAGCCTTAAATTGTACATTTCCATTTTCTTCCTATCCTTACTTATGTCAGAGTAATTTGCAGTGCCTCTAGGATGCCCTAGTATAGCCAGAGCCTAATATGCAAAGTACTTATTTCTGGGGAGATCTCTCACAGAAGGCAACAAAATTGGCTGGGAGGGGTGAATGTCAGAGATAAATCACAGAATGGTCGTTCCCAAACTCAGACTTACAAGGCCATAATACCTGGTCTGTGGAACTGCATTGAAGAATTATTTCAGTTCAGAATTTGGTGGTTCATTCTGCCTGATATCCTGTAAGAAATGTTTTGGCCCAAGTATCCAAGTTTGAGAACCATCCCGTTGAAGAGCAGCAGCTCCCAGGACTCACAGTCCCATGGACAAACATCACAGGCAAAGCCACAGGCTTCTCAGCCGGGGACGTGTGCTGGTCCTGCTGTATTTGACAGCACAGTGGTGAGGTGGTGGGTACGGCCCAGAGGATGGTGAGGGCCCCAGCTGCAGAGAGAAAAAGGTTGAATGGAAAGAAATTCTCATAGAGGGAGAAAGACAGAAGCTGTGAAGGGCATTTGCAGAAGGTTGGGAATCCCTGCAAGAAACAATGTGAAAATGACTGTGTTGGTGCACTATGAAAGAGAAAATAAGGGTAAAAATCAGGGATAGCTTTTCCCTGTATTTCACAGTAGGTTGAGTTTTGCAAATGATTCTTCCTCTCTTCCCCAGCAGTCAGGCCACACAGACCAGCCAACCAAACCATGCCCACAGCGTTGTTTATAACCTTACTTGCAGCTATTCTTGGCAGCTGTGCAGCTTATCCCAGCAAGGAAACCATTTTGCCAGTGATAACTTGAAACTCTCCCTCAAACACCCTAAGCTCTTCCTTTGCTCTGCTGAAGTGATGGTTGGTCTGCTGGTATATCCACCCCAGCAGCTCTCCTTCTAGCAGTGTAGGCTTCGCACACCATTCCCCATGGACACATGTCTGTGAAAACTGGTGGGGACACAACAAGGACTGCTGAGAGGGAGATGGGTGTTTTGTAGTGGCAGCCCAAAGTTTTGCAGCACCATGGTCTTCACAGAAGTCCGTGGAGTGCAAAAGGTCTCTTTTACCCACCACATGCAGAGTGATGTGGACTGCCATGGGTTGAAGGACCTCTTTCATGCTGAAGTCGGGCCTCTCCCCTCATCTCCCACACAGCTTCTCTTCCCTTTCGTTCCCCTCTGTCTCCCTTTTGACTGTGCTCTTTGTTTGCTTGGCGTGCTCATGATGTTGAACGCTCTTTCATGCAACGCTCCCCCACGCAACATTCATCAAGCCTCTTCCTGCTCTCTTTCAAAGCTCTCCCAGATGGTAAGAAATCTCGCTAGCCCAAGGAAGAACTCCAGCTCTAATAACTACATGTCACTCTCTGTTTGTTAGGCAGCTCCTGGCTCTAATGTCTTGCTCTGTGAAGCACTCTTGTTTCTTACTAATCTGCTCTGTTCTCTCTGCTGTTGTAATATACCATGAATATCTATTTATGGTGCCAATCCCTGATTTGCTGCATGATTTTGGCTGGATTGGTCAATCCAAAGCGTATAGATGTTGGGCTGTAGGCCAATGCATTTGGAAATGACAGCTGAGTTGCTGTGCCTCAGTTTTGGGGCATATGGTTCCTGATTTTCAGAGGTGTTGGAGACAGTTGACATGAGCTCCCTATGTGTCACATTACTAAATTATGCATCTTCTGCGATATCTCTTTTCAGTACATATTTGGTGGTGTTTTCTTTGTGTTGTTTAGATCATGGCAAGTGGCATTAACAGACTTCTGCATGGCTCAGGGCTCATTCAGTAGGTGACTTCAGCTGGGAGGCAAACCATGAAACAACTTCATCTAGACCCCAACAAGATCCCAGAGAGGTGGGAGGGTGCCCGTCTCCCCAGCTAAGAGGTCTAAGAGGTGGATGCTTGAACCATCCTTGGGCCACTCCCTAGTTAACGAAAGCAGACACTTCAGAAAATAGGATTCACCCCATCCTAAAGCAGGTAAGGCAAACCAGAAGCATCTCCTATTTCTCTCCCCAACTAATCTGCACCAGCGCTGCTTGTTTGAACCTGAATCAGTCTCCCACACTGATTCACTGCACAAAATGTCCATGCTGGCCCAAGGAGGGAGTGGAGGGTGGGAATTTACAGCCAGGGTTGGAAAAAAGCTAGACATTTTTCATGGTAGAGTTGGTTTCAGACAACTTAAAGTGCTAGTGGAACTGTAGTGTTAATCTCTTCCCTGAATCCCACTGCATTTCACATTTCCTGCAGGCGCCCATTTTTGGTTATTTCTGGGTTTTTGGCACACAGGGGTTTCATCAAGATGTGAGGTTATTGGGCAGGAAAGATCAGGCAATAAATTCAGAGCTAGATCCAATTTGCCTTAAAATTCAGGACTGTTCATATGCGGAGGTTTTCATCAGACATTCATTTAGTAATAGCAATGGAACACCATTGATCTGATTTAATTTTATGTTACATTGACTTCCTTGCTTTGCTGATTTTATTTTAGGCACCTTGTGAAAGAAGAGTGTGAGAAATTTGGCTTCTGTAGGTCTTTAAAAAAATCAGTGGAGTAAGCAGCAGATGAGGAGAAGCACTATTTAAGCTAGAAGAGACCTTGGTACAAGCACAGATGGCCATAACAAATGAAGTGAGATTAGAAAATAGAATATTTCTCATGTTCAGAAGTGGGAGGATCCAGAACAACTTTCCAAAGAAATAAGTGCTGTGTGAGAAATGAATATGTTTTCAGATGGAGCTGATCATTTTCTGAACGGATTTAAATAATATGATTAAGTATGATAGCAGGGAATTGGACTTTTTAACCCAAGAGGACCCATCCCATCCTATGCCTCATGGGCTGGTCCCAATGATTCATCTGTGATCAGCAATACTCCACAAACTCTTCAGGGCAGGATATTAAGAATTTCATATCCTGTCGGAACAAAAAAGATGCTTGTTTTCAAATGAAGTCTGCATCCATGCTATATTTTCTGTTGCTCTTTCTTCTTATTTCTTTTGAAACTGGGTCTTTTATGGCACAAGAAAATCAAATGGTTCCTTTGGGATTTTGTCTGCTATTGTTAATTCTCCTTCTGAATTCATAATCCTCTGTGCTATGGAAATAATGATGATGTCCACAAGAACAGGGATTAGCATCAGGAGCACAGGGGTTCTTGTAGGGGCTGAGATCTTGTTTTCAGTCATCCTTGATTAACAAAGATTGAAGAGAGAGACCAATTGAGAGACAGATCTACTTACTCCGAAAACATTTGTTCATTAAATGAAGATTATTCAAAGGTATATTTTGGCTCCTCCTTATGTTCAGTTCAAGCCAAAGATGCTGTGAATCTGTCCAGTTCCTTCCTTGTTCAATTGGTAATGAGGTATTTTACATCTCAACCTCAACAAGACCTACCTATAATGCGTTACACGCTGAATGAACCATCCCTGATGGAGCTGATGACACCACTGTCGTTGTGTGCAGTTGTGCACCCACTGTGTCAAGCCCGGAGAAGCTCAAGTCCAGATAAACCCTCAGCTGAACACACATTAGCTCTGTTTCACCATCCAGCTCCAGAAATGGTTGCACTGGCAGCGGAGCCCATGTAGCTATAAACTAGAGCAGGGAGCTGCCCTAGCTGCTGGGAGGATTATCCATGTCACCATTGTCCCAACTGCATGTTGAAGACACATGAAACTCATTGTCTGGCACCTCTAACTACATCAAACTCATTGCCTGGCACAGTTCCTACCTCATGTATCAGCCTGGATTCCCCAAAATCTGGCCCTGGGTTCTTACAGATCTTACAGATCTTCAGCTAAAACTCAACTCAAAGCTTGGTTCTTTCTTTCCTGTCCCTGTTATTTCTCCAGAATAATTTGAAAATCAACCCCCAGTTTGCCTGACAGGTTTCTGCCCCTCTTAGGACTCACATTTGTCTCACAAGGTGATTTGAGTGCTTGGCTTGTTTAATGTCTGGGTTTACTTCCTATTTTTGTCCTGGTCACAAAGATTTAACTTCTTACACCTCAATAATGAGTTCCATATCCTTGAAAATACTCCTTCATTTGTTTCACCAAGCAGACAGACCCACATAATGTCCTATTCTGAAGTTAATTGACTGGAGATGAAGAAGCTTGGGAGAAAGCTTTTAATTTTAAAGGTATTTTTTTCCCCTTACAGCACATTTAGTTTTTATGAAGGTCTGTCTATATAGTGGCCCTGAATTTGCTAACAGACCCATCTCAGCATGTGTTTCCTTGTGAACTGATGGTTTCTGCTACAGCCTGGCAATGGGCAGAGGGTATGTTTAAAGGAAATGCTGAGGAGAAAACTTCTGAATTGGACCATTGACTAAGGGAGGGGAAATATGTTTTCGGTAGTGAGACTGTGTGTCCAGCAAGGAAAGAACAAGATGACATCTAGATCACATACAGGATTATTTATTCCTCCTTTAGCCAGCTTTATCTCATCTTCTCTCTCACTCCTTCCAAACCTAAAGTTTCACAAGGGGCCACAACATCCCAGCAGTGTATATGTTCATATGTGCAATGGACAGGGGAAACTCTTGACACAGCATAGAGAGAGCTGGAACACAGCAGCAGTCCCTGGTCTCGTTAGAATCATAGAACCAGAGAATCATTAAGGCTGGAAAAGACCTCTAAGATCATCACGTCCAACTGTCAACCTAACACCACTATGCCTCCTAAACCATGTCCTGAAATGCTGAAATCAAAACATTTTGTGGATGGACATCCAACTTGGCTGGAATTCTCCTGAGCATGAGGCCTGAGCCTGGTTTCCTGCTAACTTCCCTACTCGGTGGGCCAGGTGGTCTTCTGAGGAGTGGACACCTCATAGAGTCATAGAATCACAGAATCATTTGGGTTAGAAAAGACCTTTAAGATCACCTAGTCTAACCTTAGATCTAACACTGCCAAGCCCACCACTAAACCATGTCCCTAAGTGTCACATCTACACGTCTTTGAAACACCTCCAGGAAAGGCTTTGGATCTGGTCTCCAGACCCACTGGCATTGGGGATTTCTCACCTCTTCCCAAGCTGCCACCTTGAGGATGGGCTGGCACAAAGCTGCTGGCTCCAGATCACAGCTGGGCAGGGCACCGTGTAGGACCCGACTTGGCTTTTGGAGCCAAGTTCTAAAACTTCGGTTTCCATTCAAAATCAGGAGTAATACCAAATTCTGGAATAAAAAAAATCCTACCCAACAGTGAAGTAATCATTCTCTGCCCAGCTCTCATGACCAGCAGGCTCTGCTCAGCCCAGGCAATCCCATGGGGAAAGAGGGATGAGAATAACTGATGGAGAAAGGAAGCAAGCAAGCTGCACCATCAAAACTAACTAATTTTCTAACTAATTTTCTCCAGTCTGAACAGTTTTCCACCAATGCATTTCCTTAGAGATTTTGGGCAGGTCCTGATCATCCAACTAGACTAACAGCATGACGCAGGATGCAGTTTGACAAGGAGCAGACACTGCTGTCTTTTACCGAAACCTGATGAGAAGCCAGGTAACTCCACATCCCCCTGGAGACCCTCTTGTTGCCTTACCCCTAAAATTGTGCTCCCGCTGCAGGCACCAGCTGTGTGAAAACAAGCAGTGAGATATAAACTCATCTCGACCTTGCAAAGCCTGTTTCCTCTGAATCGTGTTTTCCCTCCTCTTTTTTTCATCCTGGGACTTTGTTTGCAGACCCCCTTTCCTCCTCTTCACAGCAATTGCCAGCGTTCAAACCCCAGAGCCTATTGCAGGCTGCCAAGGGGTTACATTTCAGCCTGATCTGGAGACACATCACAGCCTGACAAGATCACAGCAACCATTTCTGAGTGCCTGCTCTGACACCGAGTTGTGAGAAGGGAGAGGAGCAGGGCTGTCCTGAAAATTCCCCTTCTGTATGACAATGTTTCCTGTTTCCATCCGAGCAGGATCTAGGCTGCCTTTTGTTATCTTCAAGCTTCTCCGTGCCAGCACAATTAGTTAATGGGTATGTTTAGTCTCAAGCAAAACACACGGTTGATCCCGAAGCTTTAGCATGTATCACTTCAGGGGAAATGAAAACAAAGCAATAAAAAAACCCTGTGCAAACAGCCTCTCTGGCAAATGTGGGAAGTAGCAAAAAATGTTTTCCATGGACTGGACCGCACAGTTTCAGAGCAAAAAGAAAACAAATAGGGAAATGCATTGGCACTCATTTATTTCAGGGTAAAATATCATTCTACACCCTGAGCAGATCCAACCTCCTTCCTGAACTTCCAACTTGCCTAATGGCAGTGATTTCTCCTGAGGAAGAGGATGACCTGAAGAGATGCCCTTCTTCAAGATGCTCCATGGTGCAGAATTATTCTTCAGATGCTCAGAAGACAAGAAAAAGTGCTGGGATAGATTTCTCTTGTGTTCACAGGAGAAGAGATGAGAAAGTACATATGGTGGTACACTTATCACGCAGGGTGATGCGCAACAGCAAAGCGCTGTTCAGCACCTAAAATTGTGAAGCGATTATAGGAGAAACCCCCTAATAAACTCTGTTCCATCTTTCTCAGTGGAAATTCTGCTTGAGATCGATTTGATTAATACCATTCAGGTCTTTGTGTGGTTCATTCACTCCACAAGCAGCAGAGGATAGTTTCATGATGCCAGAGAAAAACCAGGGAAAAAGATCACCCTAGAAACAGCTTATCCCTCATCTGACTTGCCAACCAGCATGCCCCAATGTGTCTGGGACTCCTGCAGAAGTAATGCAAATCTGGGAGGAACAAATATCTTGCCTGATCTAGAATCTGCATTAATTTACCATCAAAAAAAAGTGGGCATAAGGCCATTGAAAATCTGCATGTGCTGACAAACCTGGGGAAGGGGAAAATTTTCTGGTCTTGATGAACCAGTGCTGGTCACTGGTGGAACTAGACCTGACCTCGGTGAGACACAACCCCAGGACATTCATAGAATCATAGACTCATAGAATCATAGATTCATAGAATAGTTTGGGTTGGAAGAAACCTTTAAAGGTCATCTAGTCCAACACCCCTGCAGTGAGCAGGGACATCTTTTAACTACATCAGGTTGCTCAGAGCCCTGTCCAACCTGACCCTGAATTTTTCCAGTGACAGGCTGTCCACAACTTCTCTGGGTAACTTGTGCCATCCTCATCGTAAAATATTTCTTCCTTATAACTACTCTGAATCTCCCCTCTTTTAGATTAAAGCCATTACCTTTTGGCCTATCGCAACAAGGCCTGCAAAAGAGTTTGTCCCCATCTTCCTTACAAGCCCCCTTTAAGCCCTGGAAGGCCACAATAAGGTCTCCCCGCAGCCTTCTCTTCCCCAGGCTGAACCACCCCAGCTCTCCCAGCCCGGCCTCGCAGCAGAGGGGCTCCAGCCCTGGGAGCATTTCTGTGCCCCCTCTGGCCCCGCTCCAACAGCCCCATGTCTGTCCCGTGCTGAGGAGCCCCGAGCTGGAGGCGGCGCTGCAGGGGGGTCTCCCAGAGCGGGGCAGGGGGGCAGCACCCCCTCACTCGCCCTGCTGCCCGTGCTGCTGGGGATGCAGCCCCGGGCACGGGTGGGGGTCTGGGCTGCGAGCGCACGTTGCCGGCTCGTGTCCAGCTTTTCACCCCCAGCACCCCCAAGCCCTTCTCGGCAGGGCTGCCCTCCATCCACCATCCCCCAGCCTGTGTGGGTACCGGGGGTGGCCCTGGCCCAGGGGCAGGACCTTGCACTTGGCCTTGTTGAACCTCACATGGGCCCACTTCTTGAGCTTGTCCAAGTCCCTCTGGATGGCATCCCAACCCTCAGGCATGTCAACTGTGCCACTCAGCTTGGTGTCATCAGCAAACTTGCTGAGAGCACACTTGATCCCACTGTCTCTGTTGTTGATGAAGATATTTAAACAGCACTGGGACCAGTACAATCCCTGAGAGACACTGTTTGTCACCAATCTCCATCCGGATATTGAGCCATTGACCACTACCCTCTGGAGTCACCATCCAACCAATTCCTCATCCACCAAACAGATCAAATCCATATCTCTCCAATTTAGAGAGAAGGATGTTGTGGGGGACCGTGTCAAAGGCCTTACAGAAGTCCAGACTGATGACATCTGTAGCTTCTCCCTTGCCCACCGATGTAGTCACTCTATCATAGAAGGCCATTAAGTTGGTCAGGCAGGACTTGCCCTTGGTGAAGCCATGCTAGCTGTGAAGACTGAGGCAAAGCAGTTTTTTGGTACCTCAGCCTTCTCCTTGTCCATTGTTACCAGTTTGCCAGTCTTGTTCATCAGGAGGGTACACTTTCTTTGACCTTCCTTTTCTGGCTGACATACCTGTAGAAGCGCTTCTTATTAGTCCTTGCATCCTTTGCCAACTTCAGCTCCATCTGCACCTTGGACGTCCTCACCCCATCCCTACACAACCGGGCAGCGTCCCTATACCCTTCCCAGGATACCTGTCCCAGCTTCCGCTGCCTGTGCATTTCCTCTGCCCTTTAGTTTGACCAGCAGGTCTCAACTCAGCCCTGCTGGTCTCTGGCCTTCGTTTCCTGATTTCCTACACCTGGGGATCGAGAGCTCTTTGCGCTCTATGGAAAGCGTCCTTAAAGACCTGCCAGCCCCGTTCTGCTCCCTTGCCCCTGAGGGCAGTTGCCCAGGGGGCCCGATGGACTGACTCCTTGAAGAGCTGGAAGTTTGCTTTCCTAAAATCCAGGGTCCTGACTTTGCTCTCCGCCTGACCCACATCCCTCGGGACTGCGAACACCACCAGTGCGTGACCACTGCAGCCAGGCTTGATGTCACCGATTAGCTCACTTGTGTTGGTGACCAACAGGTCCAGTATCGCATCCCCTCTGGTAGGGCCGTCTGCGGTCTGGCTTAAGAAGTTATAGTGTATCCCAGGAGTCCCCCGGATTGCCCGTAGCTTGCCATGCTACTTTTCCATCAGATGTCGGGGTGGTTGAAGTCCCCCAGCAGGACGAGAGCCCGCGAGCACGATGCCTCCTGTAGCTGGAGTAAGAAGGCTTTGTCAATCGGCTCCCCTTGATCGGGGGCCTGTAGTAGACACCTGCCACAAGGTTCCCTTCATTGCCTCAGTCTCTGATTCTCACCCATAAGCTTTCAACCTGCTCGTGGCTATTCCTCAGAGACAGCCCTTCACGCCCTATCCATTTCTTGATGTAGAGGGCAACGTCTCCGCCCCTCCTTCCTCGCCTGTCCCCTCTGAACAGCCTGTAGCCATCGATAGCCGCACTCCAGTCGCGGGATTTGCCCCACCAAGTCTCAGTAACAGTAACTGGGTCATAGTTTTCTAGCAGCACGGTGGCTTCCAACTCCTTCTATTCGTTGCCCATGCTGTGTGCACGGGTGCAGAGGCACTTCAGCTGGGCTGTCACCTTCTTAGAGGAACGCCCCTTAGTGCCTTTGAGGTGTTTCCCTGTTGGCTTCTGTTACCTCAGGAGCCCCAGGCTTATCTCCATAACACTTTGTGTGCTGCAGCGTAGCCAGCGCATCTCAAAGCGGCAGGCTGAGGGCCCTTGCTAGCACCCCATCCCTCTAAATTTGACATGTCATCCCACAGCTTGTCACAGGCAAGCCTGATATTATTCCTCTCCCCCTAAAAGTCTAGTTTCAGGACATGGTTTAGGAGTTTCAGGACATGGTTTAGGAGACATGGTAGTGTTGGTTTGATGGTTGGACTTGATGATTCTAGAGGTCTTTTCCAACCTTAATGATTCTTAAAGTTCTGTCATTGAGCCCCGCTAGCTTGTGAGCAAAGACCTTCTTCCCCCTTTGAGAAAGGTGAACCCCATCTGACGCCAGCAAGCCTGGTGCCATGTAGGCCACCCCATTATTGAAAAACCCAGAACTGTGGCAATGCCACCACACATGGAGCCATGTATTAATAGTTGGGCCTTTCTGTTTCTTCCAATGCCACTGCCTGCAACTGGAAGGAGAGAGAAAAAGTAACTGTGCTCCAGATTCCCTTACCAACCATTCCAAGGCCCTGAAGTCTCTTTTGATTGCCCTTGGACTACACTTTGTGGTTTCATCGCCACCCACATGGAAGAGCAGTAATGGGTAATAGTCCGAGGGCCATACCAGGCTAGCAAGTTTCCTAGTGATGTCAGCTTCAGGCCCAGATAACACAGTGCCTGCCTACAAAATAGCTTTTCTTTTCCTTGAACTGCCTGAACAGATCAAAAAATGGTCCCCATGCGTTGACCCATCTAGAAGACAGGTTGCTCCAGATTGAATCTCCATCCTTGGAGGTCTTCAAGATATAATTGGTCAAGTCCCTGACAAATCAGGTCTAATTAGACCTGCTCTGAGGAGGAGGCTGTGCTGGATGACCTCCAGAGGTCTCTATGAGGAGGAGGCTGGACTGGATGACCTCCAGAGATCTCTTCCAACACAAACTATTCTCTGATTCTATGATTTTGCAGAAAGACAAAGCTAAAACTGGGAGGTAAACCAGCACAGAGTTTCCCAGTGCTGTCTGCAGACTGCTGGCACTGAAACATTACAGAGGGCAGACATATTTCTGCAGCCCGGAGGTCTGGCTGGGCACAGCTCCCATTCGTCTCAGGGACCCATCGCTGCTTTCCCGATTTCTAACCCCCTCGAATCCAAATTGCAAGTTTACTGTACTGCCACCTAAGAGGACTACTAATGAAAAAAAAAAAAATCCCTCTGTTTGTTTATGTGGTTATGCCTTGCTGTTTTCGTGATTTCTGTAAGCAGGAACTGACAAATTCTTTGAGGGGTTCTTACCAGGAACAAAATCTATTTTGGGAAGCCTCTCTGGCATGTCCCAGAAGTTCTGGCACACAGGAATGTCTGTTCCTGGAGCCCTAGGCATTTGCATGCTGGACCTTGTGCTCCCAACAGCCAAGGTGGGAGTACCTCCAACACTCAAGGCTCGGGTGCCAATCAGAAAGACGTTTCTAAATTTGGGGATTGGCACCATCGGTGCTCTGCATCAGCTTTGCATGGAACAGGGATGAAGGTAGCCCTTGTCAAAGCTGGTTCAACAACAGCATTGCCTGCTACTTCCAGGACATGAGCTCCAGCAGAGTGTTTAGCACCTCTGGGCATGTACGAACCCATAAACTGGGCAAGCAGAAATATTTTTGATAGGATAATCTCTGTATTCAGCAGCTCCTTCTCCACACGGTGACGATAATACCTCGTACCCTACTTCACAATGGGTGATCCGCTGAGACCTTTAATGCTGGAGGAGTGTTTAGAAGCCAACATAAGGCATATGAACTTATTCAGATAGACAGATCCTTCCTAACACTGGTGGAGATATTAAATATTTCACCTACTATCTCTTACATATAAACATTTGAGGCTAGCTCATGAGCTGTGCCTGCACTTTCCCAGGCAGTTGATCCATTTTAGGAAAGGATATAATTTACAGGCATTTCCTGCAGCAGCAGGATTAATACTCAGTGAGGAATAACTCTGCCCCATGTGAAAATCTCGGAAAGTATTTCTCGCTGAAGATTGGGGTGTTCATCAAGAGGTCAGAGGTGGAAGGAGTTGGCCAGGTGTCTGGCAGAACGTAAGATGTTGCTTCATTGCTGGGGTGGTGATGGAGAGTGTATCTAGTTACAGAGGGAACCCTTTGCCGTGTTACCAGAGGGACAGAGGTGCCTCGGAGGATTGGATGATGTTCTGGATCTCCTCCATGCACGTAAAGCTATGATTTATTTTTCAGTTGCCTGCTGGATTCATTATTATATTTTCCTTTTAAGATTCAAGGATGGTCTCCTGGAACCAAATGGCAGAAGGCCTGATGTGCTCAGGGGGCATGGATGTAAATCCTGCCACCTGATCATGTATTGTGCAATTTTTTAGTTGCTTGAGCTGCATCAGCTGAGAACCATTAGTACAAGGAGCTGTTTTTCCTTCGTTTTCTGCTGCATATACAAGGATAAGGGTTGTAATTTTGATGCCACTTCAAACAAATCACTTTCTCACCTATCTCAACTCCCTTAGTGGCAGCCCTCTTATGATTTGAGGGTAGAAAAGGACGCATTGGCACCTTCCTTTCTGTCACATTCTCTGAGCTGCAACGCCACCTCAAGATAGCATCACCCAGGCCAGTTTTAACCTATTTGAGTTTTCCAGACTTGTCATAGGGAAGTTTTACATCACGGGCTACAGCATTTCACCAGCCCCATGTTGCCAAAATTCATTGAATGGATGAAAATGTGAACTATGATCATCCCTCAGATCCCAAACACTAGTTTCTGGAGGTCCCTGGTAGGCACATGTCCAGATTTGATATGTCATTTTTATACTAGCTTCACGAAAGCAAGGTAAAGCTGCCCGCATGCTAACACCTTAAGCCAGACAAGATAAAATCCACTCAAGGACAGTGCTGCGCTAAGAAAAGGATGGATTGTGGGTCTGATCCAACTCCCACACAGCAAATGGAAAGGTTCCCACTGATGTAATCAAAGCTGGATCAGGCCCAAAATGACCGGCGATTAATCATTACTATTTATTTGTTAGCACCAGCAATGGATTTGAAAATTTACAGGATATAAATATAAGACAGATCCTGCCCCAAAGAGTTCAGCAGCCAAGTTTTCTGGTTTTACAAGAACAGGCACTCTGGGAAGGCCACATCAGGTATTCATTTAGCATGATTTTAATCTATCCTTCCACACTTACGTGTTGCTGGGACAGAGAGGGCATTTAACTGATGAGGGGTTAGTGTTGCTGAGTCTTCTGGAGGAAGCCTAATGTGCAGAAGGGAGTTGAATTAGGTGGGAGGACCTGGAACATGGGGAGGGGGAGATCACTGTGTGAACAGAAGATATTGGAGAAATTACTCTCCCAGGGCTCCAGGCCAACAAGTCTCAGAGACAGGGAGGACGGTGGGGGTAGCCTTGGACACAGCGATGGTGGAGAAGTCCACGCAAGGCTGGGCCCAAGGTGTGGAGCAGCATATTGTATGAGAAGAGCAGGGAGGTGAAGCTGTGAGACAGGAGGAGGTCACTCGAGGGTGGTGGCTGTGGAGGAGAGGTTGGAGATGCTTCTCAGAGCAAAATTAGGAAAGAGCACATGCAATGACAGGCATACACCGCAATAATTTTCTTGAGTGCTTCCCTCCTACTCAGCTCTCTGGCTGACTTATCTTCTCTGCCCAAGACAGCAGCGATTCCCTCCAGCAATATCATAATGACAACATTGAAAGTTAATCATAGAATCATCAAGGTTGGAAAAGATCATCAAGTCCAACCGTCAGCCCAACACTATCATGTCTCCTAAAACAGGCCCTGAAGTGCCACGTCTACATGTTTTCTGAATGCCCCCAGGGACGGTGACTCCCCCATCTCTCTGGGCAGCCTGTGCCAGGGCCTGACCACTCTTGCAGTGAAGACATTTTTCCTAATATCCAATCTAAACCTCCCCTGACGCAGCTTGAGGCCATCTTGCACCTTAATGAAGGTTCAGATGGAGACGACAGCAAATGCTGGGTCACAGGATCGCTCAGTGCTTGCCCTGGCCCCAGCACAATGAGATTCAGATCTAATCCTCCGGGAATGGTGACAACCCTCAATTACCCAGAGGCGGAGAGGTTCGGCTGCCATCAGAGCCAGATCCAGAGCTGCTGGAAATGGGCATGACTCCACAGACTAGCTGATTGACATGGGACTGTCATCTGTTTCCACCAGCTGGAGGCTCCTTGGGGGTCTCCATAATGGCACGTGCTACTGCTCTTTGAGGGTAGATGGATCGTGTATCCTTTGATACCCAAAGGACCATCAGCTGAACTGCACACCTACTTCAAGAGTATGCTTCACTAAAGATGTGATAGAAGAAGGGCCTGTGTGTTAAAATGAGCTGGTTGTTTAGGGTCTGACTTCCACTGCAGTCTGTGATAAAGATCCTATTGACCACAGTGAGAGCTTAATTAGGACTTCAAATCCACACCTGGCAAATTTCATCTGAATAGCTGGATCTTTCAAAAAAAAAAGCTCCCCTTTTGCTCATTTCACAGATCTGCAGTCCCAGGCACTCAGGAGGAACAGCAGCTGATGCCCACGTGCTCTCGAGACTGACTCCTCTTTCATACACTCACTAAACTATGTAACATTTATACAATCCAGCAGGCTCCATCTCATAACTCCAGGCGATTCTGAAAGAAAAGAAGATAGCATCAGTATCATAAACCCAACCTCACATCGTCTGCTTTCATGCTTCAGCTACCCTAATGTTTATAGATCACATATCCCAACCACTTCAGTTCAGCTTGCGACTGGTTTTCAAGTCTGCGGGCTCCAGGAAAAGACATAATGGGCTGTTCAACTGGAATTAAGGAAAATAAAACCCCTTTATGTTCACTCACATGTATTCATTTTACTGCCCTGGTCATTCTATATTTGTCAAATGTCTTTTGAGGTTTATCTGAACTATTTTTACATATGAGTTTTCTTGGAAGTTTACCTTTAATTCTTAAAAACTGTCCGAAAAACCCACACTGGAAATGTCAAGGTGACATCTAATGTTGTTTGAGGGCTTGTAGGAGATGTGTTTTAAGGCAGTTTTATGTGAGGTACCAGTAAAAAAAATTATATGTTTATGTGAAGAACCCTGTAGTAATTAAAAACAAACCTAAAAGTACCTTCCAGTGCATTTGGCGTTTTTTAACCCACACATTTCAGGAAGTAGCCGTAAACCCACACACTCCGCACGTCTCCAGGATCAGTGTTGTGTCTCCTCTGGGGCTGGCAGCAATAAGCAGGATTGCTGTGTTACTCCAGGGTGCAGGAGCAGGGAAGGACCTGGAGGTGATCCTGACAGCTGCAGGCTGCTCTCCATCACCCTTCTCCTCCCGGACCCACCAAGCCAGGACATTTGCTGCTGCAGCACAGTCATGTCCTGGGTGCATATGGAAGGCAGAGCTGATGTTCCCTTCCCAGTCCTTTGCCCATATCTCCCTCATGATGGGCAGCTGCTTTACCCCTGCAAGATCCCTTTCAGCCCCAGCTTCCCCCCATGCATGAATGGTGTGGATCTACCCAAAAAGAAAGTGTGGTTCACCCAGGAGACATCAGTCCAGGAGTTCCACCTGGCAGCACTCTGCATTAGAGCCACGTTGCCTATTTTCTGCCTACTGTCTGGGGTGAGCCCACAAAGGATGCAGAAACCAGTGAGCAAGTCTGTTTCCTCCGGTTTGCACAGGGGGGCATGCAACATCTAAACAGATCAGTGTGGTTCACTGAGCCACAACCTGCTCCTACCAAGGAAGATGATTAAAATCAACTGTTGCTACCAGCAACCATCGCACTTCTGTAATTGAACTGCAGCCCCTCTGATCCGGAGCAGACAGGACTCTGCACACAGGCAGGTTCCTCACTGTCTTTTCAGGAGACTTTGTCTGCAAGGACTTTGATTCAATGCCAAATGCCATACACTAAAAAAACAAGGATCAAAACTCAATTTATCTTGATTTACTTCTTGGGACATAGGTGTGGTTTCTTTGGAGAACCTCTTGCAGAAAGATTTAAGAGAGGTGGCATTTGACGCTAAACATAGCTCTTGGGCACAGGGTTAAGTTTTCAGGAGTAGCTCTTTATTTTTAAAGGTCTCCAGCTTTGTCCTATGCCTTATGTTTGGTGACAGTAGACTTGGGCAGGACTTCGGGCAGTTCTGCAGAGAGCAGTGCGGCGCTTGTAAACTCTTGCTATTGTTTTTAAATCCACAAATAAAATAAGCACACAACTTTGAGGAATAATTGACTTTCTGTGGTCCCAGAGTCTGATCATCCTATTTCCTGAGGGAAATATTTCTGCAGGGACATCTTGTGCTCTACTGCAAAACATCTAGTGTGGGCAGTCTCAGCAAAAGCTGTGCTCTCAGGATTCCTTATTAATTTAGGTATGAAGGTAATTCTCCTCAAGAATCAGAATCTCCTGTCCTCTCCAGAAGACTGGGTGCAGAGGAAAAACCCAAATTAGGATGTTCCCAAATGGCTGTGTGAGAGCAACAACTTTATTAGCCACTAGAGAATCCACACTGCGCTGCCCTCCAGTTAATGCTGTTCACTAGTTTCACACTCAAATGACTTATTTTCTTTTGTTGCCCTCCTCTCTTGTCTGATGCCAGAAAATGATGTTGTCAGTCCCTTCACTAAAAAGGTAGCAATTTTCAGCTGCATTGCCCAAAGTTCATCAAAACCTAAAAAACCTACAGAAGTTCCCTAAATAGCCAATTTTATAGGTGGGGAAACTGAGGCTTAGAAATTGAACAGCAAGAGCCAAGAGAGCATCCCAATTGTAGATGAACTATTCTTCTCCCAGAAAGATGGGAGAGGGGGGTTAGTAATGGACCATTCTCAAACCTGAAGGACGTTTTCCTGTATGTTTTATCGACAGCTTGGGCAGGAGGATTTCCAACACGCTGATCGGGGTGTAAGCCCCTCACCTGCGATGAACAGCTTCTCAGCTCACATGTGGAAGGGCTGCTGCCTGTTAGCACACATGGTTCTGGAAAAGGTGCTGAAAAAGAAACTACCTAGTCTTTTTTTGGCTCCATTTATTGAATAATTTGGAGAGAAAATTATTTCATTCCTGGAATTTAGCTCTCTCATTCAACCTCTTTATTTCCTTGCATTTCCTTTTTCTTTCCTTCACAGTCCAGAAGAAACAAACCTCCAGAAACAAACATACGAGTCCTTACTGTTCAATGCAAGATTAATTTGAATCGCAAGGAGGTTCTTTTGCCCAGAGAGCCACCCATCTATAGCTAAGCAAGCACTTCAATGCAGGCACTGTCTTTAGGTTCATGTCTTATGTGGTAAGAGGAGCCCAGCCAGTATTAAACCAATATTTTTTTAAAAGCCAATTGTGTTGCATTAGGTATATCTCTGACCAGTGGCTCCCTAGTAAAAGCCAGCTCTTGTTGAATAAGAGCTGAAATGAAGGTGCAGTCGGTGTGTGAATGCCTATCTGTGTGTGTAGCAGAGGGAGATGAAGAAATGCCAGGGTGGGTGTTGCTCGTTCATTCAAAGCACAGACCTCTAAATCAGTACTGACATCTCACCTCGCTTATGAAGGTATAAGGGTTGGTTTTGCTATGGCTGCTGAAGAAGAAGTGGAAAATAACAAGTACAGAATGTAAAAAATAAGGTACTACAGGCACTGTAAATGGGGTAGTTAAAGTATATGAGATATGAAAGGGAGCCTCCAACCTTGCCAAGGAATTTTGTCCTTTCATCACTGTGCAGATAAATGGCTTTAAACCATTTGCACTGGTTTTGAATGTCTAGAATTCAGAGCTAATCTGAACAGAACCAAATTTTATAGTAGGCACCAGAGCAGGTTTGTTTTCCAATGGCTTTTCCAGGGACCTGCTGCTCCAGACTGCACAGAATAAACGGGAGGAAACTCTGGAAACTGTTCTGTAGCCCTCTCGGTCAGACGCCGGCGAGAGACGCACACCGAGATTGAGTTACATCAAAGACGTGCAGAGACACGGCAACAGTCGCTAAAAACCAGAATCCTTCACATCTCTGTTCTGTGTGAAGTCTGGATAAGTCAGAGGCAAATCCTCCTTGCTCAAGAGCTCTGGGGGGTTTCAAACCCACCTGGCTGGGGGAGACGAGGCGGGACTTTGAGATCAGCGTCCAGCTCAGATGGTCTCACCCAGGTCCTGCAAAGGGAAGGGTGGCTTGAATGGTGACTGTAGAGATTGGACAGTGATATCTTGATTGAGATTTACACTTGATTGAGTGTTACAACTGCATCTTTGCTTCTGTTCGACTCATCTTCCACCCCCTACGCTCCCTGGAAGTTATTTATGACACCGTTTTACCCCTTGCAGTTGGCGCCCTGGACCAAATTTTACTGAGGAATTTGGATTTGTTGGCTGCAATGCAAAGGGGGAAAAATGTCATAATAAAACAACAGCCTGTCAGGAGGATAAACTGCCTGTGGTGTCTTCACAGGAGAACAAACTGCACGGCCTCGATGAGATGTAGGGCTAGATTCCATCAGTGTCTATGTGATACAGGCACCTAAAACATATCAGCTTTTCTGCAAAATGCATCTCAATATTCCTTAGAGAAAGGTGAATGGATATTTCTCATATTAATGATGGTTAATAATAATTATTAATAACATAATTATTTGAAATAAATAAGTTTTAAAAACTAGACTCCTAGAGTCATAGTATGGTTTGGGTTGGAAGGGACCTTTAGAGGCCATCTACTCCAACCCCCTGCAGTGAGCAGAGACATCTTCAACTCGATCAGGTCGCTCAGAGCCCTGTGCAGCCTGGCCTTGAACATCTGTAGGAATGGGGAATTCTGGGGTCTTTTCTGGTGTTTCCCTCCTGAGAAAGGAGGAGTGGGACTCTCACAGCAGAGTGCGTTTTCATGGTCTCAATCTTCATTGTGTTAGCTGAAGAATTCCAAGGAAGGAGACCAAGCTGGGCCAGAGGAGTACTGTTCCAACCCCTCTCCTGGGCTGCACACCATCCATGTGCCAAGGCTCCCAGGGCATGTGTGTGCTTGGTGGTGACTGCAGCAGGAGGATGGCTGAGATGGCCCCGGGCAGCTCGGTACTTCTTCATGATGTCACACGGAGCTGTCGTCTGCCTTTGACTCAACAACCTGAAAGCCCAGGGTAGGCAGAGCATGTGGAAACAGAGCAGCTCACAACCTGTCCTTCCTATCTATTGGTTCTCAGTTACCACAAAAACACTCTGGTCCAACCCATAACAGGGAACAATGGAGAACACTTCAGCTTGACATTCCTCCAAGCAGCTGGGCAGGTTACTTGGCTGCACCTCCAATGGTGAGTCTTGTGCCCTGGGCCACAGTGAGAGAAGAGGAGAGCCTCACAGTGACAGGATGAGAGGAAATGGCCTCAAGCTGCGTCAGGGGAGGTTTAGGTTGGATGTGAGGGAAAATGCCTTCCCTGCCAGAGCGGTCAGGCCCTGGCACAGGCTGCCCAGAGAGGTGGGGGAGTCACCGTCCCTGGAAGTATTTAAAAGACATGTAGACGTGGCACTATGGCATGCTTTAGGAGACCTGGTGGTGTTGGGTTGATGGTTGGACTTGATGATCCTGGAGGTCTTTTCCAACTTTAATGATTCTGTGATTCTATAATTACAGAAGTTTATCTGAGGGGTGCCAGGTGGCATCAAAAAGATGCAAATCAAAGACATGCATTTAGGGCTTCTGGGTCCATTGCCTTGGCTTCTGGGATTTTGTTGTGTGATTACAGGCAATCACATCAAGCTGATTTAAAGGGGGAGTACCTGGGCAGTGAGGCATTCAGAGGAGATGGACTCAAGGCAAAACATTGCATCTGCCTTGACCCCAGCAAACTCCAGAGCAGCTGAAGTCCAAGTTCAGATTATGTGTCCCTCTAATCTTGGTAATTCTTGAATAAGTAAGGACATAGGGACATTTACACCCATGCAAATGTTGTCACGAGACTCTCCAGGTTAACCTTGCAGGTCCAAGTCACAAGGAACAGAAAATAAGTTTATCATAGCTGTAGTTTATCAGTCTGGGCTGGTGATTTTCCTGGTTCTGGTCTCTTTCCTGGAAGCCAAGTATCTCACCTGGTTGGCAGGCTGAGCAGGGATGAAAGGACAGACAGGGCAGATGGGTCACAGCTAACCAGATTAGGCATAAATCACATTTTTAGAGCAGCAGAGAGACCTTGCAAGCTTAAAAGGAAGATGGACCAAAGAGTTCCCCATGGTGGAGTATTTCTTCATCTGCAAATTATCTGCCAGTGCCTTACAGCTCTACCTTACAGCTATGGTCCAAGCACTACCAATCCTTTGGTTGAAAGATCATTCTCTGGGACTGTGTCTCCCCTATCTCCTTAGAAACATGGGTGCCAAGGGTGCTAGCCTGCTGGCTCACCAGGCAGAGCTCCCTGTTCTCATAGCCACCACTGCAGCTAAACTGACTTGTCATCTGAGCAAGCTCTGTTTTCACAGCCCCTGGAAGCCTGTTCCAGGACTTTGCTGATCTGATGCTTAGGAAACTTCATCTAATTTCCAGACTAAATTTACTCCAGGCCAATTAAAACCTATTTGTTCTTGTGCCAACATTTTTTTCTTTCACTCCAGTGTTTCTTTTTGCTCCCAGCTATTTTTCCCTTTCATGTGCAACAGCACTCATTTTCCCCCTCGGCCACTGTTGTGCTGAGCTAAAAAAGCCAAGATCTACAGCCTCCCCTTGGATGACAAGTTCTCCATCCTCC
Source organism: Phalacrocorax carbo (assembly GCF_963921805.1). NCBI lineage: Eukaryota > Metazoa > Chordata > Aves > Suliformes > Phalacrocoracidae > Phalacrocorax > Phalacrocorax carbo. The sequence continues at coordinate 215,169,821 of NC_087513.1, read as the reverse complement.
CGTCCATGTCCTGGCACTTCACTGCACCTGCTTGGTCTGAATGACTCATTCATGGCCAGGACCAACCAGGCCTGGAGGAGATAATCCAGATGCAGTTTTACCAATGCCTCACACTTTCCCAAGCAGTAAATATGAAGACCCACAAAATATTGCTCCTGAATTAGACGTGTGTATCACTCTCATCTTTCTTTTTATGCTTCTCTTGACCCAGGGGGGATATTTCTTTCCTCTGTGCAGGGATTGTCCGTGTGCCAGAGAATACAAAGCATCTCTTGAGCAGTGTTAGCTGCAGACCTGGTGATTTGTGGCCTTTGGGTCCAGCTGGTAAATCGCAGCTATCCATCCCACGTCACAGCATTTTGCATCTTCCTTTTGGCTTTTGGGTTCAGGGCCGGTGGCAAAGGCACATTGGCAGAAAATGGCTTCAAAGTTCATCCTGTATTTTGAAGAGCCAAAAAGGAAAGAAAACCCACTAGAAATCAATACTAGCGTGAGAGGACAACTAGCTAGATCCTAAGTTATTTCCACTTAGTAACATCTCGTCTCTTCTCTTCCCTCCTCTTTTCCTTTCTTTTCCTTCATTTTCACCCCAGAAAGTTCATAAAACCTTCTTCACACTGTAAATGCTCAAATAACAGACATGCGCTTTCTCTGGATTTTGCCTTTCAAAATTGTGGTGAAATCATTATTTTCATCTATTAAAAAAATTATGATAATATGTTATTAGGTACCAGCCAGGGAATGCAGTCAGACAAATGCAATACTAAAGTGTTGCCAATTCTTGTGATTTTATCTAGATCTTTATTACATGTTTTAAAACCCCCAGACTTCAGAGTCATGGGATTAGATACAAATCTCAGGTTTCTCTTCTTTGTTTTTCCTTTTAATAAAGGGAAGGAAAGAAAGTTTGAACAGTTTTTGTAGGTATATTCTATTGATTCAAAAAACAGATGAAAAACTGGCTGGCAAAAAAGAATTTAAAAATGTAAATGAAAATTGGAAACTGTTGAAGAATATTTTATTATATATGCTCAAAAAAACATAGGCCCACAGCTGAAAGAGAAGAGCAAACTATTTTTAAAAAGCTGCTTTACAAGGAAAGTAAATGCAGCTATGAAAAGAGTAATAAAACTCCAATATGTAATAACTGGAGAAGATTAAAAGCAAAATTAGAAACTACAAGTTGTCCAGATTTCTGGGGAAAAGAAATACTCGGGGGTGGGGGGGACAGAAGGAGAGCGAAGCTGGGGCAATAAGTAGGAGGTTTGAATCAACCAAAATCAGAAGGAATCCTAAGTGTAATATGGGTTCATGGACAGATGTGGAAGGACAGAACAGACCTGATAACAATAACTCAGAAGTGGTAAATGTTTTCAGGAAGCATTTGCATTCCAGTTTGGGAGAAAATATAGATATATTACAGGATGATGATTAAAGTTTCCATTACAGCATAAAAAGCGTGTGAAAGAATAGCTAGTAAAATAATATATAAAGGCAAGATATATAGATATTAAATATCTGTACGACTGGCATCCCTGATTTACTAAAGGACTAACCAGGTACCAATATGTGCTGTTGAGGTTGAGAAATAAATTGCATCCTGGGAATAGAAAAAGCCCTTCTGGAACAGAGAAACAAAATAACCTGGGTAACTGGCCTATGAGCCCAACACCAGTCATAGAAAAAATGATGGAGTCAATGACATCACTGAAAAAAAGTAACATTGTCCACATAGAAAATAGATCACATCAAGCCAATCTCACATAAGTTTTGATAGGCAAAAATGACAGCTCGGATGTAACATAATTCCACAGAAATCCTGTAAATTACACCACAAAATTTCTCTTATAAAATTGGAACCACTGGATAATCAGAATTATGTACATTTAAAGGGGTGAAAGTGTCAGGCATGTCTAAAATGGGTGCATAAATGCTTAAGTACATCTTTGGCCTAATACATTTCATAGCTGTACTCTAAGTGGATTTGACCATAGCCTTATATTATTTAAAATTTTTATCAATGGCATGAAAATTATAATGGATAAACATAACAGATAACACTGGCAAGAACAGTAATAACCAGGACAGATTGCTACAGAAGGCAGTTTGTTGTAGTTGTTATGCTGAACACAAGTAAACTACTGGTACATTCACATGACCAAATTAAGACCCGCATGCTTGAAACTGATGCGTATAGGCCTGATTTACCAAAATGGGGGTAGGGAACATGATGTGACTCTCCAGAAGTCACCAGTTCCAGCAGCGATGTGTACGTCATTGTGGATGTTGGTTGAGCAAGAGAGTCTAAGTGGTCCTGTAAACCTCAAATTACAAACAGGGGAAGGAGACACATGAAGTGATGGAAGTCAAAGCAGAGGTTGCAAATCTGGAAAGGGCTAAGAGGAAGAAAAAAGGAATGACTGTAAAAATGGAAAAATGTGCCGAGAAAACCTCAGTCTCTTAGCTTGGAAAAGATTGAAGGTCACTCTCAGTGAAGATGGCTGTATGACTTTTTAGCAGATATGGTTCAGACAGAGCAATGGCCTTGAAGCAGAGATCAATTTAGAAAAGCCTGACAGCACACGTCTTGCAGGAGACTGAAAAAAGATGATTGTAACAGTGCCTTCTGGGCTTGAAATGCATTCTCTGCATCAAGAACAATCCACAGCAGTTTTATTCTGAACACAGATGTGTATTGGAGTCAGTTTTGTGACTCTGACTCAGGAGAAAGGCTCACCATCTTATTGACAGATGCTAGATACCAGAAATTGAGGTACTTCAGTCTCACCTGGGAGCCAGCTCCAAATATCTGAAGTGTCTGAAAAGTCCTTGTCCCCAGAAAGCTTGGGGTGATCCCAGGGGAGGACTGGGTTCCTCAGTGCCAGTCCATAGCCTCCTGTCCCAACCTGCTGGTGAGATGGAGATGGGGTGGCTTCCCTCAGCAGACAGCTGAGGTCACTCCAGCAACTCTTGGTGGGGGTTATTTCTCTACCACCCCCACCACATGCTCACAGCCTTGAGCCTGCTTTTCTTACAACACTGATGTCAGTACATAGACCTGTTCTTTGCCCCTGATTTTTCCTGGAAGGAATAAGACTTTCAGCTGGTGAAATAACCCATTTCAAAAGGGATCTGGTTTCTAGGAAAAGCACCTGCCTGGATTCCCTGTGGTGGCTCCAGATGAACTGTCTGGGGCTGTTCTTCCACCTCGCAGTTGTGCTGTCCTCTTGGCTTTCCACAGTTCAGGTCCCGAAACGTCCTGCCACCTTTGAAACATTAAAAAAAGAAATACTTGAAAAGAGCAGAGCAGAGCTGAAAATCTGACCCAAGTCTGTCTTCAATTATCCAACTAACACTGCTTTAAACTCCCTTCCCAGCTATTGTACAAGATATGACACAGGAGTAAATGTGTGTCCACCGACATCTCTGCAGAACAATTTGTTCCCATTGTTGGGATAATTGAGACTAAAACCTTGGGTGAGGCTTAGTGCTTCTGGGAAACTGAGTGGAGAAGGTTGTGCAAAAGTTTATTAAAACCTTATGTTTCAGCAAGCCTTACTGCCCTGTGGAACAACAGCCATGGGGCAGGGCTAGAGAGTGGGAAAATCAGGGAGTACTGGAAAGATCACAGAATCATAGAATCATTAAGGTTGGAAAAGACCTCCAGGATGGATCATGAACTACAACCACCAACCCAACACTACCATGTCTCCTAAACCAGGCCCTGAAGTGCCACGTCTACATGTCTTTTAAATGCTTCCAGGGACGGTGACTCCCCCACCTCTCTGGGCAGCCTGTGCCAGGGCCTGACCGCTCTGGCAGGGAAGGCATTTTCCCTCACATCCAACCTAAACCTCCCCTGACGCAGCTTGAGGCCGTTCCCTCTCGCCCTGTCACTGGTGACTTGGGAGCAGAGACCAGCCCCCCCCTCACTCCAGCCCCTCTCAGGCAGCTGCAGAGAGCGAGAAGGGCTCCCCTCAGCCCCCTCTTCTCCAGGCTAAACCCCCCCAGCTCCCCCAGCCGCCCCCCAGCACACTTGTGCTCCAGACCCTGCCCCAGCCCCGCTGCCCTTCTCTGGACACGCTCCAGCCCCTCCAGGCCCTTCTTGTCCCGAGGGGCCCAAACCTGAGCCCAGCATTCGAGGTGGGGCCTCCCCAGGGCCGAGCACAGGGGCCCCATCCCTGCCCGGCTCCTGCTGGCCACACCAGGGCTGACACAAGCCCGGGGGCTGGTGGCCTCCTTGGCCACCCGGGCACTGCTGGCTCATGCCCAGCCGGCTGTCAGCCAGCACCCCCAGGGCCTTCTCTGCCGGGCACTTCCCAGCCCCTCTGCCCCAGGCCTGGGGTGATGCCTGGGGTTGGTGTGACCCAAGGGCAGGACCCAGCACTTGGCCTTGTTAAACCCCACACAACTGGCCTCGGCCCATGGATCCAGCCTGTCCAGGTCCCTCTGCAGAGCCTTCCTGCCCTCGAGCAGATCAACACTCCTGCCCAACTTGGTGTCACCTGCAAACTCATTGAGGGTGCCCTCAATCCCCTTGTCCAGATCATTGATAAAAATATAAAACAAGACTGGCCCGAACACTAAGCCCTGGGGGACCCCACTCGTGACCAGCAGCCAACTGGATTTAGCTGATTTAGCTGATGATGAACTGGGTGTTTTATGGGGCTAGTGACAGATGATGGGGTGCAACCATCCTGTGCAGTCCTGAGTGCTCTGAGACATACACATGGTGAGGAGCAGAGGAGAGCACCTGGAGGACAAAATAAGCAAGAAGAAAAGCAAAGGGTCATGGTTGCAAATAACCTCGATTAGACCCTTCCAAAAGGGTGTTTAGCATCTATTAATCTTGTCTTGTTTTACCAGTCCCAATCACAGTGCCTGTGCATCTCGGCACACGGCTTAAACCAGCCCTTCAGGAGATGCTTGTGTACCAGTGTGCCACCTGAGATACAGCAATAGGGGGGAAGGAGCAGAGAAAGGAGCCAGCCATGAACTGAAGACCCTGAAAGCACCAGCCAAAGCTACAAGGCAGGGGAAACAAAACAGAGAAGAGGCCAACTCAATGGCTTTCAAGTGCTATCCCTTTCTCCTACCTTTCACTTGACTGTCCTGATGTAAGTCCTTCTGGGAAGGGTTTGTCTTTGGTCCAATGATACAGCTCTTCACACTCATTTATGCCCTAGCTGGTAGTGTAATAAGCCTCCTTAGTAATAAAAATTAGGTAGAGGGATTTGTAAAATACAGGACACTGGGGATCTGAAACTGCAGAATACCTGCCTCCAGCTTGGCAGCCCTTCTGCAGCTCTGTTCTCCATCTGCATAGAGAGTAAAGGCTCCAGGGAAAATAAAAGTCCTGCTCATACACTAAAGCAGCGGGGCTTACTGGAGCAAAAGAGGCTCTGCAGGAAGCAGTGGTGAAATTCTCGTTGCCTTTAGCAGGGCCAGGACTTTGCCTAACACTTTTCAGTGAGGTTTTGCATACGGTTCCCACTGGTTTCCCAGTGGGACACAAATCTTTTGGGGTGAAAGACCTTGTCAGTGGTCCTGCAGCAAAAGAGGAATGAAATTCAGTACAGGGAGTCTGATGGAGCTTGCCTGAATTGCTCCAAGGGAAGGAAAAGGTTTTATCCTTTTCCCGGGCATATGGCAACGTAGCAGAGCCCTTTCTGCTTGCTATATCACACGGCTAATAAAACTCCTGTGCTCCACACTCAGCAGATGGTTTTGTGGCTGATGCACGAACCAGAATGAGATCCTGTTCCCTTTCCCCACAGCTCTCCTGGCTCTGCAGTGCTAGAAAGAGCAAAGGTCGCCTGCGAGTTACTGTATATGTTGATAATGTAGCGGCACAGGGCTGTTAAACCCTGACAGCTTGAATGAGGGATCATCGAGGAGGGGGGAAGAGAGATGAGTGAGATTTCAAACGCTGCATTAAGAGACACCGCAGAATCTTTCATCAGAAAGGGGAAGGTATTTTAAAAGCTGCCTCCGCTGAGTGAGGCTTTGCAGGGCTGCGGCGACGTAGCAGGCTCTGAGGTTGACCTTCCCCAACTGGCATTCTCCCTGCACCAAAAATGTTCCCAGCCCGTGCGGGGACCCCCATGCAGCAAACTGCACCTTCGTGATGATGGGCTCACTCTTCTCAGTTCCCTTTCGCAGGCCACATGGCAGAATCAAGAGGTCGTCTGCTGATGGGCTGAAACCCCTTGAGTCCTGCTGGCCTTGCCAAGCAATTTTACACCCTGTAGTTTGGACACAAGCCGTGCTCTTAGTTAGACCCATAATCATATTTGGAAAACTTTACATAGAGATACATGCAGAGCAGAAGAAAGGTTTTTGTGGCAGTGCGGGACAGGACTGTGTGGTGCAGAGATATACTTGAAATTACTGTCTCTCATTGGCAAAAATCTGTCATATCTCTCCACTTATCATACAGGAGAGAGCTCAGAATAAGGTAAAGTCCAAAGCAACAAATTCAAGGCTTTCTTCATAAGAAAGATGAGCATGAAAATACAAAGAGTGTAAAGAGTGCAGTGATGACTTACCGAGTCTGCAGGGTTTGAGAGGTACCAGCTCACGTGAGGGTCTTGACTCCATGGCTGCTCTCCAGGACTTTGCTCTTCACCTGGGGCAGGAAGTTATAAGGGTTCAACACGGTCCTGCAGAAAATCTGGGGAAAAAGAGAATGAAGATCTCTCCAAGCTGCTGAACCCCTCCCTGCTGCCTCCCTCCTTGTTACTCCACCGTGGACTCCAATAAATAGCAAACAGCTGCTGGGGCTCATTCCTTGCTGGTATATAATGGTAAGAAGTGTCCAAATTGAGCTTAAAAAAAAAATCCTTTAGTAAGAGCATACCTTCCCTAAACTGTTTCCAGCATAACCGTTCCACACAAATCATCCTATAAACACTTTTGAAGCTCCCAATAAAGCATGCACGGCCTCCACTGATTTTATTAGAGGACTCCTCCGCAGTAAATTGAGAGCAGGCAGCCACTGCTGGTGCCAGCGTCCCCCTTGTTCTCTTCTCTCCCCTTTTCTCGCACTCCCTCAGGGCTTCCTCTGGTCTTAGATAATGCGACATGGGCTGCGAGGCTGAGACCCTCATTTTGCTGGTCTGAGGTCCAGCTCTGCCTGTGAAACAACCCAGCCCTCAAGCCAGGATGGGGCAGCCCTTGCAAGCCCCCAGCCCCAGTTGTGGAGGCTGATTCTTCCCCAGGCTTCAGCAGACACCACTGTGCTGGGCAGGGGCATTTTGGGGGGGCAAGAGGAGACCCAACAGATGGACAGGGGTAAATGCTTTTCTCCTTCTGCCATTGACGCTTACACAGAAAGCCCTGCAGAATCCACTGGATACCTGACCCCAGCCCTCTCCTGTAAGCATGATGCACTTAAATAAGAAACTGGAGCATGGGTTGCCATGAGCACGGGGCAGATGCTGCTGGGATGATGCCTGGGCATGAAATCAGAACCCAGGTGCCTCCAAAAAAGGGAAAAGAGACAAAGCTTTCAAACCCAGTGGCTGCCTTCAGACACATTGAGACAGCCAAGTGGGGAGGACAGGGGCACAGCAGCTTCCCCAAACTGGGAGGTGTTGGCTCGGGAGAGGCTCCAGGGCAACACGGAGGGAAGGGAGGGCTGGCAGCAAGTGCCACTTCCATCAGCTGCTATTGCAAATCATTCCCACGGCCAGGAGCCTGGGCCTAGCCCAGATTCACCCACTGCAGATGGGCATGATGGAAATCTGATTCCTCAGGGCTGCTGCACTGATAAAAGGAGCCGTCGCACGTGCTGTGGGACATGTGCAGCCACTGGAAGCTGGTGTTGAGATGTGGCATGTCTCGTAAGCCCTGGGCTCTGGCTGAAAGTTTTCCCATCACCGGCGTGTCCAAAATAGCCTTTTTAATGTGGATTATTTGGTGTCTAGCAATACAGTTGAGCTCAGGTCTTTCCTTCACTGCAGGAACTGGTGGATTCTGTCTCTTATATCAGTTTTTTCAGAATTTGCATAAACTTCATCTCTCTCTGAGCTCTCTTTTGCTCTGCCAGAGATGGACCAAATGACATGGGGTTTCGAAAGCTCTGCAGGGGGACACAAGCATACCCACACATTGCATGATCAAATAGACATTGTTTCCTTTCGGAACCAGGCTGAAAAATAAATCCTGAGCACGCTCAGTGACGCTGCACTCCACTTCTTTTCTTCTGCTGCAGATTACTGAAAATAATAGTTTCTAACGAAGTCCATCTTTAATTTGTCTGGTTAAAATTGTCCATGTGGAAGCTGAGCCTCTGGCTGAATTACTGTTATAGCAATTAAGCTTCATCAAGAGAAATAAAATTTTAAAATTGGGAATTTTTACACTGGCATTTACTAGATCTTGACTTTACAGCTGTGAAGTTCCTTGGATGTAGTGTTATTTGTAACAAACACCAATGAGAATAAGAATGCAGGCATGACATTACTGGGGCAGATCAAAGGGGCCATCTGTCCCAGTAACTCACTTCTGACATTGGCCCATGCTGAGGAAAAGGGTATTGGAAATCAGGGATCCTTTCCCCAGCCATGCTTACAGACTTTCTCAGCTTGAGGTTGCATCCAGAGCATTGCCTTTAACGCCTGCCCATGGACCAGCTCTCCACGCAGTCTTCTCTACCCTTCACACAGACACAGTGAAAACCTGGTGGTTTTTGGAAATCCCAAACCCAAAAGCTGTTGGTTCAAGATGTAATAAATTGACGAGGTTAAACAGCTGGGGCTGAAATTACAAATCATCTGTGCAAACTTACAAGGTTTTACTTCTCACTCTGCTTTCAGGTTCCAAATATGTTTTCCTTCGACCTACAACGTACGCGCACATTCAGAGTTTTATTGGGAAAGGCTTGGAGTAAATCTCTTTATTATTAAGGAGAGAGTGGGATTCAGGGCTTTGGATGGGGGAGATTTATTTCAGTTCCCATCCACCTCTGGGATGCCCCTGCAGTTGCAGCATGAGGAAGAACAGCTTCATCTCCCATTTCTTCCTGACAAACAGCAAATTGCTCCAAGGGCTGAGAAGGTGGAAGAGATGATAAAAGTCCATGTTTGAAATAAAAGGGGAAATATGTGATAAATTATTATTATTAATAATACCAGCTCACAGATCTAAGGCACCTGAAGTACTACAGAGCTCTAGCAACTTAAACTGACATAGAGAGAGAAATCATCCCATCACCAGTGAAATACAGCCAACTCTAGCAAAGCTTATTAATCTGGACAAGAACATATGGAGGGAGGCTGGGAAAATCGCTCCCCTGGGTTCCTACTCCCCCAAAGGCTGCATTTGGGTTCAGCCTCTCAGGTCCATGTGCCCTGAAGCCTCTTTGGTGTCCTCTGCAGTCCTGGCTCTCTCTGGCATGTCTCAAAGGAGGTTTTGTCCACCCTGGAAGGGCAGCAGTGCAAGAGACCACCGGGGAGAGTGCTGCCCTCCTGTACTGCCCAGGAGAGGCAAACTCAACCAGACCTCCTCATGTGCACCCTTCAGAGATCACCCTAGGGGTCCCACAAGTCACGGAATACAAAATTTGGAAGGTTTTAATAAAATTAAACTGGAATTCATCAGCTTTACAGGTTTTTTTTCTAAGTCAGCACAGTGACTTGGTCAAATGATCAAGCTGTGAGTGTAATTATATCCTCCCTGTGCCCTTCTCTTGAAAGGGAGATACATCACTGTCCTGCCTCACAGGGCAATGGGGAGACATACTAAAGACGATGAGATGTTCACAGCTCAGCAGGGCAGGCATCAGGCCAGGCAAAGGTAAGCAACGCCATCCTGAGCACGCATGGAGGACATGTCCAGGAGCCTGTCTCCAACTAGGGCCAGCACAAGCATTTTCACGGGATGAGGCAAGAAAACAGGGAATAGCCTCCCATAATGTCTTTATAAACATCAGTTTATTTCTAGCTTCTAATGTCCAAATATTAGTAAAGACAAATAAATATTATTTTAGCCACCTATCTGGGAATCAGCTATGACTATGAACTGCTTCCAGAAAGAGGTGGGCTAGGCTGCAAAGCCAGCCCTCAAAACTTAGGAAATGTGATCTCTGTCCATTTTCTCTCTCCAGGAACATCAACAGCAGGAGGTTTCAGGCACCGAGGGAGGACTAGCCCAGCAAATCCCCGTGGTTCCTTCTCAGAAACCCTTTCACAGCTCTCTGCTTACCCTTCATACTTCAAAGGCACCACCACCTGCTTGATCTGGCCTTGGTTTTCCTGGCTGAAGCAACTCTGCCTGCAGCTCCAGCTCTGCCACAGACTCCATACATGTCCTTAAGCAAGACATTGAGCTGATGAGTTCTCAGAAACAAATAACAACACTTTTTTGAGTTACTCAGTCCAACACAAACTGTATTTGCTTGCACCGCAGTAAGTATAAATGGGGTTGTATCTGCTTTTCCTGAGGCTTAATATAATACAAATAATCATAGAATCACAGAATCATTAAGGTTGGAAAGACCTCTAGGATGATCAAGTCCAACTGTCAATCCAAGACTATCACGTCTCCTAAACCATGCCCTGAAGTGCCACGTCTACATGGTTTTTTTGAACACACCCAGGGATGGTGACTCCCCCACCTCTCTGGGCAGCCTGTCCCAATATAAAAAATTTCCTCTTTTTTCAATGGTTTAAAACATTGAGAGTGTTACAGTAATGCATTTTTTTAAAAAAAATACTAGGCACATTTTTTTTTGTTTTGCCTTTTCAAAAGCCTAACAGGCCATGTAAGACATAAAATTCCACCACATAAATGGGAACTTCCTTGCCTGAACTCTGCCATTGGGCCTACTTCACATTCAAACGTAGACACTCTGAGCAAATGCAGTAAGAAGATATGCTCTCAGTACATTGAACTTGCTCAATTTTATCATCCACATATGACAGTTCCCACAGGGAAAATATTTTTTAATATCTTTGATTCAAATCTATAAACTGAGCCCTCAATCTGCATGAACCCATGCTCCATGACTATGAATTTTCACCACTCCGAGGTGAGATGTAGGGTCACCTGTGAAGAACTCAATTTTCATAGAGTCTAAATAAAAGTCAGAGATGTAATTTGCAGAGTCTTCCATCAGCCTTAAAGGTTTGTACAAATGGAGCAAGAGTTTGGACAAAGTTTCAATCCCAGCCATAAATCATCAAGATATTAAAGCTCCACATGGACTTTTAGATCTTGCACCAGGTTGGATGACGTCTTGAGTCCTCTATACCATTAAGGCTGCATAGCCCAGCTGATCAAGTAAGAGGTAGTGAACATTTCCAAAGGATGTCATCATTAAGCTCAACCAGTTCTTAGACAATGGTACAGGCTGCTCTCTGAGCAAGCCTGTGGAGGATACTCAACTGGGGGGATGGTGATGCGCTGGAGAAGAGGGATGTTTTTCAAAGAAGTAAGCTGCCTAAATGAATGAGCAGGAACCTCATGAAGCTCTGTGTAGAGAAATGTGAAGTTTAGTATCTGGGGTGGAATAACCCCACACATCAGCACAGCTGGAGCCAGCTGAATAGTCCCGGGGTTTTCGGAGGACTACGAGGTACCCATGAGTCAGCATTGTGCCCTGGCAGCACAGGATGATCACATCCAGGGATGGACTAACAAGGGGGCAACAGGCTGAGGAACATGATTCTTCCCCTCTACCCAAGACCTTAGAGCATGTCTGGGCTCTGGGTCCACTTTGGACTCCACGTGACCAGGCAGATGGTGATAAACAAGAGCAAGTCCAGCCCCAAGCAGCCCCATGTGTGGGACCTGCTTTGAGTGGGTCTTAGATCAGAGACACACAATCCCAGCAGGTTCCCTCCTGCCTGTTATGCTGTGCTTCTCCAAATCCAAATTTTCCTCTTCTTCCCACTGCGCACCAGAACTGAGTCACAAACCTTTTTCTAGGCAAACTGTAAAGCTAATAGAGCCAAAGCTCAAATTTAAACCCAGTCCTCCCATTTGCGAAGGAATTCCCCTCCATCTTACAGAATCAGACATGACAGCCTCATGAAGAAGTGCAAACCAAAGCTTGCAAGCCATCGTGTGTATATATGTGTGTGTGTATATATATATTTATGGAAATTTGTACTTCTGTTGCCCTGCATGAGAGGATGCAGAGGCCCTGAGATGCACAGACATCACAGAGCGCTGTGGGGCCAGAGCTGAACCTGTCCTTTCCCAAAGGCTGGGGGTGCTCGGGGATTGCACCACAGCAGCGCTTTCTCACCTGTCCCCCACACGTTAGAGCTGTCCATGTGTCGGGGGGTATGGGGCTGCTATAGGAATTCTTGCATTTAACTGGGTACATCACACAAGAGAGGCAAAGGAATGGATATCTTGAAAGAGAAGTGTCAAAGGAAGCTTGGGTCTGATGAAAGGTTGAGACCACCAAACAGAATACAGGTCATATCTTGCCTAAATAGCACCAAAAGGTAGGACATCCATTTCATAGATATGTGTGGGGTTTTTTTCTTGGTTTCAGAGCATTTCGGCAGTGAATCCTGTAGGACAGACAGCGACTCACGTGGGTTAGATAGCAAAGGGGTCAAGTTCATCCTATGCTTGGCGGTGCAAGTGCCCATCAGCCCTAGTCCAACAGAAGCACTAGTTCCCTACCAACCATGACTGGCATTTTGCAGCAAAACCCCACCTTTCTAGGTACAGACAGGGACAACATCGCCCAACTCAAATGATGGTTCTCAAGTCCTGAAAATATCTGAAGCTGCTGTGCTATGGACAAGGCGAGCAGAGTTTCTTGTTTGGTTTGTCCTGTGCTTCTATTTATGTGCATGAAAAAATGAAACGCAACCTCAGCTGAGAAGCACATGGTATATTCCTGCATTAAGGAAAAGTATGGAAACACACAGAGATAATAACTCTTCCAACGTGAAGGAAATGAATAACCCCAGAAATGATATACAGCCTCTTAATGCAACAGCCCTTTTCCTTGGATAAATGTAGGTTTTGGAATGGTTTCTCCCCTTGAACGTTGTTTTTCCTCCAATCCTCTAATCCCCACTCTCTCCTCCGCCTCCACTCTCACTTCCTTTGTCCTGACTCCTCCGTGGCTGCTGCCATTCAGATGAGCAACGGGACCCCTCCACGCACAGTGGCGAGGCTCCGGCCAGCACGCAGCTCCCCGCAACGCACGCTGAGAGGCCGCAGTCAGCTCCCAGCCTGCTCCAACTTACCCAAGCTCCAGCACGTCTAACAGGCACGCTTTTATTAACTGTTGTCCATTTTCTTGCCAATCTCGAGCCTGATCCAAAGCCCCTCAAGTCAACAGGAGTCTCTCCCTGTCAAAAACTCTTTTGATCCCTCAACGCTGCTTACAGAGTTTTCTTTCTCTCAGAAAACTTCCTGACATTTATTATTTTAATTTAATGCATTGTAAAAATGAATTATGAATTCTGATATATTTTGGAGAAACTCTGCAAAACATATGAAGTCACCAACTGAAATATAAATCACGTGTCCTTTGTTGCTGCTTTCAGAATAAGATTTTATCTGTGTGCTTATTAGCTCCTTCCAGGCCAAACTGTTTTCGCAGTGCTTACTCATGCGAGTGATTGTAGAGGAGGCAGTCCAGCTCTTTTTGGGGGTAGCAGCTCGCCAGTGCAAACCAATCGTTTCCAACTGGGCTTTCATTATAAAGCTTTCCTCCTTTTAGGGGGGAATCTTCTTTTTTTTTTAACCTGCTCTTCCAAACCCTGTCTTTACCTTCAAGACCTGCTCTGAAAAGCGAGATGTAGAGCCATGAGGGTCATCTATATCCAGCTTTCAACCAGTTTGGACTATGTCATGTTGATCGGTTAGATGTTGCCTCCCCTTTTCCAGCACTGCCCTGCTGATCCATAAACAAGCAATCCATAGTGGTGATAGAGGTCAGGCACTGTTGAGCTGTGTCTTCCAAGCACCCATGACCTCCGCTGCTTTTTGCTTTTCCCCCAGCTATGAGTGACAAGAGAAGACCTTGAGCAGCATCTAGCCCACCAGCAATGGGTTAAGCTCACTCAACAGCAAAGAGATTTGACTACTAGTAAAGAGATCCCAACATCTGTTACAGCCAGAATGGCTCTGAGCCATTCTTGGTTACTTTCAAGAAAATTGCAGTTGCACTTATTTATTTTCTCAAGTCAGGTTTGCTTTTGTGTTTCCACTGCAGTTGTGGCTCTGACATTGCATCCAAGCTTCTGACGCCAGGGAAAGTCCTGAACTTTACAGGCCTGCTACGAAGGGCAGTTTCAGGCATTCCTACTGGGATGTGGGAAATGACAAGGTTTATCTCCAGCCACATGTATGTATGAACACATATGCACGTCTGGAGATCATCCATCTGCTAAAACCTCTGCTACTTCTTCATGTCAGACCAACATCTACACATCATAGTGCACTCACCCCATTAGCATCTTGTTTACATTAAATATAGGTACATATGTGTCTACCTACACATACAGAGCCCGTGACTGAGATGGGATCTAGTGGTATGAGCATCGAGCTCCTGACTGCCAGCCCCTCTGCTAAAAATAGTGACAACCTTTGTGGCCATCCTCAGAGGTATAAAGATTTACTACCCAATTAAGCCTTTTTGGAGTGCTGAGGATTGACTGATTAACATTTAGAAGTGTCTTATATAAGTTAAAATTCTGGTTTATAAAGGCACACCTACTTTATAAAGTTCCTTAAATACTAAGCTTTAACAGAAACATTGGCTGCAGGTAATGTAAGAGAATTGTTATTATTTCCCCTGGGGTTGATGTTTTACTACCTTGGAGACAGTCAGCATTTGCATTAGATATAGATCATAAAGACACACGCACAGTAATTTATATTGTTTATGATTACAGCTCAGGCATTCCCTTCAGCTTCGTCTTGCAAAGGAACCCACACTTTCCCAGCAAGGTGCCTGGTGAACTGTAGCTCCACCGAGCTGACGCTAATGGAAATGGTGTCACTGCTCACCAGGCTCGGTGGACCAGAAAGTCCTCTCTAGACCAGCTCTGATAGCATCCCACTCCCATTTATTCCTGGTGTCTCTTACACACTGAGTCAGGCTGTACCCGCCCTGAGGGGGAGAGGCAAGACAGGGGCACAACTTGTCTTTCCATTTAAGAGACCAGCTTTCCCCCCTGCCATGATGCTGTCCCCTCGCGCTCTCATTGCTCAGGGCTGGGAGAGCCTGGAGGGTGAACCTGGGGCTGATACAACCTGCTCATTACTGACCTGGGAACGTGGAGATGGGCAGAACAAGCCTTTAATTAACTTTCCAGGTGTTGTTAAACCCAGTGGTGTTGCAAACCCAGGGGAAAAGCAGGGTGTTATTACAGAGATTGGTAAAACAAGCAGGGAAACAGCAGAAGTTGCTGCAGGCTGGACAAAGACATCAGCAAAGAGCAGAAGACCCATCCTGCATGCCTTGCATGGGGAGATGGGGTTTTGGTGCAGGAAGGGTGAGGGGACATAGATGCAGCCTACGGTTTAGGATTCCCCATCCATCACTGGCAGGTGAAGTCAGTCAAGCATTGTCTTTGTTAACAGCAGCCTCTCTCAACATGGATGTGCTTCCACTAGGATAAGTTGACATTTTTCTACCCTAGAAACATCCCGTTATACCAGGCGATCCTAGCCTTGTGGAAACATTTTCCAGCAGCTGTGCTGGTGGGAGAAGACGGTCTTCTAGATCACCCACAGCTGCCCTCCCTCCAGCCATCCAGGTCCACCAGTAGAGCGGCTTATCTGGGTGACCACCAACTCTTTTCTTACTCAAAGGCTGCACCTTTCCATATCTCTGAAAGCCATAGCTACCTAAAGGTTATAGCACAGACACAGCCTCTGGGAGTGGAGGGTCTTGGTGAATCTCCAACCTGCAGATTTAGGTGACCAGATCCAAACCCAAGGTCTGTGACACAGAAAAGCAATTAATTCACCTTTTTTTTTTTAGGACATGGGAATCCTTACCCTCCTCCTTCTCTCCTCACACACCAGCCACACACTGAAGATCACATCCAAAGCATAAGAAGGGGAATATAATCTAGGGAAGCCTCACCAGGAATGAAGTTGATTCTCCACCCCAAGACCACCAGGGGAAGAAGATCCAGGGAGCACAGCCACAGCAGAGGCAAACAGCTCCCCATACCCATTAACTGATTTGCCCTTTGGAAAGGACAACTGGTACATGCGTTTTAAAGTGTTACAAGCTTTCTACAGAGTCATGCCTTGGAGTGATGATTTACACCCTTAAGGATGGCATATTTATCATCTGTGCTGGCAGCCTTTCCCCTCTGGCTAACGTTTTCAGAAAATTTCCATCTACAGCCCCTGCTGATTTCCACTTATGAAACCTGCTGCTTCAGGGCTTCTGTAGGACACAACAAAGCCATCAACACAACCTTTAAGTAAAGGTTTCATCTGCATCACACAAGGTTATTCCTTTCAGTGGAAAGGGAAGGGGAGTGTGACTTGGTGATATTAGGAGGGCTTCTGGTTTAAGCTTTTCACACACCCCTCCCAGCTGAATAGCTAATGTGATATCAAGAGCAAAGCATGAAGTCCAGCCCATCTCAGGTCCTCGTTTTACGTGACTTCCCAGCATAGAGGTTAAAGGGAAAAGCTGTGTGCTTCACCTGTCCCTTAACCTGCAAATAGCTTGGGGTACATTTGGCCTAAGAGGGCTGTGGAGTAGGAGATATAAGAAATACAGCTGATTTGACATATAGAAGAAAACTTTGGCCACGTCAAAGGTGATGGCAAAATCATAGAATCACAGAGTCATAGAATCATGGAATGGTTTGGGTCCAAGGGACCTTAATGATCACCTAGTTCCAACCCCACTGCCATGGGCAGGGACACCTTCCACTAGACAGGGTTTCTCAAAGCCCCGTCCAACCTGGCCTTAAACATTTCCAGGAATGGGGCATCCACAACTTCTCTGGGCCTCAGAGTCAAGAATTTCTCCCTTATATATAATCTAAATCTACCCTCTTTCAGGTTAAAGCCTTTAACCCTTCTTATCCCTACATGCCCTTGTAAAAAGATCCTCTCCAGCTTTCTTGTAGGCCCCCTTCAGGTACTGGAAGGATGCTATAAGGTCTCCTTGGAACCTTCTCTTCTCTAGGCTGAGCAACCTGAACTCTCTCAGCCCTTCCTTATACAGGAGGTGCTCCAGCCTCCGATCATCTTCGTGGCCCTTGTCTGGACTTGCTCCAACAGGTCCATGTCTTTCTTATGTTGGGAGCCCCAGAGCTGAATGCAGTACACCAGGTGGCGTCTCAGGAGAATGGAGTAGAGGGGCAGAATCACCTCCCTTGACCTGCTGGCCACACTTCTTTTGATGCAGGATATGGTTGGCTTTCTAGACTGCAAACACACATTGCCAGGTCTGTTGATCTTCTCATCAACCGGCACCCCCCAAGTCCTTCTCCACAGGGCTGCTCTTGAACCGTTCTTCACCCAGCCCGTATGTGTGCTTGGGATTGCCCTGACCAATGTGCAGGACCTTGCACTTGGCCTTGTTGAAGTTCATGAGGCTCACACGGGCCCACCTCTCTGGCCTGTCAAGGTCCCTCTGGATGGCATCCCTTCCCTCCAGTGTGTCACGGGCACCACACAGCTTGGTGTCATGGGCAGACTTGCTGAGGGCGCACTCAATTGCGCTGTCCATGTTGCCAACAAAGATGTTAAACAGCACCAGTCCCAGCACCGACCCCTGAAGAACGCCACCGGTCACTGATCTCCACTTGGACATGGAGCTGTTGACTGAAAGTCTTTGAGCATGAGCATCCAGCCAGTTCCTCATCCAGTGAGTGGTCCATCTGCCAAATCCATATCTCTCCAGTTCAGAGACAAGGTTGTTGTCTGGGGCAGTGTCCAGTGCTTTGCACGAGTCCAGGTAGATGATGCCAGTTTGCTCTTCCCTTATCCACCAATGCTGCAACCCCACCGTAGAAGGCCACCAAAATTGTCAGGCACGATTTGCCCTTAGCGAAGCCATGATGGCTGTCGCCAGTCACCTCTTTATTTTCCATGTGCCTTAGCATAGTCTCCAGGAGGATCTGCTCCATGATCTTGCCAGGCACAGAGGTGAGACTGACAGGCCTGTAGTCCCCTGGAATCTTCATTTTTTTCCCTTTTTAAACATGAGGGTTATGTTTCCCCTTTTTCAGTCAGTGGGAACTTCACCAGACTGCCACAACTCCTCAAATATGATGAACAGTGGCTTAGCAACTTCATCCTCCAGTTCCTTCAGGACCTGCGGATACATCTCATTAGGTCCCATGGACTTGGGCAACTTCAGGTTCCCCAGATGATCTCAGATCTGATCTTCTCCTACAGTGCGTGGTTCTTCATTCTCCCAGTCCCTGCCTTTGCCTTCTGCAACTTGGGCGGTTTAGTTTGAGCACTTGCCAGTGAAGATTGAAGCAAAAAAAGTCATTTAATGCCTCAGCATTCTCCATACCCTGGGTAACCAGATCTCCCATTTCCTTCTGGAGAGGACCCACATTTTCCCTAGTCTTCCTTGTATCACCGACATACATATAGAAGCTTTTCTTGTTGCTCTTGATGTCACTGGCCAGATTTAATTCTATCAGGGTTTTAGCTTTCCTAACCTGATCCCTGGCTGCTCAGACAATTTGTCTATATTCCTCCCAGGTTACCTGTCCTTGTTCCAACCCTCTGTCAGCTTCCTTTTTGTGTTTGAGTTTGTCCAGGAGCTCCTGGTTCATCCACGCAGGCCTCCTGGAATTTTTGCCTGACTCCTCTTTGTTGGGATGCATCGCTCCTGAGCTTGGAGGAGGTGATCCTGGAATATTAACCAGCTTTCTTGAGCCCCTCTTCCCTCCAGAGCTTTATCCCATGGTACCCTACCAGGCAGGTCCCTGAAGAGGCCAAAGTCTGCTCTCCTGAAGTCCAGGGTAGTGAGCTTGCTGTGTGCCCTCCTCGGTGTCCTAAGGGTCTTGAACTCCACCATTTCATGGTCACTGCAGCCAGGGCTGCCCTTGAGCTTCACATTCCCCACCAGCCCCTCCGGTTGGTGAGAACAAGGTCCAGCATAGCACCTCTCCTTGTTGACTCCTCTATCACTTGGAGAAGGAACTTATCAACGCATTCCAGGAATCTCCAGGATTGCTTGTGTCCTGCTGTGCTGTCCTTCCAACAGACATCAGGGTGGTTGAAACCCCCATGAGGACCAGAGCTTGTGAATGTGAAGCTGCTCCAGTCTGTCTATAGAGAACCTCATCTGCTCAGTCTTCCTTGTCGGGTGGCCTGTAGCAGACACCCACTATAACGTCACCTGTACCTGCCCTCCCTTTAATCCTGACCCATGAGCTCTCGGTTGGCTCCTCATCCACCCCCAGGCGGAGGAGATCCATGCACTGCAGCTGGTCATTGACATAGAGTTGTGGTGGAGGCTCCGCTGTGCGGTGGACTGCCTGCCTTCCACCCACCCAGGGGCATCTGCAGTGACTGCAGATCAGCCTTGTCGTGTCTGTAGGGCCATTTCTTCCTCCCACTGGTGCCCTTTCCATGAGTGACCCTACCGATCCTCACAGTGCTACTGGCCTTGGCAAGGGTATGCCCCACCAGACCACAGGTACAGCAGGTCACTAAGACCCTGTGAGCTGTATTTCTGCTGCAAGGGGTGGCTGGAGAAAGTTGGGCTGGGTCGTTGTGTCTTTCTAATGCTTCAGCAACACTTCTAGAGGGAAACTAGGGGAGTCTAAGGGTACAATGGGGCTCCCATACAGTGCTGTGTCTGGGCTGGCACACTCAGCCCCAGCCGCTCAGCTCTGCAGCTCCTTGTTGCCCAGAGCTCCACCCTAACTCACTCTTATGACTCTAAAAACTCTGTCTTAGTTAGCCTTGCATAACTCATTTTGAGGGATGAGAACATGTATTTCTCTGAGTCTTCTCCCTTTCAGTTACAGCAGAATTTTCAGCTCAAACTCTCACCAGAAAGCTCAAGAACTGCAGATATATTTTTTTTCTGTTAAAATTTCACAGAGCCTTTTGTCCAAATTAGCTGGCAATGTGTGAATGGGATAGCTTGGGAGAGCTGGAGTCATCAAATATTTGGGCGAGGGGGGGCTTCATGGGATGTGGTGCTCCTTGCAAGCTAATCTGAGGGATGCCTTAGATCTTCAGACCATCGAGCGCGGGGAAAGCCATGACCCGCTGCCTCTTTCATTTCTGTCCTGATGCACTTTGCATATTTGGTTTTGTCTCACTTGGGTGTGATCCAAGCACACATCCTTGAAATGAAACAAACCCACACTGTCTGATCATCCCTTTGCTCTTGGGAGCTGGGAGCTTGCTCTGCTCCGTGTGTCATTTCAGAAAGAGCACCCAAAGATTTTTAACTTCTTATGAGCTGAAAGCGGGTATTAAGAAAAGGCTGGAGCGAGTGGAATCCGTTTGAAGGAGATGCCAGCATCACTCCCCTCTGCAAACAGGCTGCCCTCGGCCACAAAGCCAGCCCGTCCTGCAGCTCCTGCTGAGCTGGGTGGGCCAGGCTCCCTGTCTCCGTCTGCATGCTCAAGTAGATCTTTCATCTGCCTCCGGGTGAAAAGCAAAGTGTCACCTCATCTGTGGAGAATTTATATTCAAATTATACAGGGCTCCTAGCAGCCAAGAGACTGCAACGGCAGCTGGCAGCCTATTGCTCTCTCTGCGGGACTTCTGTGCTGCAAGTATGTACCCGCCGTGCCAAGCGTTGCGACTTGTGGCTTCCCACTGCTGGAGTAATTCGGAGTACAGGCGTCCATCCGTGTCACATAAATATTGCAGCTGGAATAACTGCAGATACATACGTATTAGGGTATAGCAGGTCGTGGGTGCAGAGCACCCTCCCCAGCCCCTGGGTGGGTCAAGCAAGGACACCTTCCTGTTGCATGTTGTGCACAAGAACATCCCTCCTCTCCCTGCTGCCGGCGTGCCTCAGCTCAGGTCTCACCCCTTTTGAATACACTTAGAAAAGCTTGAAACTGCAAATCTAGGTATTTGCTGGGGTCTCATCCAGCACCAAAAACCCCTGCAAAGGAGCTAACCTCTTTGGGGCTCCGGACCCTCCAGTATTGCTGCCTGCCCTCCAGAGGTGGAGGCAGAAGGCTCTCAGGAGCTGGCAGCAGCCCTCCTCACCTCAGCCACACCTGTACCAGCAGGACATCAAGGACCCTTTTCACATCCCCCATGAAAACCATGTCAGTTACAGTGCACGTAAAGTATTTCTCTGACCCCTTTCTTTCTACTATAGCACAGGGGAGAAGGGGGCGAAAAGGGATTTCACCCTGGGTAAAAGAACAGCCAAGCAGAGGCCCCAGGGACCGGCTTGTTGGCAGGACTGTGGACCACAGATGCGAGTCCAGCTTTCTGGCACCAGTCTGGCAGAATATCCCAAAACGCTGTCTGCTGGTAAAGGTGTTTATCTGCATTACTGAGGCTGTGCTCTGAGCTGCTGGAGGAGCCTCCTGACTGCAGAGGGAGCTTGAGGAGACCACATTAGGTCTTCAGATGCTGGATGAGACGACAGTGGGTCTTTGAACGCTGGATGCTGATGGAGCTGTTTACAGTAGCCAAAACAGGCTTGTTCCCTCTCCTTCTTTCTCCCTCTCCTCTTCCAGGTTTTGTTTAGATGATTACCCATGAAGCCTGGAAGATGCATTTCTGAGCCTTCTTGGCAAAAAAAACCCAAGTTGTAAACAGTGGGGGAGAAGCAGAACATAACAACAGCTTCTTAAAACAAAAGAAAAAAAAAGCAAGCTGACAGTACCCATTATGCGAGGTGATTAAGAAAAATTGTGGAGTAAACGCGTATCCACGTATATTGCTGGTTTATCAATCAGATTGCAACATGGAGGGGAAGGCAGCAGGAGGGGAGAAAGATTTCTCATCTCAGCTTCTCTGGCAGCCACCAGCTGCTGTTTATGAAACCCGGGAAATGTACAACACGCTTTACAAGACACACGTGCTGAAGGCTCAGGGCCAGGGGAGGGTCTGTGGATGCAGATCCTACTGCTCCAACACCACTTTATCTGCGGGACACCTGGAAATTGGTCCCACTAGCTGCAGAGTGTGCGGGCTGCGGGTTGCAGACTCATCCCTGCAGCAGAGAGGGAAAGAGTAAAAATGTCAAGAGCTCATTAAAAATATAGAAGCAGAGGGAGTGTGAATGCGAAGAGCCTGTAGGAAGTGTGTTAGTCCAAGTTACTGAATCCTAGAGCGAACAACTGCTCCATAACCCGTGTTTCAGTGGAGAGAGGTGGAAACCTTCACATCGTCAAGTTTAGCGGCTCTGAGTTCTCACCTGGGGCCGGGCTGCTGACCCAGACTGACCATATGAAAGAGGAGATGCCAGAGAGAGTTAAATCAAAAAACCTCAGCCAAGCTCGTGAGCAGGCTGATTTCCACCTTCAGCCACCAACTTCAAGCTGGAGAAAGCCCAGGGGACGTATGTGACTCCCCAGCTAGGAGAAATAGTGCAAGGGTTCATGATGCAAAACTAGAGGTACCCCAAAAGAAGGTGGGTGGAGTAAGGGAGAGAAGTTGTTTGGTTTCAGGATTTTATTTAGATGCCTCAGGGCCAAGCATAATACTTAAATCCATTTTTTTCCAGGCCATTTGGGTCTGAGGTTTCCATTCAGGACCCTCATCTCAGGGTAGGGTTTATCCCTTCCGGCCCTTCCCTCTGCAGAATACATTTTGGTTTGCGGTTGGCACCACATCAAACACTATCCAGCACCTGATCTGAAGTAAAACATTAAGAATCGGATACAGCCGGACTTGAAACAACTCCATCATTATTACAGCAGAAAACCTCCCTGGTGACATTAATGAGCTCTTTGAAGGGGGCTACCATCAGTTAATCTCCCTGTGCCCTGCAGAGTGAGCCGGGCAAAGAGGGAAGATGCTTCGGTTTCTCCAGAACAACTGCTGCAAAGCGAGCAATTATCCACTGATGAAATGTAGCCACGGCCAAGGATGGGGAGCCTGGGGAGCCCTAGTGTGATAGTTCACATTTCCTCAGGCAACGATTTCAACACAGCACATTTTTGTTGTCACTGGCGTTCAAGAGCCTCCAGAAGAGGGGATTACGGGGTGGGATAAGGCTTGCCTGCTTGTCTGATAAAGCCTAGCTGGAGATAAGGGCTCCTTACAAGTCTAATTTTAAAACTGGCCCCGTCGCCCTTTGCTTCTCTTGATTCAGAGCCGATTGGCACTGCCTGAGTAAAAGAGCTGAGAAATAGGCAAAGGGGCTGGGGAGGGCTGGAGGTCCACCTCCTCCTTTCCACCCAAGCCACCAAATGAGTACCCATGGCTTGAAGCATCTTGAGATGCCATGCTCTTCCACTTGAACAGCCACAGGAGCCAGAAAACTCTTCTCCCAGCATGGATGCCAGGTACCTGGGGCTCTGGACCTGCCTTCTCCAGCCACAACACCGATTTTTGGAAAGCTGAAGGATCTGTGGGGCACACACGCAAAACACTCGGGTGGATGGAGCCCTACTCACCTCTCCTGGCCCAGCACCAGATTATCCATGCCTCAGGGCTTCCCTGTGACTTTATTTAGCTCATGATGAGGCTGGAGCATCCCCAGCCAGGGCCTGTGCTAGGATATGCGAGAGGTGTTCAGCCTGGCCCTGGAGCAAAACCAGGGCAGTACTTCCATCCAGAGGCTGAGGTTAAGCAGAGCTTATCCATGTGAGCCTCAAGAATTGCCTTTTATTTATCTACCCTTGTTTTAAGTGCTCTGAACAGGAACCCCAGCGTAATCTCCCCAGAAAAAGCTGCCTCCCTGTCCTAGCCAGCTTCAGAGACAGAGAAGTTCATCCCACCATCTCCATCCTCACACTTGGAATACTCAGAGGTATCACACCACTCCTGAGCGTTATTGCATTGAGATGGGGAAGATGGTCAGCTGCTGTAAACACCTACAGCCCGAACAACGGCGATGGAAAACCATGATTTACCCATAGGTGACAACAGTCATCTGCTTTAAAGCATGGTTTTGGGAACAAAGCTGAGCCTCTGCTCTATGGCTCCCTCTTGCCTTGCATATTTAGCCACTAGTGGGAAGGGATAGGGAGAGGAGACAAGATGGGAGGAGACAGGGAAAAGGGAAGGGGAATGGGAAGGAGAAAGGGAAGAGGAAGGGAAAAGCAAAGGGAAGGCAAAGAAAAGCACGCAGTCAAGGTTACTAACGGTATATTAAAGCTGGAAGGCAGTAATGTTCAGTATGGTATAGTTTGGAGAAGTCAGCAATGAACCTCCTGTACGTAAATCCCGCCATGCCTGCCTCCTCATGCTTTGACTGTCAAATGTGATTGCTAAAACATGCAAGCTATGAACACTGACCCCTGGCTACTTCACGTACCTCATTAAAACTGTGTCCTGAAACTCAGTTAATGAGGAAACTGTTTAACCATCAGAAGGTGCCAGGGAAGTCCCAGGAGACATGCCATGGGCTCAGTGGGTGGTGATGTCTTCCTGGGCTCCGGGAGAGGTGAGTAATGAGGGACCTGGAGAGGTGATGGAGCATGGATGGGAACAAAGAGGAGCTGAGTGAGTTGAGACTGCGAAAGGGGATGGGATAGATCCCCTTTACAAACTTCTGCATAGGTCAGTAAATGGGCAGGAGACCCTGATCGGGCTGATGTGCCATCCCAACCAGCCGTTATGCACTACTGGTAGGGCACCAAGCACAGACCTATCAGGCTGGTACGTACACGGTGACACGGTGCAGGGGTTCATTGGTGCATCACTGGCACGTAGCTGCACATCAGGGCTCGGAAAGCCACAGCTGCTCTGGTGGGGTGCAGCCATGGCGCATCCTCCATCGGCTTGGGCCTGGGCTCAGCTGTGTCTGTAGGACCGATATTTTGTGACTTACAAAATTCTCATTACCCAGTTTTGGATTTCAGCAGGACCCTGCTGTGATCCCTGGCAGTGGCCAGGATTTCAGCTCTGAAGCATGCCAGCAGGCCAGCGGTTAGCCGATGCAGCAAAGACCCCGGGCTAGAGATGAGCGTGCCCATGGCCTATGCATTCGATCACCAGCACAACTGCTGGCTGTTCCTGCAGGAAAGGCTTTTATCCCCAGATCTTCTGGACCCAAAAGATCTTTTCAGACACGCTCACACAATTTTAGAAGAAACTGGTTCCAATGCAGCCTAAAAAAGCAGTTGTATATCTACATGACTAGAGGACACACAAAGTCATATATTCACATGAGCAGCAGAAACTCATTGATTTAGAATTATGCCTTCCTTTATAACTTTCCCATGCAAGCTTTCGAAAGAAAACTGGGCTCGAAGAACTGTCATAAGCCTTTCAAGAGCTGACAAGTATCCAGAAATGTGTCTGCTTCTCCAAACGATCCACCCTGCTTAGTCTGAAAAAACCCCAGGGTATTCCAGCAACAGTTGTGCCACGATTTCCCATCTCTATTTCGGCACAAACTCAAGATTTGCCCTCTGATGGTCTCGAAGCCTTCTCATAATATTTGAAGAGCAGCCCCAGTGCAGACTGTCAGCTCATGTGGCCCTTTGAAAAGTCAGTCTCAGACTTGTCCTTCAGACCATTTCCAGGAGGAGACACGTTTTTGCCTCCTCCAATTCCTGCTGCCAAGTTTTCTTTGTTTCGTATTTCAGTCTGCTCTCCAGAATTGCTGTGCACTATACAATGTGGTCACAAGAAAGTTGCCTTTGACTGGTGAATAGAGTGACATTTGTGCATGAGAAAGGAACACTTTGGGTTGTTTCAGGGGAAAGGAGGCTACGGGAGGCCAAAATTTACTATTGATTAATACGATGGAACCAAACATAGGGTCTTTCCGTAACCCTCTGGTTTTCCCTTACATTCCTTGGCATACCCACAGGATGGGCAATTTTTCCTCATCATGCTTTCATTTGCAGACCTCCTAAGACAATTTTGGAGGGGGAGGGGGTGTAGTTGGCCTTCCCATATCTCTTCTGGCCCAATGCTTTTTCAATCAATGTGAATCACCACAAGTTACCCACCACCACCCCAATAAGAGGTGGATCCAGCAGCCCAGGCTCTAACACAGCACAGTCAAGAAGGGCTGAAGGCTGAAACCCCCACTGCCCCAAAGCCAACACAGCTTGGCACAGATTTTGATATAAATGCCATAGATCTGTGGCATAGATTTTCAGGCAGAGAAGAAAAGGCGGCTTCTTTCCCCACTGACTGCAGGGGCTTTTCATGGCCACCACTGCATGCCCTCAGAAGGGTTAGCAGCAGTGGGTGGAACCGTGTTGATGGGCGCATTTATCTTTATAATACTAAAAAACAATAAAGTCTGTCTTTCCTTCTGCAGCCTTGACCCTGGAGCACTCAACGCCAAGCTGTAACGGGAAGAAACAGAGAAGGGGACATGGGACAGCTGGACCATGCCCAAAAATCTAGGGAAAATCACTAGTTTCAAACCCAATAGCTTTGGGGAGGGAATAGGATTTGCTTCTAAGGCATTGCTTCTGCTTCTAGGGCAGTGCTTCTAAAACACTGCTCCCTGAAAGGACCCATTCCCAGGGGGCCCGACCTTGTGTTTCCACACCTAAGGCACTTGATTGGTTTCCCGACCATTGACCCTGCTGTGTTCAACTGTTGCAAAAGCCTTGACAAGGCAAGCTGAAAAGAATCCCCCCAGAAACACCTTAGGGAACATCCCATTGCTTTTAAAATAAGACAGGTCAGAGTAAGAGAAAATACATGGTGACAAGCAATTCTGCCTCAGCAAGACAAATGGATCGAAATTCTCCTAGGTCTTTTCCAGCTCTCACTGCTGGGAAACTTGAGCCTAGACCCCAGATGCTTTATAGCTCTTGATGTCTCCTGTGCCGTGGAGTCACATAGATTTACCCTGGCTGAAGATATGGCCCTTGTGTTGGAGCCAGTTGAGGAGCAAGTGTGTCCTCTAAAACGTCTCACAACTTGTTGGTGTCACCACAAGTGAGTGGGACACAGTGTTGGGGTTAAGGGCAGCCCTTGCCTTTGGGATAGTGGGGTTCCCTTCATTTCACAATCCTCAGTAAAATCTTTCTGAGCCTTTCTGAGTCTTATTTTTTTCCTGGGATAAGTGTCAATGATACATATATCAGCCCTACAACATTCAGCAGCAGGAAGGGTGTTGCACTTTGTGCCATCACCTGCAGAGGGAATTCCCTTGGCTGTCCCCAAAGTTGAAAAGACAGGCAATACGAATGTGAAAAGTAACATGTGGGGAGACAATCTTGGCAATCTGGCCACCCCATAATTTTGTGATGCGAGTTGTGAGAAACTATTGCATAAATGTGTGCTGCAATCCTCCTTTTTATAAGGAAATTTAACAAAGTGGAGGTTTTATGATCCTCACCAACTGAAAAAGCTGCATGGGGTGCAGCAAATGTGATGCACGTGCTTCTTGCTTTTCCTACCTCTGCCCCTGATTCGGTCTGTGGCCAGGCATTGCCCCCCTAAACATTTCCCCAGTCCTGTGAGTGTGACTCTGCTGCAGAACCAGGTGGGCACTGCCAGCCCCTCACGTCCCGATGTCAGTCATCCCATGGGCAAACCCTAAATGTCGTCCCCAAAAGCAGTGGATGAAGCAAGATTCAAGTCATGCTTTAAGACAGTAACAGCAATGAAGGAGGTTCCCCCCCCAGCTTGCCAAACTGGACATATTCCAGAGGTGCATCCTCAGATGAGGTGCTCTTGCTGGCATCCTTTGCCTTAACTCCCAGCTACCTTTTTTCACACACATCTTTGCCTAGGCTCCCCCTGATTTCTGTCTCGGCCCAGCACTTTTGCCAGCAGGACTCATCTTCCTTCTTGGAAATCTCAGAGGAGGCAAGTCTTGCTTTATATGGGTGATGTTGAGAGACACTGCAATGGAGATCATTAATTGGGTCTTCTGAAACAGTCCAGAGCTTGACAGCCTAAATAGATCAAAAATTTACAGTGGTCGTACCAAAGAGAGCACTTGGTCTGATTTGGATGCCACTGAGCTGTCCTGAATGAAGCCAGAGAGGGAAGAGGGGCTCGTTGTATGTTTATACTTTCATTTGACCCCAACCTGAGGAGCTCCCTGACTTCTGCACGACACCCACCTGCCCCTTCCCATGCCAGACTGAGTTGCTGCTTCTTATCAAGGTCCTCAAGTCTAAGGTCTTCTCTGGGTCACCAGGTTAAACTGTGTATTTCACTATCACAGGGCATGGGGATACTGCAAGTTACATGCATTCAACAGTAGGACCGTAATTAATTCTGCATATCTCAACGTGGTGGACACATACCCATGTATATTTGGGCTCAAAACTTGGCCTACTTTCACCTCTCCATACCAAGGGCAGATTCCACCTCCCACAGCTGCTTCTTACCAGTTATCTTTCCTTTTGGTTTGGGGAACAGGGGCTTCATCTTGGGTCTGGTCAGAGGAAACAAAACAGCTCCAGGGACCTGTTTCAGTGTGGGTCTGTCCATATTTGCTAAGTGCAAACACAGGAACGAGCTGCAGCCCACAGCTCAGCAAAGTCCAACCAGCACACAAATTATGGGAAGTAAATCGCTCGTATGTGTGGGACATACTACTTCCTCGCAGAGAAATTAATTTTTGACCTTCTGTTAAATGCTAAATACATTCTTGTGTTTGGGAGAGGGTTGGGATTTCTTTAACTTTATCCAGATGAAGAGTATTAAGCAAGGGGCATAGGCAGAGGATATTTCTCTCTAAGACTTTCCAGGCGGGTGTCTCAAGCTCGTCCTCTGCAGTGGGCTCAGCAAAGTGGGCTCAATCTGTTTCTTTTCCAACTCTTGTGATTGCACTTTCGTTGCTGCTCTGGAACCTCTAAGCACCAACAGGACGGAAGAGGATAGTGCCAAAAGACATCGCAGGTGAAAGAAATAGTCCATGGATGAAGGTGTTAGAAATGTTGAACTCCTTCTGGGTGAACATTTATAAATTATTGCCTTGACATTATGGTTTGCAGACCTGGGAGCATGCCGATGGGCAGTGCCCAGTCCAGCATTAGGACCAGGCAGGAGGTCTGCCATGAAGCAAGTGGGAACAAGACTTCACCCTCCACCCAAGAGCTGCGTGGACTGAGCTTTGCTCTCAGCTGGGCACATCCAGAGCTCTCCTCCGCATTTCAACCCACCTTACCCTCACAGCACCCTGTTTTGGCCTCCTGACTGTGCTTCAGCGAGGGGGGCTGCCGAGTTTGGACCAGACCCCTGAGCAATGCCATGTCCTGTCTCAGATGCTGGCAAGGAACAAATGCGTTGGGAAAACTGCAAGAAAAATCCAGAATAAGCAAACGTGGATCAATAGCAGGAATCTCTTTCTAACTTCCAGCAAATATTGACTTAAACCCCCAGAGCAGACGTGGACAAATATTGCCTCATCAGACCTTTTGGGGGAATTAAAAATGTCTTTTCAGTGGAAAAAGAAAATCTATGCTTTTTTTGTTTGCTTCTATTTGAATGTTCTGCTTTTTTTTGGTTTTGTTTTTGTCTGAAAAGTAAGCTCGAGTATTTTAATTTTTGGTCTCTGTGTTCAGAAATCCTCCCATTACCCTCAAAGAAAAAACACCATGATACATTAAAAAGAAAACAACATTCCCTGTAAAAAAGCAATTGAAGCTTTACATCAGATTTGTACTGGAGAATGAAGATTTACCTCCCTTCAGAATCTGATTTTCTTTGCAACATGAAAACTAATTAATTTAATTCCTGATGCTCTCATTATCTGCATAAATATCCACTACTGTGGTGAGAATGTGCCAGGATCACAGCACATTATTACAGCATGTTTAATTTCTTCCTGAGCCCAATAATCTCCTAAATAATCAGTCTTGACATTTAAACAGGGAGGCATTTGTGGCAAGAAATACATGCAATGCCAAAGCTGGCTGAATAAACAGAAAAAGGCAAAAAAAATCTTGAAGTGCTACAAGGAAAAGGCTGAAATAGAGAGAGGGTGGGGGGGCTCAACCAATAACTTTTACATCTGTGTCAACTACCTGTAACACCAGAATGTTCAACTGCAGAAGAGTTATAACAATACAAACCAGTGGCTGGCAAAGCCATCATCTCACGGCTATTCGGTTCTCCCATCCCTGGGCTACTGCTAGGAAACGGGTTTAGCCTCTTCTTTGACTTCCCTGCAGCCACCATTGGCTTTCAGTGCCGTGCAGGTACATCGTCTTCTCCCCACCCCTTCCTCCGCAATATGCTTCTTTTCCCCTTTTAAATAAATTACCCTCTGTAGGATCACAGGATCAAAGAATCATTAAGGTTGGAAAAGTCCTCTAGGATGTTGTGATGT
Organism: Phalacrocorax carbo; assembly: GCF_963921805.1. Classification (NCBI taxonomy): domain Eukaryota; kingdom Metazoa; phylum Chordata; class Aves; order Suliformes; family Phalacrocoracidae; genus Phalacrocorax; species Phalacrocorax carbo. The sequence continues at coordinate 215,139,481 of NC_087513.1, read as the reverse complement.
GTCACTCCTGCGGTGTAAATTAGAAGTGATTGACCTGCACATCTGAACCCAAAATGACTGCCAGACCGCAGCGCTGCCTGGTGGGAAACACATCTGCAGCCCACTTTCTGGTGGGTCAGAAAACCACTGCCACCACCACCACCACCGTAGCACTGTTCCCTGCAGAGCCACTGGGGTCCCAGGGAGAGACCGACAGCATCGCTCCCTTCCCCTGCAGCACATCCCTCCATCTCCAGCAGGCAGGAGGTCTCTGGGTGCCTGGTGGGTTACTGGGTAGATGAAGTTACTGGGTAACAGGGTGCTGCTGGTCCTGGGTGAAGAAAGGCTCCAGGGCTACCGGTGCTAAATGCCCAGAGGCAGACGCGTGACTTCTAAACCATGCTCCTCTCACGCGTGGTTTGCAACGGTTGCGATGGCCCATGCCATCCTCACAGCAGCCTCTGGTCTGCCGGGCTGTGCTGTGAACAGCTGCCATAGTTGCCTGGAGCACCCATAAATCTTAACGAGCAGCGGGTCTTTGATCCCAGGTGATCCCCATGAGGAAGCAGCTCCTGACGCTCGCCTGTGCGGAATTCACTTTCTCCTATTAGATGGCCACCGGTCACAGCTAACGTGGGCCTGGGCTTTCTCAGGTGCCGCCGTGTCAAGACTTGGGAGCCTTTAAACAACCCTGCACGGGCTTGTTGTGAATCTCAAACATCTCAACCTACTCCTGTTCAGGGCAGCTACTCCTCCTTCTCTACTCTCCTCTTATCAGCTCATCGTCACCCCTTTCTCATGGCCTCCTGCTTCATCCCCTTCTTTATCAGCACAGGCCACTTCTGTGGGACCCTCTTCCCCAACCCATCTCTAACCACTAACAGCCTCCAGGGGATTTAACCTGTGGAAATGAACTTCACTAACAATATACTAAACAATTGAAGTAAGAATTTGATTGACAAGTAGCAACAGAGACCTGTCTCTGACCATGAGCCTGGAGGCAGGAATTTGCCACAGATATTTCAAATATCTAAATTCTGCCTCTTTTTTCCCTTTTAGTTGTCTAATTCCAAGATCTCAGCAAAGTTCAGTGGTGAGCGGTTGTCTCCTCAAATAGAACAACAAGGTTTTGAAACAAATAGAGCTCTTCTTGCCTGGGAGCTACACTCCACCTCAGACTTGTTGGGTCTTTGTGGAGAGGGTGAGTCACATAACTGTGGGGTTTCTTACACTTTCCTTGGGAGTTTTTGGTGGTGACCAGTATTGAAGACAACATGTCAAAGTGGGTCAGAATAGCACAGCAGCTCCCCTGGTCCTAGATATGTTTGTTACTAGTTTTGGTCATCTCTCCTACATTCTCCCCTTCTTAAAGCTGTATATGCTTCTCTGCACTCTGCGACGATCAAAGATCCCAGTCCCAGAAGGCCAAATGAAGATAATTTTGAATGATATCACCCAAGCCTCAACCCTATTCCTTCCTGTGGCAGACCCCGTAGACGTTAGCTGCCAACTCCCAGATAAATCCTCCTTCCAATAGCTCACAGGCTATTGAATTGCGGCGGCAGAGCTGGCAGGGTTACAGGACTTCCCTTGGACAGGACAGACAGGGTGATGGGGCAGAGACGATAAACATAACACCCAGACATGGGCAGTCGTGATAACCCTGCAGATGGCATCGCTGTAGTGATGGACCACAGAGGTTCTCCACATCTGCTACCCAATTTGAGGCAAAAAGCAGGACAGAAGTCTTCACACACAGCTCTGCTGTAAGGATGTCTCCTGCTAGGCAAGGTTTGTGGTAGGGAGAACGTTTCTTATTACACCAGTCTGCTACTGATTAGTAGACAAGGTTTCCATCACACCAGGCCTTCTGCAGGCCTGAAATAGAAGCAACAAAATTCTGTGGTGGTCACACTTCACTAGCAAGTGCTTGGAGTTTAACTAGATGTGTGAGTTGACTGAAAGAAAACAAAAGTTAAGTGCAAGCTGTTCAGGAATTAAAGGAGGAGGGAGGTAAGATGGTTATTTCCATGGGGAAAATAGGGAGTTTATCACCTGTGGTACATGGAGAGCTTGATGGAGGAGGGAGGGAGTTGTGATTCCTCAGGCAGCTTTATTTCTTAGTGAAAAAAACATTGTGAAGAAGAGAGAGAGGGCAGAAACGAGAAACTCATGAAGTGGCTTCCACCCTCCCAGACCTGGGTCGTACACTGGGTTTCCTCTACGGAAGAAGCCTCCCAACCAATGTCAAACTGGTGCAGAACAAAACAGTCAAAACACAGGAACTCTAATGCATTTTAACTGGGTTTTAAATTATCTTTAAGCATCGCTATCTCAACTGTTTGTCTTCTGATATTCTCTAAGCTAGTTAATTAAAATTATTCCAGTCAGAAGGGGTTTTTTTCAACACTATTTGAAGACTCCATCACAAAAGTCCCAGCTAGCTGCCAAGGGTCTGGGGAAGAAATGCCGTCCACCCGCTGCGTGCCTACGCCACTCTTTATTTATGGTAAACTTTGAGGAGCTGGGCTGAAACCAGGCACCAGGCTGATACCTGACACCAGCTCTGAGCCAGAGCCTGGCTGATTTACACTGGGGAACAAAGCCAAAGGGAAATACAACTGCATGAGGGGAAGGAGTTGGCACTGCAGTGTATGGGGGTATGCAATCAGCCAGCACCTTAATGGAGGCAGTCCATTTTGGAGTAATAATCTTGGTCCTCCTGTACCTTTTTTATTTTCCATGTGTTAACATAAAAACCTCCAATGGGCACTATCTGCTGTAATTTCACATTTCTCAAGGTCACTGACACCCAAAATGTGAAAGATTACGTCACTGCCTCCAGGCTTGGATCTCGATTACCCAACTGCAAACCTTGAGTGTTGCCAGTCGTCTCGCAGCAGACTCTGGCCTGTGAAGGCATTAAATAGGCCTGTGTGTGGCCAGGCAAGATGTGGAGCCCAAATACGTGTAATAGCTTTCAGATTTCATTGTATTCCCACACAAGCCTGTGCCCTGTATCTGCGCCATTAACCTCTGAACTCTGTTCCCACGACCATATCACCCATGTTTGGGACAAATACGACTCAAGAGATAAGCCACCTGGCCAACCCACATTTGGGAGAAATACAGCTCAAGAGCTAAGCCACGTGGCCAACCTGGATACCTTGGTATCACCAGCACAACACTGAGGGCTGGGAACACCTTAAACTATGATTTAGATAGCTTAGCTTCCCAATATTTGGCTTTCATAGAAGCTGTAAGCTGCAAAAGATTTTGACCTTTGTGTATGGGAAAGTGTTTAAAAAGTTTGCAAATCCTGCCCGTTTTTGAAGGATGATAATGCAGTACTTTATAGTTCTGAGAGGGTTGTGTTTTTTTTTTTAATGCTATGTTTGCATCAGGGACTTCCTTTGCTTTGTGTTGCTGGGCGTTGGGGGCGGGAGGTTGGTTTCGGGGAGCTAATGCTGCTGGCACGGAAGGCTGCAGCTGCTTGGTCTGGGACTGGAAAGGCTGAATCACTCTTTGCGTTGAAGTCCAAAACTTCCCACGAACTGGTCCCATCCCAGCAGGGGATGCAGCCTGACATTGTATGAAAAATCCCAAAGATGAGCAGGAGGAGAATTGAAGTGGGTTTATTACAGCTTTATTCTTCCACAAAGTCCAGGCCAAGAAAAAACAAGACAGTACCCAAACCTGTCAGTGTTTAAGAGGTATTTGGGCAATACCCTTAACAACATACTTTAACTTTTGGTCAGCCCTGAACTGGTGAGGCAGTTGGACTGGATGATCACTGTAGGTCCCTTCCAATTGAAATAGCCTATTCTATTCTATTAGTATCAACACCAAACAGGTCATCTACATCGGTCTATCCACTCCTTGTAGGGACCATGCAGAAAGAAGGGAAGGATTGGATATGGTGGTATTGATCCTAAGTGATGCTATCGCAGAATCCCAGAATCCCAGACCGGCAGGGGTTGGAAGGGCCCTCTGGAGCTCATCCCGTCCCATCCCTGCTGGAGCAGGCACCCCCAGAGCAGGGGCACAGGGCCGCGTCCAGGCGGGGGGTGAATGTCTCCAGGGAAGGGACCCCACAGCCTCTCTGGGCAGCCTGTGCCCCTGCTCTGGCACCCGCACAGCAAAGGGGTTTTTTTCTCATTAAATACGAAAAAGATGCACAGCCAGGACCTTCAACTACCCAGAGACAAGCTGGTGCCAGACGCTCTGCGCATGGGTTGCAGCTAAGGCCAACCAGGCAACAGTGAGAACTCTAGCAGGAGCTGTGGACCACAGTTACAAAAGACCTTCTGAGGTTCCCTGGAGCTGTGTCGGTCACAACAGGCTCCACCAGGACCTGCGTTATCAACACGACATTTTCAGACCCACCAGCAGCGCAGAAGATCCGAGTCCTGGGTGCACCAGCATGAAATGTCAGACTGCGTTCGGGTTCAGATGGCCAAAGCATGGTATTGCAGTACTGTCAGGGTCACGAGGTGTATTGATGGGATCTGCAGATTAATTAATGCGCTGTGAAAAGCACGGTGGCAGAGCTGAATGCTGATCCTCAGCAGGGACAACTTGATAGTCATTTGGTGAAAACACTAATTTTGGCCTGGCTGAGGTTCACCGTGCACAATCCCTCGTGTCTGCTTCATACAATAAAAGCAAATAGCCAGGAGGAAAAAATCAGACGGCTTGCCCACCGCTCCTGCAGCCCACTCTGCAATCACCTTAGCTCATCTCAAAGGGGGTGGCCTTTCAAATCCTGCCTTTCATTTTAAAAATGATTAATCTCCGTTCTTGCCAAGAACAAAAGGACCTACAGCGGGTTTTGCATTCAGCGAGGAAAACCAAGAAAAAAAGCGAGCAACCTTTCATTTTATACACCATCAGTCATGGGCTACTGGTTTTTGGTGGAAGAGCTGACAGGCAGTTGTGCCAGAACCAGAAGGGACCTAGCTGTAGGCACAGCTTGTTAGAAATGACCTGGGGGCTGTGAAAACTCGCCTCCTTTGAAATGAGTATGAAACAGTTTGATTTTTTGCTCCATTTAATGTGGGCTCAGCAGGAGCTGGAGATGGGTGCCAAAGTGAAGCCAAGCAAAAATCACTCAGCCGAGCCTTCCCAATGTCTCTGCTGCTCGCCAGGGCATTTGGTTACAGAAGCGTGAGTTCCTCTCACTCGTGCCAAACATATTGCTACGGGATGAGTAATTTTGCCTTTATAAATTGAGCCGTCACTGGGGTAGGCAGACGGCAACACAGAATTGCACACAATTCTCCCAGTCCTTCCCGCTCTGATATCTCTGGAGCGATCTGGGGTTAGCGATATAGCTCAAAGCACTTTCAATTTAAACACCAGCCTGGATTCAAAAAGAAATCCCCAAACTGAGCTTTTTGGAGCTGGGGAGGCGGCCTTTCTTAAGTCCAGCTCTTTGCTCTGACATGGAGAAATGTGATTTTGCAATTCAAAAATTGGTGCTCGAGGAAGCTGATTGAAGTGTTTAAGGTTTCCCATGGAGAGAAACTGGTTGAATAACAGCAGTTATAGTTCACTTTTTTCCTTAACATTTTTGGAACTTGAAAAATTAGTTGAACAAATTGGAGTCTTTTTTTTTTCCATAGTGTTAAAGCCGTTTGCCTAATAACCAGTACAACTGAGGATTAATTCTGTCAGCATCTCTGTTGTATCATATCAGATCTTTTTTTCATATTTATTTTGTCATTTCCATCTTCCATTACATAAGGAAGAAGAAAATTGACAGGTCCTGATTTTCACTCTGTTCTGCTTGAATCAAATTAGGCCAATATGTAACAACTCAGTAATTCACATTTCTGAATCAGAAAATCTAAGTCCCTCTCTGCTTGCCTTTCTACAAACAGTTCAAATTATTTCCTGAGGAAAATCAGTCCAGGACTACACAGTTGTATTGGTGGAGATTGTACCCCTTCCTCTTCATCTGAGTAGATAAGAAGGAAGATGATAACTGAAATATTAATATTGTAAATGGTTTCACTGATCAAATCAGGTGGGAAAGGAGAAAGACAACTGAAGACTGAAGATCATAGCTGCAGGGGAACATCATCTACTGCGTTTCCCCTGGGTGAGGGTTTTCATTAGAAGATGTCCTTATACTAATTAACTGTAAGTCGACTTATTCCCCATGTCCCTCGTGATTATGTTACGATTATCGTTTCAAAGGCAGATGATATTTTAGCAAACAACAACTTGGCAACAGGGAGAGAGTAAAGACCAGTTGTTTCTTATTTAGTGGTGATGTGAATTTGAATGCAATAGGATGCCATGAGTCAGCGGTGGGAGGGACTGTCCTTTTACTGCACTCCATGTAAGTGCAGGACATAATTTCTTCCTAAAAAATAGATCAGTTATTCAGATAAAGCACTTGAACTTTGAGATATAAAAATATGTGCCCTTTTCATTGCTAATACCAGATCTATAATAAAGACAACTGTGTGCCACCACTGGAAAAGCTTTGAGATTTCACTCTCTGCAACTACCTGAAAGGAGATTGTGGCAGTGGGTGTTGGTCTCTTCTCCCACGTAGTAAATGAAAGGACAAGAGGAAAGGCCTCAAGCTGTACCTGGGGAGGTTCCAATTGGATATTGGGAACAACTTCTTCACCGAAAGGGTTATCAAGCATTGGAAGAGGCTGCCCAGGGAAGTGGTTGAGTCACCATCCCTGGAGGTATTTAAAAGACATGCAGACGTGGCACTTAGGGTCATGGTTTAGTGGTGGCCTTGGCAGTGTTAGGTTAATGGTTGGGCTCAATGATCATAAAGGTCTTTTGGAACCTAAATGATTCTGTGATTCTATGAACAACCAGGCAAAATAAGCTACAGAAAATGGGTCCCTGTGCATTTGGAGAGAAATGGAGTGAAATTCAATGAGTTGTACAGTGTAAAAAAAAAAATCTCTGGGTTATATAAAGGATGAACTTGTCCCAGAAGATTTGGGTTCATTTCTTTGGTAACTAGCTCTATGTGACAAGCTCAGCGAGCAATGCCTCAATGGAGTGTGCATCTGTCCCCTGATGATTCAGGACTTCAGGCGGCTCCCAATGACAAACCATTCCTCATCCTGCCAATATTCCCACTCAAATCCATTAAGATGAGTAAAACGGGAGTCAAAAATCCATGTCTTGAGTAGCACTCCCCTCCTATCAACCGCTCTGTTTTCACAGTGCTATTGCTGTTATTTTTGGACACAGCAATGCACATTTCCTGCTAAGACTCATTTCCACTATAATTTATAGTCCTGTTTCTACAGCGGGTTGAAGGTTCTTTGGATCGCAATAGCAAACATGTTGCTTATCTTGCTGGTGTAGGTCCAGTGGTCGTCTGCCTGAGACGTGGTAGGCTCATCTATCTGGGATTGCACCTCGGTCAGTGTAGGAGTCATACACAAACCACCTGCCATGTTCCTTGCTGACGGATGATGATTTTCATGCAAGAGGCATCACACCCTTCTCCTGTCTGGGGGCTGCTCCGCAAGAAGTCAGGGAAAGAAGTGCTAAAAAGCATGTTTCACAGGGATGAGCTGGAAGACATCTGCAGCCTTTGTGTGTCCCATTTCATCTGTAACAAAATTTGATTTATTTTCTAGCCCAGGCCTGTGAAAACTCCAGGAAACAATCGAATTAACTACAATGCTGGCTATAATACACATTTGAACTGACGTGGAAAAGTCTAAACTTTAATTTTATTATGTCTGTAACAACATTTGTGTTTATACTAATAAATGCAACACGTCTACAGTAATCCCACAAAGTGCAGTTATCTGCTCTGAGCTGAAAGTGGTCCAGCTAACCCAAAATAAGACCACGTGCACAGAGGCAGACAGGATCATCTCCCCTTACTCGTTTGTGCCCAAAACACTAACAAAAGTGTCCAAGGAATGGAAAAATGGGAACTCTTGTACAAGTCCGTCCACAGTGCATTGGGTAGAGCAACAAATGCCCTTTGGGGCAGAGATCTCCTTCCAATAGCCCCAAGATCTGGGTGTCCACCAATGTTCACGCCTCAGTTACCTTGGATTAACAAAACTTCTGTCTTGTTCTTATAATGTGTGTATTGGCTTCTTTTCTGTGTAATTTATCCTTTTAGCCCAGGACATAGTCTTCTATTGATGTGATCTTGCCATCAGATGAAATATAGGCTTGAATGCCATCACAACCCACTTCCAATCCAGCTGGTGCATCCCCAGCAGCGGCCTCACTAGTGCTCCAACTCCTCTACTGCATCAAGACTAGGGAAGAGAAGCTGTAAGAAAGCATATGGGGGCAAAGAGTACCACAGAAGGGAGAAACCTGGGGGAGAGGAGGACTCTGCCCATGTCGCATGACCTCAGTCATATATCTATGGGGTTTCCCTACCTCCTGCCAGAGAAAAAAATCAGTTCACCAGTAGTCCCATCATTGGTCCAAAAGGTGGTTCCAGAAATGGAATTCTATGTTGTTGGTCCTTTTCCCATTTTATTGATGGCTCAGAGCTGGCAGTCAGGAAATCTGGTTCTTCCTCCCAGTTCTGTTACACGCTCCCAGTATGGCTGGGAACACGTCTCCTCATAATGACCTGGCGATACCAGGCCATGAAAAGGGGCTCGATGCTGCATGAATGCTCTGGTTCTTGTAGGCAAAGTCTCCAAATATTTTTAATTTCCACATGGCCTGTATTTTTCAAAATACATGGATATGGAGTTGCAGCGAATCGAGCCCCTAGGCTGGGCTTACCGAGCTATGTGTGCTCCCCAAAATACAGAAAGGTGCCTCATGGGATTCTCAAAGGTGTCTTGGCACCTAAATCCCACTGACTTAAGAGGTTGAAGCCTGGTCTGTTTAGGAGCTTTTGAAAATCCCAGCAGTGTCACTCTGAATCTCTGAGCTTGCATTGCTTTCTCCAGGGCAATGCCTGGTTATTGCTACATTTTCTGATGGCTCAGGCTTATTTGCCATTACCGGAAGGTTACCCTGGTAGTTAGACTTTAGTTTCTAAGCTAAGGAGGAGATTGCTTTACACAACGCCTTTCATCTTCCCTAATATGCTCCATATTATCCTCTTGATTTCTTCCATCTGGGCAAATCTTTTGTTGACCTCACCTGAAATCTAAAACCTTTCAAAATAAGCTCTTCCACTTTTCTCCTCTGATCCAGTAATGGTGGATGTGACTGGGAGGTCAGAAGTCTGAGATTAGTCGTGACCTCACTCTTGGGCTTCGCGTTGGCAGCAGGTTAGAGGCTTTGAACTTGGCATCCTGACAAATTGTTATTACTACATACCAGAAATCAGTTCACCCTCGTGTCTGTGGGAGGGTGTGGGGGGAAAGACAGGGAGATAGATTCCTTCAAAGAGCAAAGCTATTCCACACAGCACGACACTGAGACAGGAAGGTTTAACCCAAGAACCCCAAGGTAAAATCTTGACAGACACTAACTCCTAAAATACAGCCCAGAAATGCTCTTAATTGAATCCTAACTGGCCTAGATGATGTGGACAGTGAATAACGCTTGAGCTTTTATTTTCAGAGGGTGAGCTGCCAACCTCTCATGAAAACTGAGTAGGGACCAGATTTCTGCACTGAATGACTCTCACATTTTACAAATCCAAGAATAAATAAAGTCAGCCTGATGTGAATATTTAGTCTATAACCCCAAAAGACATGACAAGATCTTCAGGGTCATCTGACTCAGTTCCCTGTGATCAAAGGCAACCGCTTTGACTGAGGATGTTCTCAAACATACCAACCTCCCTCTGAAGAGATACATCTTCCTTTAATTTAAAGTTAGCCTTCATTATTGTCTGTTTTTAACCTGGAGAAATGAAGCCATTGCAATCTTCTTTCTGTCAGACTGTGTGCATGCTCATGTCTGTCCAGTCCTGCTATAAGAGCATCCAACTCCTTTGGCCAAGTACAACCACACTTGAAAGAGATTAGAGGCCAAAAGAGGCTTTGGTTGGTATCCTCAGAGAGCAAGGCTTTCTAGCCAGTCAAGCAGAGAGAGGCAGACCCATAACCACACCGAAGCCAGACAAATTCAGCTTGGAAATAGAGTCTGCGTTTTTAACAGCACGGCTGTTAAATGAGAAAAGCTTCAATCGGATTTTGTGTCTTCTTAGGCAGCAAAGTCAGTCAGCCTCAAGACACAAATCCAGAGGAAACCTGGCTCCTTTCTATCCAGAACTACCTGTTTCTTACATTTTAAAGTCACAGTGGGCCATAAGATCATCTATTCTGAGCTCCATATAATGTGGACCATAAAATTGCATATTCCAATAAGGAACCCAATAACTTGTGCTTGGCTAAAACCTCTGTTCCAGCAGGCATCTGCTCACAATTTGAAAATATCTGAAGAGGAAGAATCTACTACTTTCATTGGTATTTTGTCTCAACACTTAATCATTCCCACTGTTAAAGCACTGGGCCTCATTTTGAAATGAAATATGTCTGCTTTTAGGTTCCGGCCTTAGACCTCTGATAGACTACAAGGCTCTGTTGCCTCTGGGTGTTTTCTCCTGAGGACCTTTCTTGAGCCTCCTCTTGCCCTTCCCTCAGTAAGTGAAGCAGGTGGAGATGTAGCATGAGACTTGTTTTTCCCAGGCTTTTGAAACTTTTTGTGACTTTTCACTTTTGTTGGGAGGGGCCTTTCAAAATAGGTTGACATAGCTATAGTTTGGGTAACCTACAAAGTAGATTTTTATTGATGCAGGCAATGCACATGAGGGACCTAAGTAGAGGGAAGGGTGAAGGGTGAAGAGGCAAAAATTCAAACAACCCAGAAGTCTCATTTTTCAGTCTGGTGTGGGCCTTTGGTGGTGTTAAAATGTTCATGTTGTTTGATAACATCATCTCTTCTCCTAAAATCATTAAGGCAGAAACTAGCTTCTCAGAGAGAGCCAGACAAAGAAGCAGTGACATTTTCAGGGCTTACAAGAAGCTTTCGCTAAGGATGGGGAAGGGTCAGAGAAGACACAGGAATGGTAATGCGATATCCTCACGGCCTGATGACCATGCCCTAGAAATGGTGGCTCATACAGTTTCCCTTCTGGCGTTCACAGAATCCCAGGCTGGTGGGGGTTGGAAGGGCCCTCTGGAGCTCACCCCGTCCCACCCCCTGCTGGAGCAGGCACCCCCAGAGCAGGGGGCACAGGGCCGCGTCCAGGCGGATGCATGGTTCTTCTGGCACAGCCTGGCTAGGTCCTAGCTCTTGCTCTAAAGGATGTCTAAATTTAACTGCAGTAGATAGGAGAGCACAGAGGCTATTCTCAGTCAATCTGATGGAGTTCATGGAGGGTGAAAAGCAGAACTTGAATATTTGTGCAGACTGGCTTCAGTTCTTAAGGCCCTCACTGCCTGGCCCAGTGGTAACACAGCCCATAAATCTCTCCTTGCATAGTTTTCATTTTTAAGTTCTCCTTTAAAACAAAAACCTGCATCTGGTGGAAGAATAAGCCAAGTATAACAATGGCTCATGGGGTGTGGTGGTAAAGCAGTTAAGTGTCTCAGTGCAGATGAAGAACCACGTGTTGGAGCCTTCCTCTAGCTTCAGGACACCGACCACCCGCGGCAGCTTCATCCATCGCGGGCCACCAGCAGATGGGTCATGGGATGCACAAATCACAGCTGGTGCCTTCAGCTCAGGACCAGCCTCTGGTTTTCAGTGACGAGCCCAGCTACAGCCCAGCCCTGCGGGAATGCAGCAGCTAATGCCACAGAGACCATCCACGTGCATGTTCTCCACCGCAGTCACCTGCAGAAAGCAAGCTGAACCTTAAAAGGGAAAATGGTGAGTCAGAAAAGGGAAATTAGCTAACATAGGTTTGGGGAAGTCTATTCTGCAAGGATGCAGCACGTCCTTCACTTAACATAGTGTTTTTATTTCCTTGATTTTTTTTTTTCTTTTGCGGAAGAGTTGGAAGGGAGCAAACAGGGTGGCTGACCTGCCGAATGCATGCCTATCTTCGCAAGCATGCTGCTGAGCGGGAAACGTACCTTCGCATGTGCAAACAGGGACCCACTTAGCACTTCATGGCAGCCTGATGCTATCACAGAATCCCAGAATCCCAGACTGGTGGGGGTTGGAAGGGCCCTCTGGAGCTCATCCCGTCCCACCCCTGCTGGAGCAGGCACACCCAGAGCAGGGGCACAGGGCCGCGTCCAGGCGGGGGGTGAATGTCTCCAGGGAAGGGACCCCACAGCCTCCCTGGGCAGCCTGTGCCCCTGCTCTGGCACCCCCACAGCAAAGGGGTTTGTCCTCATGTTCAGGTGGAGCTTCCCGTGTTCCAGCTTGTGCCCGTGGCCCCTTGGCCTGGCGTTGGGCACCACTGAAAAGAGCCCGGCCCCATCCTCCTGACACCCACCCTTCAGATATTTATAGGCATTGATGAGACCCCCCTCAGCCTTCTCTTCTCCAGGCTGAACAAGCCCAGGTCTCTCAGCCTTTCCTCACCAGGGAGATGCTCCAGCCCCTGATCCCCTTGGCAGCTCTGCGCTGGCCTTGCTCCAGCAGTTATTGCCTCACTAGAATATGCCAGATGAGAGAGGAGTACTGTATTGCACTGGACACTTCTTGTTCATGGGTCTGCTGAGATGAGATACCCACAGATCTCCCAGACTTAAAGCATGGGAGATCCAAAATGAAGAGAAAATTGGATTTAATGGGACCTTAGCCAACAAACTCTTCTGAGCACAACAGCACTGATCTGTGTGAAGCGTGTGAAACAGCACTAACAAGAAGAGGAAGAGGATTTAACCTTTGTTCCAGAAGACATAAATCACCATCCAGAGGGTGAAAAATGAGTAGCAACTCTACGGCTGTAAAATCCACATGCTATGCTAGGCTGAGAAAACAGCAACATTGAAAGTAGCAAATTTCCAGAGCCCAAAAGGAGCTAAATGGCTTTCCACAGACGTTAAAGTGTCCCTAAAGACACTTTGGTGAGCTGCCTGACTTTCATCCTTCAGGAAAAGAGAGGGGCAGGTTTTCCCCATCATGTCCCCATTCCTGCCAGCTCAGAGCAAGGCAGAGGCTTCAGCCCATCTCCTCTCCATGTAGACAAAGTGAAGGTCCATCAGGACGTATATTTGCTCCCATCCTGCACATGTCCAGCCCACCATCAGCAGAGCAAAGAAATTTCTCTCCTGATCTCTCAGTCGCAGGGCCATGCTGTCGTCTCGGGTGTCCCTAGCTCTGCTGCCTTTAATGGGCTCCGTGATTTGATGCCATCAGCGGAAGCCACCATAAGGGCTCTACCAACTTTGATGGAGGTTTTTAACAAGGGACAACGTGCTTCACACTGCAAGTCCTAATCTGTTGGTTGAATCTTGTGGGAAAGCACCAGACGAGCCTGTCCTGCAGCAGCGGAGAGCGCCGGTAGGTCCCCAGGTTTGGTTTTCCAAGGATGGTTTTGCTAGAGTTGCACTTCCCTGCGAGAGATGCCCAAGAGAGGAGAAACGATAGAAGGTGCTGTAAACATTTCAGGAATGGTTTCACGGGGCTGACAAGAAGGTCTTTACTTCATGAACCCTTGGGGGCTGGTGGGGACAGTGCCGGAGGGGGAAAGGAGAGGAAGGGCTGCCAGTGGGATAGGGAAGGCTAACAGGGATATAAACATACAGCCTCACATGCTGGGGTCTTTTTCTGTCTCGGGCAGGCCACTCTTTAGCTGACCGGTACTATCCTTTATTAGGGTTGTTCCCCAAGACATGGATGGGATAATGCAATGGTTTATAAACATTCACCTCCGAGTCATCCTGTGTGGAGTTCACAAAAGACACAAAGGGCTCAAGTTATTCCCGGATGATTGTGCTGTACAGACACCCAAACGGGGTGCAAAAGGAGCAGGCGTTCATATGCTACTGCGACGCACAAGTATTTAACCTTTTAAGGGTTATGCCAAAATATAATGGCATTAACTGGGACCGTCCCATTTTAACAGTTGCGCTTAGCAAGCTGGTTCCCCAACAGCAGGTGACAGCAGAACGTGGCTCTCTCCCGTGCAAGCTGTTTTGTGAGCCTGCCCGCTGCGACATGAAAGCTTATCTCAGTTTCGAGTTCTGGCATGGACATCTCGCCAACCACCGCCTCCAACCCAGCTTATGCTCACATTCTTCAGCAAGACGGATCGGCACCTCCCCGCACATTTCACGGTTTGTTTTTATTAGTCCAGGCACGTGCATACCTTCTTCTTTTTTCTTTTTTCTTTTTTTTTTTTTTTAAACTTCTTGTCCTACATGTTTTTGAACCTGAAAGGGAAGGACTTCTTGGTTTTACAGGTTTGGATTTGTTCCTCTGGATTTAGGGCCGTATCTCTTAACAAAAACAAAATGCTGGAGTCCAATCTGTCAAATTAAAGCAAAGATTTACCAAAGGAAAACATGCTTACAAAGTAAATATAAATTAATTTAATTGGTTCCTATTATCACTTCTATTGGAGCCTGCAAGTATAATCTGGTGCTGAAGTAATTAATTGGGTGTGAAGTAGCTACTGTGCCAAAACTCACTTGTAGGGAATGAAACTCACAGACTTCTTGGCCTGACTGTTACCTGCAGCGTCTTGGCTTTGTTATTTTGCAGAGCGGAGCGAATCGCAGCGCCGAGCTGTGCAATCAAACGCTCAGATAAATGCCTCGCTTTGTGTTTTCATGACGGGATGGTTACGACTACAGGCATTTTCCCACCTGGGTCAGATCGAGATTGGTTTTGGAAGGGAAGTCAGTGGACAGGTTTAGCATTGCTGGGATTGCAAGCACTTATTTTTGTGGTTTTCTATGGCTTAATATAGCCTCAGCTTTAATGGCCCTGTTTTTCCCCCTCCCTGCTCTGGCCTTGCAACAAAGGAGCTTTGTCTGGTGGTTTGCTGAGGGGATGGGGAGCGGAGGATGCTGCAACGGCACAGGTCTGTTCCCAGCAGCAGCAGCAATGAGAGAGTCACCCACCACTCATGGCCTTTCGTTCCATTTTGCAGGACGGCCGCCGGTGCAAGCTGGGATTTACCTCAGCAGACCATCTAGATCAAAAATAACCCAGGCTCAAGTAATGCAGAGATTTTGAGATCCTGACATGATGCTCAGCCGCTGTAATTGGAGCAAAGAGGAGAGGTGGCTCTCCCTGATGGTTCTTCCCACCTCCTGCACTTTTGGGCCCCTGGGTGCTTCTCCCCATGCTTCTCTCCAGCCTCTCGTGGCTCATTCCAGCTGCTGTCATCTGCCACTTTGGGGAGGTCCCTCTTCCTTCATGGCAATGTCTGCAAGTGGAGATGGGCACTGTTCTCCTGTTTATCCCTCACCTCAGCTTGTAGCGCCTCTAAACAACAGGAGTCCCTCTTATTTCACAATTATTTTCCCAAATCCCACTCTTCTGTGCACTGGGTAACGATGGAGCCAAGCTCAGGAATTCAACCCACCCGTATGTATTTGCTTTTTCTCTGCTGTGTCCAAAGCACACAGGACTGAAGCTGCTAAACACCCCCAGGAAAGTGGGTGTGAGGCTGGGATGGTGCTTGGCGAGAGGTGCTGGATGGCCATCACAGCACCAAGAGGCACAGGACCAAAAATCAGCTCCAAACACATCTTCACGCGCCTCCTGCCTGCAGGGTCTCACAGGCAGCTTGCATGGACGTGGCTTTTGGGGGCTGCTTGCAAAAACATGCAAAGGCTTTAGGGGGATGAGACAACACCAAAAGTACAAGGACTTTGGGGTTATTTCTGCCCATCCAAAGGCTTGATCAACACTAGAAAAGGGCTTAGGAGGGGACGAGCCTTTACATGCTGGGACACCAGCTCTGCTCCCGGGAGTCTTCAGCAAAAACAGCCACGACAAAAGAAGTGCTGCTATTATTAGAGCTAAAATGCTGATAAAACACTTCGGACAAAAAAAACCCCAAACCTTTCTGAGCAAGAGCCCAACCTTAGTAGGAACAGCCTCATCACTATTTTCCAATCTTTTCCGCCAAGGGAAACCAGAGACTGGCCCTTATCTTATGTCCTTTTAAAGTAGCATCAGTGTTCTGGTTTTTATTAAAAGATTTGATTTGTTTAAAATTGTACAGTTTTTGGTTTGTGAAACTTCTTTCTTTCCACCTCTTCCTCTCTTTGTCTCTGTATAAATATTTATATATGTATTTAACCAAAAACTTATTCTTAAATACGGATTTCAACAAGGGCCAACATCTTCTTTAAGGTGTCTGAAGATCTTTGCTCAGTTCCCAGCCCTGCCAAGGCCTCCTTTGTGCTTCCTTGAGTCCCTCCCTCAGTTTTCTTGCATCTACAGATGTGGTTAATGCAATCCCGCCTCACCGGTGGGACAGAGAATTAAAGCCACATGGACTCTCCCGGGTGTCGGGTGCTCAGGACCAAGGCAGTCCTGTGGGAACCACGGCTACATGGTCCCGTCTTTGGGGAGAAAGCCTCAGGGCACGAAGGATGGAGCAGGAACCAAGCTCACCCAGGATGGTGCAGATGCATCCCAATGCAAAGGCACCCCAGCCACATGGGTCTGGCCCCCAACCAAAGCCCCCGACACCCTGGGGGCCCACGGGAGGTGTGGGGGGGGTGCATTTGCTAAGGGTAGCACTTCCCTGCAAAGCCCTGTTGGACACCAGGGAAGGAAAAACACCCAGGCTGTGCCGGTAGCCTCGCTGTGAACCGCCGGGGCTGGGAACAATCGTGGCTCACGGGCCAGCCTAGGCAGGGGAACCTCATAAATCATGTGGAAGTGCAGAGTTATGAGTTTCCTCAGACAAACACCGCTAATTGCAGTGTGCTCTAATTGCTGGTGCAAGGCCACATAAAACGCCGGCGAGCCTGGAGCAGGGGGTGCTGGATGGGGTGGTGCAATTTTGGGGGAGGGAAGGCAGATGGACTAACACCTCCCGATGAGGTGCAGGGCTGGAGCACAGCTCAGAGGAACGTCATTCCCTGCCGGCTCTGTCCCAGAGTTGGCAACCTCAGCGTGCAAAGCCTTAGCCCCGCAAATTGACTGAATGTGCCCAATTTTGCTCCTTTTGAGGCCGGCACTTCCCAGCAAAGCAAAAAGCAGGTCAAAGTGGGAGGAAAGGCAGGCTGCAGGGCAGGCATCAACGGGAGCTCCATCTGTGAAGGGCGATTACTTGGTGGTGCAAATGCTTCAGGGCTGGGTCTTTGTAGTAAAAGCAATCCTTGTGATCACTCCACGCCCGAGCTGAGTGACTCAGAGTAAAAATAATTAAATATGTTAATAATTATCAGGGGCCCCTTTGATTAAAACAAATAAAGCTTGCGGTGTATAAGCAAGGAGGAATGCGTAGGTTTGCAGGGCTCGGCTCGCAACCAGGAGCTGATAGCAAAAGCGGATGCGGTGCCTGGGTCGGGCATCAGAGGAGCGTGGGGGAAAGCTCGAGTGCCACCCAACCGGAGATGTCAAGGGTGGCCAGGTCTCTGCTGCAGCAGTTGCCCCCATCCTTGTTCTCAATGTGCTGCCCCAATGACGGAGATTAAATGGGGGACTGTCATCATCTCAGCCCACCCAAGTGGGAGATCGGCAGGTTTTGGGCAGCTGGTCTGGGAACCAGCATCGCACGAGGGAAGCTGGGGGACAATTTTGGAAAGTGAAGAAAACATTAAATATACTTAATTACACCCTGAAGGGTGTTCATTCAGGAGCTCTGGGCACGCAGTGGGTGGAGGAGGGCACTCCTGAAGGAAGATTCGGATCTCATGGGGGTTTAGTTGGGCTTCTGGGGTGCCTAGAGGAAAGCCAGGTTCACGGCTTGGCCACTTCAGTGCAGTGCTTGTAGGGTGAAGCCATGCCAGGAAAGGGCTTTTCTGTGCTAACCCTTGCCAAGACGCTGGTCCTGCTGGCGCCAGGATGTGGTGGACACTGTACTGAGCTTGGAAGGCTCCTGCAGAAGCATTTCAGAAGAGGTGGGCATGCCCAGACAAGTGGCCCCTCTGCTCCTTGCTCTCCATGGGGTGCTTGTCCCCTCTCTCCTTGGAGCCAAAGGCAGCATCTGCCCCCATTGGGCTTTCTGGCCGGCAGTGGTCTGCCTCAAACGCCCGAGATCTGCACTTTTGGCCAAGGGAGGAGATGGCGCCAGTATGGTGCTTGCACAGGAGAGCACGGAGCTCCTCTCCTGTGCTGGAACGTGGCTGGGGTAGGCAGGCGGTGAGAGCGCTCGCAGCAGAGTCTGGAGAAGCCTTTCTACGTCTGTTTTGATCTCTCAAGTGTACAGGTGATAAGAATCAGAGCCTGACATACTGGGAGGGCATTTATAGACACAGTGAAACGCGCCTGTGGAGCAGGAGGGTGAGTTTGCACCTTATCGTGCTCAGGATCAGTGACACTCCAGGGAACAAATACCAAAACCTCCTGACGGGGTGTGTTTCTCTCATGGGTGCTTAGGCAGCACCCTACTGCACCCGTGCGTGTACGGCCGTGCTGGCTGCCAGCAGCTGAAGAAGACCTATCTGCCTCAGCTTCACCACAGCTTTTGAGGACAAACTCCAGGTTGCATGAAGCTGCAGTCACTGCATGAGCAAATACAGCATCCCAGGCAGGAAATGCTTTTTGTACCCCAAAGCATTTTTATTCCCAGGATGGCGCTCGTGGGAAACACAGGACTTGGCTTGTCCTCTCTGCATGGGGCTGAGTGTCCCAGTTTATGAGCAGATGCAGGTTTTCCATTCAAACCCACCACCTCCTGGGCAACCTGTGAGCACACAGCAAGATGACCCAACCGCCAGGAAGGGGAAGCAGGAATAAAAAAAAACCAGATCCAGTTCAAACCAATGGAGAACCTGAGGGAGATTCAATGCAGCCCCCCTCCGTGGAGATCAGCCAGGGCACTGGAGCTACCACCCCTTCACAAGCCCAAAAGGGACTCAAAGACAGCCAGCAATGGATGCTACCTGCAAACAGGACACAGCTCCCAGACCTCTTCTTCCCACTCCTGGAGATGGGGCATGCGGAGGCAGGACAGCCACCGCCGACACCTTCTGCCATGTGGTCTGTGTCTGTTATTTTGCATCCTGCTGCCCCGCTAATAAAACAAGCGATGTCCTTGTAGTGCTTTCCAGGGGGGAAACATAAAATGCAATTGCTGTTAGTTTATTTTTTTAAAGCCCTGTTTAAGAAAAGGAAGGGAAAGGGATCCCTGCAAGGGGCACACTTGCTAACAGGAGAGAACAATACGCTTGATTGCTCTTTCTTGTCCCGCAGTACCTCATTGACTGCCTGGGAAGGCAAAAACAAAAGGGGTTAGGTGATGTAGCTATACAGTGTATAAAGCAGCAGCTCCTTAACACATGGTTGTAGTTACGCAGCTGGGGAGCAGGCACGTATTTTGGGAAGATACCTGGCCAGTGTGCAGCCAGCTGTGAGCTGATATCCGGGGTAACTGCGCCACCTCATGGTCCCCAGAGCCAAAGAGTTCAGAAGTGGGAGTCGGATGCACAGTGTAACTCGCGTTCGCTGAAAAGCATCTTCACAGCCTCCTCCGAGAAAAGCTGCAGCAGCTTTACTCACTGTAGCGAAGTCACCTCCTTCAGTAAGGGCAGGTGGGGGTTTGCTCCATGGATTTCTGCCTTACTTTGACAATAGTCCCAATAGTCTCCAAATGAATTACTATTCCTTCTAATAAATGACAAAATAAGAGTTGGCAATGTCTTTCGATACAGCTGTCCCCTGCCTGCTCTGGGACTGCTCCTTAGAGCACGTGCATCACTTCTTCATCCAGTCCTGCTTTAAAAGACCCAGTTCCTGTGGCTCCTGCTGCTTCCCTGCAGATGTGAGCTTCCAGCTCGGTAGACCCCATCCTAGAGAAGGGCTGTCCCGTATTATCATGTCCTGCTTCCCTTTTCTTTGATCCACTGGAAATAATCTTTCCCGTTTGGCACCCCAGGCAGCCCTTCTTTTAGCCTCCTGTTCTCACCCTTCTCACACTTGCAGCCGATTGTCAGCTGTGTCTCTTACGAGCTGTCACTCGGGCATTCACACCTGGATTTTCCTGGTTTTGCTTCTGTAAGAGGTGGGGGGAGTTTTCACCGCCTTAAGTCCAGCACAAGATAGTCACCTAGTGCTCTCCCACTGTGAAAAGGGAGAGCAGGGTATCATCGGGGTTAAGCAAGCCCCCCCAAGCTGGCTATCTAACATGGTCCTACCACTGCCTTCTGGAAATGCCTCACTTTTTCCCATGGGCCACAGTGAGGGTCCAGTCAACTATGTTTATTTGACGCCCTTAGATGGCTAAAGTTGACCCAAATCCCAAAGTGAATGTGTCCTATCTGCCTCCTACAGTCCTCAGTGATGAGAACCTCCATCTTTTTCCCCTTGCCTTCATCCCTCTGCTGATTCTGCAACAAAATGCCCTGCGGAGTCCTTGAGCTTAACTCCCTCCTAAGTGCACAAGGAGAGATCATCTGAAAATCTCACTGGCTTCTCCCCCTCATATCTAATTTGTGGCACACAGTCAATCCTGTCCAGCACGCCTGCTGTCTCCTCCTTATCTGAGTTCAGCTGTGCAGATGGCATTTCCATGGATGACTTCTCTTGGCCTCGTTGACCCAGCACCAGTCTTTGTCTGCAGCGAGATAACAATAAAGATCACCGTTAATTTATGACCATGTCACACAGACTGAGTATCCACGTTCCACTGACTCTTGGCATGGGTAGCTCCTGGCACCATAAAACACTTGTAAAGTGCAAGCAGAATAAGAAATACTTCAGAGATCTGATGTATCCCAAATCTAGATACAGCTATTATTTTTTTAAACTTCCCCCTGCCCAGCATCTGTTCATAAAAGAAGGGTTTGGGGAGAAGATGCCATTTGCAGCAACGGGCTTAGAGCCATTCTAATTATCCTTCTGCCTCATCTTCCCCATCCCCTTTACCCATCATCTCTCCTTTTCTGCTGGTACTTACCTGCAGTGAGCACGGCTCTTTGGTGGGAGCTGAATGCTGGGCTCCGATGTGGTGTTACAGCTGCCCAGGGGTGAGGGTGACTCTTACAGAAAGAGGATTCAGCTTAGGGAAAGGGGGTTTTACCTGCTTCGTTTGGAAATGCCGTCCCAGGAATCACCAGGTAAGTTGTTCTTCATATGAGGACAATTTATTAAAAGACGTGGGTTACTTGCAGTTTGGAAATCTCATCTCTGGCTTGACCCAAATTGTGATACAGAATCAGAACAAAATACTTACAAGATACAGGAGTAGCTGTCCTTCTGTACAAACAGTTTACAAGGCAACGGAGGGATGAGCTGGGGAACAGCAGAAATACAGCCAAGGGAACTTCATTCGAGCCATTTGAAAAGCTGCTTGTAAACTTTACTCAAGATTTTTTCTGCTTCCTTGCCTTCAGCATCCACCCTGGATATGATCTCCCACTTTGAATTCAGTGGTCCTTACTGGAACAAAGAGTTAGGGAATGTTTTAAAGCAGAGAGGAGTGACTGATTGCTCAACTGCTGCCAAACTCCTTGACTTCATGCTTCAGCAAAGCAATGAGACGCAAGGTGTCCTTGGAAAGCTGGAGACATCAGCCTCCAGTAAAAATGATCCAATAAAACCCATTCTGCTTCCTCCCCATCTCGTCTCCTGCCAGCTTTAGCATTAAGGTCCCAAATGCACTTCATATGCGAGAAGGGACAGACTGAACTAACCCATAAAAAGCTGAAACGTTGTGACCTATGTGGCTCATCTTACCAGAACATCTTCTAGAGCAGGCACTTAAGTATCTCCATTGTGTTTTACTGCCAGCAAAATGAGCATTGCCAGGGCCCGTTCCCTGGCCCGGTATCATTAATCTCCATTATTTTCCGGGAGAGGTTGGTCACATCCATCCTTGTCACTGGGAAGGCTGTCTGGCCTGTGCGACTACAGGACCGTTGGGACTCCTTAGTCTTGGCTAAAACTGTTCCAGGGACCATGCTAAAAGTTGAGCTGTGTGGCCAGCAGAGACCTGTGCTGGTTATTAGTGTGGATGTAATCAGAGAGTTTTATTTGCTTGGCAGAGCAATGCTGCTACAGCCTCGTCAGTGAACACTGGCCAAGCGAGTTTCAACCTTACCCCACGAGTGAGGATCAAGGGTTCAGATTCAGCTCAGGAGGTCAGCTGGAAGCAAAGAGAGACCAAGAATGAAATGAAAACCTAATTGGTTATATTATTTATGAGGAGGAGAAGGAAGAGATTAAAAAAAGCCCAGCTCAGTCCCACCTCTTTTTACCTTTACATTGTGTTTATGGCCTTTTTTTTTTTTGCAGCCAATACTGTCAATAAACCAGGCATCCAACCACTCTGGGCAAAGCCCATTTAACCTCTGCCTGGAGACAGTGGGAGAGACTGGATGGATGAGCTGATAAGGCAGTGTCACATCCCCATTTGGGTTGTAGCTCTTCTCTATGCCCTGATTTAATGAAGTAATGAGCCAATTTGGCTTCTTCATACCTGTAACATCCTGTCTCCATCTATGATCAAAGTGATCCAGGCACCACAGGTTTTGGAGCATGTTCTACGAACCACTGAATGAAAGTCAATGAGCTGGATGATGAATTAGATCAGACTAGATAATTAAGCTAGACTCATCCAGCCTTTACGTGGAGGAAAAAGTCCCCATTTAAGTCCTTTTAACTGCCAAGGCCATTATGAGTTCTCTATGACAAATCACAGATAATACCATTAACTTCAGTGGATGCAAACACAAGTTTAAGACAGGTTTTTTGTACAGTATTTGACTATTTGATTCCTGGAAATAGTCTCCATGCTGTAGCATGATTTGCACGTATAACCTTACTAGTTTTCTTGTTCAGTGTGTCACAGGAGCTCATGCAGTTTGTTGTCACCTCTGTCGCCCAGGGCTTGTCAAGCGTTTAAATGTCACAACCTATTTTGGTTAATACTGCTCATCTCTGCTTTGGGATGGCCAAACAGAAGAACGGCGATGTTAAGTGCGTTACCTTACCCACAAAGTATCTCTTTGCGATTCAGAACAGCACTCAGGACTATGCCAAGGTGTACTGCTGACCCAAATCATTACAAAGAAAGCAAACAGAATAAATCAGGAAAGGAGAAAAGGGATTTGCAGTCAAACATACATCAGTTTTAGGCGCAGTTTTTCCATTAGTGATAGCAGGTAAAGAGAGGAGAGAGCCACATATCCTCCCGTTCTCAGGTCTGTTATTTGGAGATGCCATATCAGAGTTGGGGACCAGCCCAAGATCTGGATCCCACCTTCTCTTCCTGCAGTTACTGGTTTTAAACACAGACTGAGTGTGCTGTCATGTGAGTTCAGAAGATATGTTGACCGTATTTGCCAGTCCCAGAATTTATATCGTACAGTTGTTTGTCAAAGCCCCACCTATCCCGTGCAGCACTTCCCTTCTGATAATTGCTACTGAGATACAGAGCCAAGTAACGGAAAGGGGAGAAAAATCTCTAATTCTCACCATTATCTTGAGGGTAGCCTGTTAAAACATGAACTCTCTGATATTTTCTTCCAAGCTCCTCCCCTGAGATACGCCTCTGAGCATCCCTGGAATTTCCTTGCACTTGGACACTGCCCTGGACTGTCGTGGGAACTCGGTGAAATTGGGAAGGTGTCATTTGGTGTTGAAAGCTTCTCGGTTTTGTCAAGTATTAATGGAGACATAGAGTGGTGAGCTGCAAAAAGGAAGAGCGATGAAGATTTTTTAAAGCCTTGCTGAGTTTATCTGTTCATTGTAATGGTGAAGAGATTATAACCCTGAGACTTTACATTCCCCCACAAGGCCTACTGAGGGCATGCTCATGTCTATCCAAGAGGGTAGAAGGTCTCTTTGGGCTGGGACTAGTCCCTGTAGTGGCATCAATGGCAAAAAGCCGTTTTGGACCATGTTTCAAATCTCAGGCAAACGGCAGCGGCCCCCGCTGCAGCCCTGGGACTGCTAAAGTCACAAGTGCAAAACAGCACCATAGATGCCGGGTTTGCTCTTGCTTGGGCTATCAGAAACCTCAGGCACAGCATTGCTGTAGCGTGAAGGGCAGCATGAGTAACCCGCTGGGGCCACAGCTTCTACCTCAGGCACACGCTGCTTAACCTCGAAGCTGGACACCCTTTACATCCTAGGAGCTATAGTATCAAAGCTGCTTCCAGCACCTCCATTTCATGACTGATCCCCAACTCTCAGATTAAGGTGTCAGTCACTGGGGGCAATCCTGCAGCCACGGCCAAAGGATGCTCTAAGCCCATCCGTCTTGCTGTGAGCCAGCTGCAGACAATCAGCTCTCTTCCACAGTCACTGCTGTAATCATTTTATCCAGCCCCGGCTCCTGTGCTGCACAGTTTAGGCACCATCTGTCATAGTTTCCAACTTCGAGCCACGTCAGATCTTGGAGTTCAGGAGCTTGGAGTCAAGACCTTCACCTGATGATATAGGTTGTCCCCATGACTTCCCTCCCATCATTAGCACCTCTCGAAATGGTGCCTTGCTCAGACAACCTGAGCTCTACACAACGTCTCACAGGCCTTTGTGTTGGCTGCAGGGTGCTTTCAAGGCATCGCTGCCCTTAGTCCACAGCACTTGTAGGTCTGTATGAGATCCAAGGGGAAAAAAAACCTGGAAACAAGCAAAGAGCCCATCATGGAGATGAGAAGGGATGAGAATCAAAATGTCAGAGTAGGCAACAAGTGCTCTGAGACAGGAGCAATGACGGATGACAGCAAGGGTCTTCTTCTCATTCTGATACTGGAAAAGAGGGAGATAACTGACAAAGCTCTCAAAGACTCTTATCTTCTGTTAAACAGAAGATATTATTAATCAGAAACAAAACCCTAGAAACTAAAGTCACAAGCAGGTCTTGTCACAGCTTGATTTCCACCTCGGGCTCTCCTGTTCACCAGGGAAAGAGGCTCATCCAGCGCACTGTGAAGTCAGCAGAGACATCTAGTGGCAAAAATAACATAAAAATACTCAGGGGAATATACTGGAGTGCTTTGCTTCATCTTATGGACAGCTCGATTACCACTGGCTTCCCATGACACATAAAAAGGACTGGTTGAGAGCTCAAAGCTGTATTTTTAACTGATCTGTTGAAAAATGCACTGGAATGCTGCTTCCCTAAATCTCTAAAACCCCCGTTTTATGGAGATAAAACACCTCTATAACTACTGTGCTTCCTGCCTGTCCGCAGCCTCCCAGGACATTGTTCACCCCGACTCTCTCCAGCTTTTTTGAGGAGTTTGGAGATATTGGTATCGCGTCTGGTTTTGGTTATGTTTTTTGGTCATGTGTGAAGGTTTCTGTATGCCATTGCTGCGGGGCTGACTGATGTGATCTTGTTATAGAGCTCAGAACGATTTTTTTTCCATCTGTTCATTACAAATATGTTTTTTGTTAAGAGCTTTTCAGATTTTGGCTTTGATGGCACTGGATTTTGTTTAAAGACTCACATTACCTATTATGCTGAACATCTTTGTGCAGCTGTTCCATTTAGCCCAAGTCTGTTCTTCACTGGACACAAACCAGCCACTATTCAGCTTTGGCAGCTGTTTAAAAAAAAACAACCCTTAAGAATGTAACAAAGCAATAGCAAAATTCAATATCTTAGTGGAGCAGGTAATGCTGCCAATTTACCTGCACTGAAAATCTGGCTTATCTTTGTCAAAGCCCATAGTCCTTACACTGGATTTATTCTACAGTCGCAGACAATGGGTTAAACACAGTGCTGCAAATGAAGGATGACAGATGTGAACGCAGAACTGCCAGTCTAGGTAGAAATTTTTACTTTTATAAGGACTTTGCTGGGTTCACGTACATCTCACAAAACACATTTGGCTGACAGGAGACCATTGCTGCGATGGCAAGACAGTTGCTCAAGCAAGAGAAGACTCTGGCCCAGATTTCAGTGGGTATTTAGCAACGTTCAGTAGTGCAACACCGAAAGGACTTACAGGAACACTGGAGTGTGAGGCTGTGATCGTAAGCAATCAAGAGCTAAAGCAAGCGACCTAGCAGCCCACTTAGCAAACCTCTGTTCATCACCTGGGCTGCGGTACCCAACTATGCGTGTGGCCCTGCCCTGACTCACTAGCGGCGTTAAATATTTCAGCTTCTTGAAAGCCAGTAAGCTGTAGGCTCTTACATGAGTAAATCAGTTTGGAAAACCAAATTTAGACTCTGAAGTCAATTAGGCATTGCAAAGTGAAACAGCGAAACACTGAAATACCTCATCACCCGCTGGTTGGGCCAAAGAGACAGTTAGGGATCTCCGAAGCAGTTGGGATCAGGTATTTGATGTGATTCCAAACCACCTGTGAAACATTAAAAGGTTTAGAGGATTCAGTGGAAAATGAAGGCAATACAAGGGGTTTTTTTAGTTACTCTTTCAACTTTGGTATTGAATTTTTGGTAGTGATTTTTTTTTTTGGTAGCGATGTTTCTTTTGGCAGTGAATCCTGACACATTTTGAGATGCAAAGAAAAGCACTGCTTTGACCAGTAGTGCCCACATCAAATCCAGTAAGTGAATGAAGAAGACCATTTTTAAATCGCTTGCAACCTTTCAGCTGTGCTCATAGGTAGGCTGTGGAATACCTTGGTCCCCTCACTGCCATTCCTCCCCCTGTCCTTTTGACTCATCACATCCAGTAGAGAAACTCTCCCCCACCACCAAGCACAACCAAAGAGGAAACACAAAGTCTGCCAAGCATCGGCTGTGCTGATGAGAGGGGATCACTTATCTCAGAGGGACAAGGGGGTATCAGCCAAAATTAATCTGGGGAGGATGTTCACCTCCGGATGGGGCTGCTGTGGTCCCCGGGGCTGCTGTTGTCCCATCTCCTGGCCTCCAGTGCAACACAGATCGCAAGGTCCCTGCACACAGAGGAGCAAACAGCACCCACTCTCCCGTGGCCCGCATGCTTGCACCCGTGAGATAGGGCTGTGGCTGGAGGGAGCTAAGGCCCCCCTGCCTCCACCAATTCATCGGCACCCAGCTGGAACATCATCTCACAGAAAAATATCTAATTCCACTCTGAAGCCTTCACATGATGAAGAATCCACCCTGCCTTCCAGTGACCTGCTCTAGTGCTAATTACTCACCCTGTTGAGAACAACCTTCCTCCAGCGTGATACATTGCCGCCTTCCCCATCACGTCCTTGGTTCCAAGCCTGCTAACTCCAGCAGTCCTTCTCTGTAGGCAAGCAGTAATCCAAGAACGGGAGGGCAAGCGGTGTCTCTGCAGTTCAGAGCCACGTTAATATTAGTGGTTACATCTCTTCTAGTAAATAAGATGATTCAGAGACTGTTTTCTGACCCGAAAGACCATTTGCACAGCACAGCTGACATCCATACACCTAAATAATCACCAAAACACAGTGTCCTCCACCATCCTGCCTGCTGAGAGTAACCCAAAGGCTGTGCTCTCCCTGGAAACTGCTGGAGAGCGTGGCCAAAACCATGCCGGGCAACAGGCACAACTACACAACCTGGACTATTTCAGGACAGTAGATAGATCCATGCCTTGGTCCTGGTTAGTTCCAGTACCCTTCAAAGGAAAGATTAGCTGTATAAGGATAAAAACACTATCCAGAGCTGTAATCAGTAATATTAAGCTTAAGGGAGGCTATAAATACCTACTGCTTAGCATACGGCTGAACTTCAAGCTACTAGGGAGAAAGAAAAGGCCAGGAGAAAGCTTTTGCTTCAGGTATCTCACCTTATAATACATTCTAAAGAGATTTTTGCAGTTTTCCCTGTGGTGCTGGGTCTGGCCAGTGTCTGCAGCAAGATACGAAGCTGCTGTTTCAGAGAGAATGGTGATTTTGGTCATGCTGCGAACCAAGGATGCCCATCGTTTCCCAGAAGAAAAAAATAAAACAGTGGAGGAGTGGTCCAGTGTGTCTTCTTTATTGGGAATGGGGAAGATATAAACTAGAAGTAACTATTTAGCACGCAGAACTGGGAAGACCTCTTTTTCTCTGTACTATTGCTGTAATGTAGGAACCAGTGAATGTGGCTCTTGTCACTTGATACTTCATTTCAGTGCAAGCCTGAAGAGCTCAAATCCATAACAGACCAAGCTCTAAATACTTCCTCAGGACAGACTTGGCTGCTGTTCCCAGAAACCTCTTCCTTCTCTTCTCTCATCGTTATTGGACTTGCTCTCACAGCGTCAACCCACGAGGTGGAGGGAAATGCTTGGCCAGAGAGTGGGAGACTCATAGGTTTTACAAGGCTCCTTGGCATCAATTCCAGCTCCCAAATGATTGCTTTTCACTGTTTAAATAATATGAAAAGTCAGTCCAAAAAGACAGGCTATCTGCATGGGAGATTTCAGACAATCTCTGAACCTTCAAAGTCAGGCCACTTGTCTAAATATTTAGATATGAGCACCAAGGCATACAATCATTTACTGAAAGGTGAGTAAGCACAAATTTTATTCTAATTTCTAATCCAGTAAACCAATTATTACAATCTTTAAGTCCTTTTGATGGTCTCTCAGGGCCCCAGTTTCTCAGAATGGCTGTAGTACTCAGAAATCTGAAATTATATGGAAGAAGACATTTGAATGGCACCTGATTTCAAAGGCACTGGCCATGAACATACTGCTGGAAAGCCTTTTGGGCAGGAGCTGCAAATTAACCAGTTTAAAACTGAGGCACCCACGATCACCAGGCTCATTAGAAAATCTGGACGCATTTGCCAGTGACAGATGCTCTCCTTCCTGGCTTGCCTTGCACATCCCTACTGCTCCTGAGCACATTTAGATTAATGCAAAGAAGGTGAATATATTTAAATGCAGGTGGCTCTCTGTGGTAGGCAGACGACCCCGCAGAGCCATGCTGAAGGTTGCCAAGCAGGAATTTAGCGTTGTCTCTGTTTGCACAGAAGGACCTCAGTGACTTGGAAAGCATAGCAGAAGGAAATGTTTTCTCCATGACATACTATGTGCTGCCTACAATCAGCATCCTTCCTCGGCAGCTGGGCTTGATAAATGTTGTCAGCAGCCTGGGAGTCCTTTTGGGCTCCCAGTGTCAAGAACGAATCCGAAGCAATCAGGCAGGGACAAACACCCCTATGCCAGAATTGCTCTGGTCACGCTAGAGCGAGTCCTTATGTGACTGGGCTGGAAGACTGAATCCTTCAGAATAAATTCAATTTGAGCTGCTTATTGAGAATAATCGAGTTCATTCATCTAGAGTTTAGTACGCTATCCAATTCTGTTAGAAGTATCACATTTAAAAGTAAAAAGAATCCTAATACACCTGGCTTTTCAATAGAAAAAAGTAAATTAATTACCCTGTTTGTCTGCTAAAATAGACTAAGTTGCCAGACAGAAATTACATTAACAGTTCTGCATGCTCCTACATATGCTATTATTTTACTTGATATTTTTAGCCCAGTTTTTGAAAGAATTAAAAGACCTCTCTAATTGTGCTGGGGTATTTGTGGGAGCTTATCAAGCCTTCCACTAGTACCTTTGAACCAACCGGGCAATTTCATACAAAGGAAGGGAGGAACACAGGTCCTGCAGAACTACAAGAGACAGAGACGCTTAAATTCTCCTCGCTATAGCGAATAAATGGATGTGGGCTTGCCCTTTATCAGACATCAGAGACTCCACACAGGGGAGCTCCCCTTGGAAACACAAATGAAGATGAAATGAAGCTTCTTTGGCTCTGCTAAACCCAAACCAACCTCAGTTCTTCTCTTCAGCAGAGCGAGGCAATGCCATGCCTTGTGCCTGTATTGGTCTGAGAGAGAGAAAAGAGGTCACGTCAGACATTTCCCCTGCACTCTTTCCCATGAACTATTCTTTTTAAATCTCTGCTCCATCACTGGGTTTCCAGGCTGGCATTTCCACTGTGCTGGGACATTTGGAACGAATTTACCTTTCAGTATTACTGCATTCAGGCAACATAAAGTGGTAGCTTAGAGGTGCTGCAGGACACACAAGGCTCTTTGCAGTACTCCCATTATGTACAAAGACCCACTTACGGGGGGAGCTGAGCCTTCCTCTTGAAACAAAGCTTCCAAGCAGTTTGTTTTGGCCTCCTTTGGAGCTGCAGGCCAAGTGAACTACAGCCATTTGTTCTGAAACCATAAATCTCACAAGCTATAAAGTGGTTTCCTAATCCTTTTATTTCACAGGGCACACATTTTCTCAGCGAGCCGTGCCCCTTCTTAGCTGTGATTTGGACAAATCTGCACAAGGAAACCATTCCAGCCCTCAGAGCTTGATTTCTCCAGCTGTTGCGTTTTCCTTATTTTCTGGGTTACCTGCCTGCACAAATTAGGTGCTCCAACCTGTCACAACCACCCCATAGAAGAAAAATAAAAGGAGCAGCAGCAGCAGCACCACAATAAAGTTGAACTTGGAGCCAAATAAAACCTGTTGTGGAAATTCACTTGACTAATCTGTCTCCTTAAAAAAAAAAGAAACAACTGAGAAATGAAGGGTTTTGTGTAAAAAAAAAATATATATGGACACACACCTGAGCAAACAGATTTCGAGGTCTGTGGGCCATGCTTCCATTGGGAAGGATCAAAGTAACTCTGCTGGAGTGCATTATGGAAAAAGTCACACATAAATTGGGATCCTGGCGGTCCAGGAGACAAAAAAGAACGGGGAAGGGCTCTGCAGAAGGTCCCTGTGACCATTCCTCTTGCAACAAAATCCTGCACTTAAACATCTAACTGCTGTTGAGGAGGCAATGGGGAAAAAACCTAGAAGGAATAGCACAAACCGCATATGACATTCACTCCTTTGGGGGTTCCACGTCCTCCTGCTGCGGGGCGTCCTCTCCTACACCAGCGGCACAGCACTGGGTCCGCCCTCCCACGCTGAGGTGGTGCGGGCAGGTGGTGGCATCCCGCCTGGCTGAGGAAACCACTTGTAGAAGACACGTCCTTCCATGGCGGCTTGGTGGCAGTCACTGCCAGGCCAGCATGGTCAAACAGTCTCTGCCATACCCATCACATGATGTCATCTGTTCATGAAGCGGCTGGATATGCAGCTGGAGACAGGGGTTTCGGTCATTTGTGAGACTGGAGGACCTCCTACCAGGGACAGAAAGTCAAGGAGGATTGGAGGTGTTTCAATGGCAGTGCAAGGAAGCTGGCACCCTCTTGGTAAACACCTCCTGCTCCGCCACCACCATGCTGGGCATAGCTGGAGGATGTGGGAATGGATGTGTAGAACATGCCCCATCCCTGCTTGCACAGGGAGAGGGTGCCAAGCTCTGCAAGTTACTGGCAGCTCTCTAGGGAGCAGCCAAAGTTGCATCAGCAGTCCCCATCTCCGTTCCGATTTCTTACCCTCATCCAGTGTGATGACAGTGACAGAGAGACACTTTGCAAAGAACAAAGGGAATCACTGGTAATTTTTCATCCACAATGGGATATGGGCACAGTTTATTCCTAAAAGTAAAAGAAAATAAACCCAAGAAAGAGCTAGAGCTGTCAAACACACCACTGCTCTCTTTGGCCTCCAAGAACCACACTGCTGCAGTGCCTGGTATAATTCAGAGGTTGCTGCAAAATAGGTGTCCTTCTCAAACATTTGTAGGAACAACTGTTCTTGAGCATTAAAATGTCCTTTGTAACACAGCAAGGGTTTAATTTTAATAATTCCCTACATTGCAATGTGAGTTTGCATGCTCAGGAACAGTTAGCCAAATGCTTGAGCTGAATCATAGAATCATAGAATCATTAAGGTTGGAAAAGACCTCTAGGATCATCAAGTCCAACAGTTATCTCAACACAGAATCCCAGACTCCCAGACTGGTGGGGGTTGGAAGGGCCCTCTGGAGCTCACCCCGTCCCACCCCTGCTGGAGCAGGCACACCCAGAGCAGGGGCACAGGGCCGCGTCCAGGCGGGGGGTGAATGTCTCCAGGGAAGGGACCCCACAGCCTCTCTGGGCAGCCTGTGCCCCTGCTCTGGCACCCGCACAGCAAAGGGGTTTCTCCTCATGTTCAGGGGGAACTTCCCATGTTCCAGCTTGTGCCCGTGGCCCCTTGGCCTGGCGTTGGGCACCACTGAAAAGAGCCCGGCCCCATCCCCCTGACACCCACCCTTCAGATATTTATAGGCATTGATGAGACCCCCCTCAGCCTTCTCTTCTCCAGGCTGAACAAGCCCAGGTCTCTCAGCCTTTCCTCCCAAGGGAGATGCTCCAGCCCCTGATCCCCTTGGCAGCTCTGCGCTGGCCTTGCTCCAGCAGTTCCCTGCCCTTCTTGAACTGGGGGGCCCAGAACTGGCCGCAGCCCTGCAGGTGTGGCCTCACTGGGGGAGACACCCCCATGTCTCCTAAACCATAGAGTCATAGAATCATAAAGGATGGAAGAGACCTCTATGCCCCTCAATGTCCCTCTTGTAGCAAGAGGCCCATTTCTGGAATATTTTCTGTCATTGATCTATTTATTTTCATAAAATCTCTGGGATATAAGGCCCAGTAATCAAATGTCTGAAGTGATTATGGACTCCATCTAGTCACATGAAAAATTTGCAGTGAATCAGGACGCTATATCAAGGTCTCCCGAAGCCCTGCCTTGTGCTATGAAACAATGTCGCCAGCCCAGGAGACTCACAGATGTGCCATGATGAGAGACAGCAGAAACAAGACAAATGATACTTTGAAAGAAGGGATAGCAGCGGTGAGTTAGTTTGGGACAAATGAACGCGCAGTTCATGGTGTTCATGGTATTCATAAAAGGTAAGAAGACAGCCTCTCCTAACATCAGCATCCATTTGGGTTCATGCTTTGCCAGCAGCGGACAAGGAAGGATCACCAGCAGAGGAGGAATCTTAGAAACTCATTCCATGTGTTCTTGGTTATTTAGGCATCGTCTCCCATAACAGCAGCATCTCCCCTTGCAGTGACAGCCGTTTATGAACGGTTCCACTTCACGCATTCCTCTTCATGCCGAAACACACCCTGAGACTGAGCATCTCTGCAGAAGAGAAGGTGGGAACAGGTTGGAGACAGGAACGAGAGTGTAGGGAAGGAGCATAGGTTGGTAACATCCATTCGAAATATTAAATATCCACAGCTGACTCAAACCTACCTCCCATGTTTATCTAATTACAAAAATTAATACAGTAATTCCTTCATTTCCAGCAAATCAGTATTTCCTGAAGTACTGTGATACTTTCCCTGAGCTGAGCAGAGCTCCGCTAGGGTTTTCATTTGCAGACAATTTGGTAATATCTTATTACATGTCAGACGTGCTAAGTCAGATAAAAATGTGTCTTGCATTCCTTCCTTGTCCCAGACCTGCTGCACAATAGATATTTCAATGTGCTAAAGGCATAAAGAGTGTGCAGCTTTGGAATGTATTTTTTTTCCAGGGATATTTGAATAAACCGTAGCCTATATGGAGTAACCACTTCTCCTGGGCTGGGAAAGCATTTGGGAACAGAGCTATAAAATAATTGGTATTTTTGATTCAACAATAATCCTGAAGTAATAATACAAGATCTCTTTTAAATAAACAGTCATCATCTGGTGTGAAACATAATTTAATATATTTTTAATCCTCTCAAGTTTAAATTCAAGACAAATTGACAAACTTGTGTGGTTAGATATCCTCAAAATAAAACATTTCATCTTAAAAACAGCGTTTCATTCATCCTGAACGAACCACGCAGGAAAACAGAGCATTTCACAGATCATTTTTTCCAGTTTACCGAAAGTTTCTGTTGAAAAACTTGGATGAATACTATGTAAAATCATATGTCCGTATCACCCCCATCCACATAATTTTCATCATAGGTAAAGACAGAGTGAGCTTACAGCTGAGCAGTAAGCAAGTTTTTTGTCTGGATTTGGGTTTTTTTCCTTACTTTTAAGGGGAAGTAACAAGTGTTACTGCAGCAGGGTGAGAGGAAGAACATGTTTGGTATTTGAACAACCTGGCATTCCTTTTCCATATGGAATAAAAATGTGTTGTATTACAGAGCAGTCACCTTAGACCTGACGTCCTTCCATTTCCTTCCTGTATTAAAAAAAAAACCCAAAGAACAAGAAGCAAAACCATAAAGATGGCAGTAATAGTTTCTCACTAGGAATGCGATGTGGGCAAATAAACTTTGCTTTCCACATAGGTGAGATCTGAGGTAAATGCAAAATGATTGTGTATGTGCAAATTTCCTGGAGTCCTTGAGATCAGTGTGCTTCAGAACAGACTTTCCAGATGCTGCAGTTAAATCTTGAAAAGTTCAGGAATGTCTTCCCACATTTCTGATTCAGTGCAAGCTCAGCAGAGCTAAGTGGGAAATTGTGTTTTTTTCTGTGCTCTCAGGCCTTCACTATGCTTGTATGTAACATGTAAAATTGATGTTCATATTTTCATATGTTCATTGTGTGATATTATTTCATTGCCACTTCTTACTACACTATTTTTGGGCCAGTCTTGTTTAATATCTTTATCAATGATCTGGATGAGAGGATTGAGTGCACCCTCAGCAAGTTTGCAGGTGACACCAAGTTGAACAGGAGTGTTGATCTGCTGGAGGGCAGGAAGGCTCTGCAGAGGGACCTGGACAGGCTGGATCCATGGGCCGAGGCCAGTTGTGTGAGGTTTAACAAGGCCAAGTGCCGGGTCCTGCCCTTGGGTCACACCAACCCCAGGCATCACCCCAGGCCTGGGGCAGAGGGGCTGGGAAGTGCCCGGCGGAGAAGGCCCCGGGGGTGCTGGCTGACAGCCGGCTGGGCATGAGCCAGCAGTGCCCGGGTGGCCAAGGAGGCCACCAGCCCCCGGGCTTGTGTCAGCACTGGTGTGGCCAGCAGGAGCCGGGCAGGGATGGGGCCCCTGTGCTCGGCACTGGGGAGGCCCCACCTCGAGTGCTGGGCTCAGGTTTGGGCCCCTCGGGACTAGAAGGGCCTGGAGGGGCTGGAGCGTGTCCAGAGAAGGGCAGCGGGGCTGGGGCAGGGTCTGGAGCACAAGTGTGCTGGGGGGCGGCTGGCGGGGCTGGGGGGGTTTAGCCTGGAGAAGAGGGGGCTGAGGGGAGCCCTTCTCGCTCTCTGCAGCTGCCTGAGAGGGGCTGGAGTGAGGGGGGGGCTGGTCTCTGCTCCCAAGTCACCAGTGACAGGACGAGAGGAACTGGCCTCAAGCTGCGTCAGGGGAGGTTTAGGTTGGGTGTGAGGGAAAATGCCTTCCCTGCCAGAGGGGTCAGGCCCTGGCACAGGCTGCTCAGAGAGGTGGGGCTGTCCAAACACCGTGTAGAGGTGTCACTTCAGGGCATGGTTTAGGAGACATTGTAGTGTTGGGATGATGGTTGGACTTTGATGATCCTAGAGGTGTTTTCCAACCTTAATGATTCTATTCCATATGAATATCCATGATTACATATACATGGTCTTTTGCATACAAAAGAAAGTGAGTCCACCTGTGTCCAACCAGGAATCCCGGAGCCATCTCCTCATCTGCAGGATGGTGCATTGGTGCTGGTTTCAAATGGAAGTTCCTGGTTCCTAGGCTGCCTGGAGCACGGGCAGAGCACAGGGCGAAGTCTGCCTGCAAAGACCAGAGACCTGCCATCAGACATCAGAGCAGACCACGATCAACAAGATTTACCATTCAGTCTGGTATCTAACCCAAATCCTCATTGCTAGAACCCCTTCCACTAAGCATGCTCACCAGTTGACTGCCTTTGTGACCATCACATCACATACTATTCTCGATCTGTGATGAAGGAAACAGCAGAAACGCTGGAACTTTTTAGCCATCTGCGACAGCTTGCGATGTATTTAATCAACAGGTAATGACTGTGCCAACAACAAGCTGGTCAGCCCAAGGAGTAAGCAAAATAAGTAGCTGTTCCAAGAGCATCCTGACTGTACAGGTTGCGGGTAAAGCATCCCTTGGGGTTTATGCTTTTTAGGATCGCGGATTACTGATTAATACACAATACTGTGGTAAGGGCTGTTCCTGCACTCACACCTGAGGATTCACTTAGGAGTCACTCCAGTGGAAACCCTAGAAACCTTTTTCATCAGTTTGAGCTGTTTTAAGGCCACCTTTTCCCCGAAGACTGTAAGGGTAGTTCCCTTGGCTGGGCTCCCCGCATAGCCAAGGTTACAGAAGGAAAGAACAAATATTTATTTAACATTTGAAGAATATTGGTATTTGAAAAAGAAACTGAAGAGGAATTTGCTGCTTTTCTACAATTGGGATCCATAAAAGCCGCATTTTAGGATGGGG
Organism: Phalacrocorax carbo; assembly: GCF_963921805.1. Lineage (NCBI taxonomy): Eukaryota > Metazoa > Chordata > Aves > Suliformes > Phalacrocoracidae > Phalacrocorax > Phalacrocorax carbo. Next base: position 215,103,330 of record NC_087513.1, on the reverse strand, counting down.
GAAAAACAGGAGGGTAGGTGAGATGAGTGGGTTGTTTTGTTTAAACGGTAAACCTAACCCAATACATCTAGCAAATATGTTCTTGTCAGAATAGAAGAGAGTCTCTTTTCTCGAGATTTCTTTATCTGTAGATAAAGATTAGGAGTGATGAGTAACGTGTGACCTGGGACTGAGAAAAGAATGCAACTTTGTAGACAACTGAAGGACTGTTGGGCTGAATTTGGGAAGGGGAAAGTAAATAAAGTAGAAAAAAAACCATAGCACGTGTAATATCTAATAGCAGAAATGGAATACAGTGGGTTTTTTCTATTCTCTGAACGACAACTACAATGAGGGGACGTATCAAAAAAGGCAAATTTTAAAATTGTTTAGAAAGATTTCGTTGTCACGGGATCTGCTGAAAGCCACCCAGGGAATGCAATGTAATACCAAGGTAGCTAAACAACGCAGCCTCAGTGCTCTACTGAGACACTGGGTTTTGTTCCTAGACTAAGACTTTCAAAATCTGTGCATTTTAGTGCCTTTAACTCTATATGCCCAGTTTGACACTGCTTTAAGGCTCCTTTCCACAGACAGGAGTAATTCTAAACACTATAAAAATCACAGCCTTTCAACACATCTCCAACTGAGAAATATAAGATATAGGCATTGAAGAACACTGACTGTTGAAAAGCATGACCTTAGATGCCACCAAGTTAGGCACAAAACATACAACCACACCGGAGAAGAAAAGTAGCACCCAGCCCTGGAAGGAGACCTGTCCTCCTTGAAGCTCTTTCCATATCTGTGCTGGGAGAAAAGAAGAGTGGCAAGACCCGAAGGACCATGTAGCAGCAAGGTGAGCAGTACCTTACGGATTCCTTGGAGAAGCAAATAGTGCAGAAAATGGCTGCATCAGCATTTTCAGCGTCTTTTTTTTTTTTTCCCCTTGAAGAGTTTCCCTGGGCAATGGTGCACTCTCAGGTGGGCAACTGCATCCAGGTTTCAGCTGCATTGTCCTGCCTGAAAGGTGCAGAGTCAGGATTAGAGTTGCGAATCTGTCCCGTTATCCCCATTGTTCAACCGAGAAAGTGAAATAGTCTGGAAAACGCAGGAATACCTGATGTGTTGTATGTATTACAAGTAGTTTCCAAATCCTGCTTTTATAATATCGCAGAAGGGTGCCTTTACGTATGCCAAAACCCACACTAAAGCCACAGGTTTCTCAATAAACACATCTTCTGCAACGATGATACACTTACAGGATTAAAGTTTATAAGACCTGCTAGACGGAGAGAGTCTGCTCACCTGCCAAGCAGTAATTCCTTCAAGCTTTCCGCCGTCTCTGCAGACACTGAACAGGGTACCCTGCCTCATGCACAACATTGATTTGGAAGGTGTAGTTTTGTAGGGTGAATTTGAAAAGTCTTAAAGTCGGTGCTCACTTGCATACTTAATCTTTTCAGAGTGAAGGGGGAACTATCTGATAATTAGCACGTGTTTAGGCTCATGCATTTTGTTCATCTAACAGTTGTGTGCTCGGATCATAGGGAGCAGGGTTCAGGAGGAGCCATGTACAGTGTGGACAAAGCCTCCCAGGAATAAGCCGTGTGCTTCTTGTTAATCAAAGCGTGGCTCAGCAAAGCTGACACGTGCAAGACAAACAAGTAACTTCATCTGGCTTTGCATACTTTATATGCATATATACACACACACAAAATGAGCCAAAAAGTGACTTAGAAGTGCTTATTCATTAGGCAAAGAGAAGTTCTCCAGGGTGCAAAGACTCTTTTCTCAGTGAGGTTCCTGGCACTCGTAGCTTTCCGTTACTTTTTTATTATTAAAAAAGGAATTAAAACCATATTTTTCTCATTTCAGTAAGTACCTTTATGATATCCAAACAACTCCAACAATGATATCATCTGTCTCGTTTCTCCAGGGATGAATTTGGGCCAGACCGTGATATTCCTGCTCATTCCTGGAGCACAGAGCCCCACACCAAGGCGAAGGCAGCAAGCTTCACTCCCTGGGGGGGAAAGGCATGTCACAGCGCCATCCGCTTTATGCTGTACCTCCTACACATCCCTCCCTCTTCCTGAGAGCTGTTCAACACTTTAGATTAAGAGTTAAGGCCTGAATCCTACTAAGCCTGATCTCTGCAGGCTGTTCTTCAGCGGGGCATGCTCAGCAGTAAGGATCTGCCCATATGGAACCCATTTCTCCACAAATACTCTTTTCAGGGTACGTACATGTGGCATAATCGGGCTGCAGTCCTTGAAGCAGCCTCTGATTTAATAAAACAGATGATTCACCTTCAGCGACTCCTCCAGTTTAGGAGGGAGGTCAAGTGTGCCTTTAGTTGGCTGCCAGCACAATGGCAGACCCGCAGGGAGGGATGTAGGTACAACCTCCCCAGCACTGTCAGCCTCGTGCTTTCCATGAGGGACTTCTCCTGTCAGCAGCACAAGCCCTCCAGCCTGTCACTCAGCCTGCCATCACTGCACGCCGGCAGATGGGCATGGAGAAGTCCAGGACCCCATCTGGGCTTAGCTCTAGGCTTATCTAGTACACAGGCTTGGAGCATCACACTACCAACCAACCCATGCCCCTGACCGGCTCTCTCATGTATCTCCTACCCATCTCCTGCTTCCTTCATGACCTGAACCCATGACTCCTCCTTCCCAGTAGCTCATAAACATCTTCCCTTCACCAAGTTAGCAAGTGCCACGTTGCTTCACTAGGGAACAGCCACAAAGCTTGACGTTCTGCTCTGGGAGATGACAAAAAAGCAAGGTGCTGGTGGTAAGTTCTTCCCCTCAAACACCATGTCCTGTTGACGGTAGATGCTGAAGTCTCTTGGTTGACAGAATCTACCCGCTAGAAGATCCCACTGAGGCTTGCTGGCCTTGCCAGAGGTGTTGTCTTGCTGAGTAGACCTTCCAGAGGTTCTTGCAGGAGCAAGGAAAGACAGTCTTTTCCCCAGATCCTCAGACATTTTCTGGCTGAAGAGGTGACAGAAGCTGGATTTTCAAGCTCTAACAGTGGTTTGTGCAGTCCCAGCTCTGACTGTAGACTGTCACAGATGTCCAGGGACTCAGCAGTCACCCCTCGCTGCAAGATGCCACGAGACACCTGAAACCAGTGGCAGATGTGCTGAGCTGTCCCCATCCCTTGCTTTCACTGGGAATCTCCATTTTTAAAGGTAAATCAGCATTGCTCGCTATCTTTCACTAAAGGCAGGGCTGTAACAGGCTCTAGCCTGGATTCCATACAGCATGCTTGCAGGCTCACAGCGTGGCTCCTCAGCAAGAAGGATCCTATGTTGCCCCCACAAATGGTTTTTAAGTGGTGGTGGTGGTAGAGTAAGTGGTCATGAAAGTGTAAGGGCTTGTAGGACATCTGTAGATAGCACAGGTGGCTTTGGGAGGTGGTAAAAGCCATCCCTAGTCTTCATATCCTTTCTTACATCCTTTAGTCTTTACCCCAAGTTCCACAATTAGTAAACTAATTTATTCCTAAAGACTTTTGATGTCATTTAACACGCACACGGGGTTGTCGGGAACCTCAGTCAAAGCACTCGTGCAGCAGCCATTGCAACACGAGAGCATCATCTAACGTAACATCACACGGGCAAATGTGTCAGTTAAACTGTCTGTGTGACTTTGGGACACTACAGAGGAGCAGGGGGCAACACAGCACCTGTTCCGTCACTGCCGCACTGCTTCTCTTCAATCTCACTGAACAAGCTTTGCTAGTACCTTCAAGGAGACTTCCAGGGATAACTACAGAATCATAGAATCATGAAGGTTGGAAAAGACCTCTAGGATCATCAAAGTCCAACCACCAACCCAGCACTACCATGTCTCCTAAACCATGATCTGAAGTGACACCTCTACACATCTTTTAAATGTCCCCAGGGATGGTGACTCCCCACCTCTCTGGGCAGCCTGTGCCAGGGCCTGACCCCTCTGGCAGGGAAGGCATTTTCCCTCACATCCAACCTAAACCTCCCCTGACGCAGCTTGAGGCCGTTCCCTCTCGCCCTGTCACTGGTGACTTGGGAGCAGAGACCAGCCCCCCCCTCACTCCAGCCCCTCTCAGGCAGCTGCAGAGAGCGAGAAGGGCTCCCCTCAGCCCCCCCTTCTCCAGGCTAAACCCCCCCAGCTCCCTCAACCTGTCCTTGTAAGACTTGCTTTCCAGACCCTTCACCAGCTTCGCTGCCAGATAAAACAAAAGACACACAGGCACGGTTTTAAGGAAAAAAGCAAGCTTGCTACATGAAAATAAATTAACAGAAACACTGGACAACTACGGCAACAATGAAATGAACAATTATTGAATTACGGAGCACGTTCATTGAATTCTCCATAACACTGTTATTTCCCAAAGTAAAGAAAACCTATAATGAACATGCATATTTTGAAATTGCTGCAGGTCTGTGTATGATTTCAAACTCCATTTTCTTTGCTGATGCCTCACTACTTACACATAGGCAAAATGTTGGGGGGACTGCTATTCTTTGTAAGCATTGTTTTCCTTAGGGAAAGTTGGGAGCATTAGAGGTCTGGAAATTATTGAATGTTAAGCCTGCTTTGGGGTAACACCTATTGTTATTCTAGGTTAGCAACTGTTTCTTGAAACAGATCCAGCAGAGATTTATTTTCACCTTCTTAAAGTAATTGGGATGTTTCTGGCAACTCTGAGATTCGCAGTGTCTCACAGAAACAGAGCGCGAGGGGAACGGGGTGGCTGCACCCAGGATCATTAAGTGGTTCTGGCCCTCCGCTTCTTTACAGAGGAACCTTGGCAGCCAAACCAGCAGTTACAGGATTTCTGCAGCCAGTGACAGAAATAATGTTACAGGAGACAGAAAGCTACATACTATTTTTTGAAGAAGCAACAGTGATTTCTAACAGGAATTCTGTGCATGGGAAAAGGAAAGCGAGTTTGTGTACTCTGAAGATGAACATCGCCTTCACAAATCACAATCAGCTGAGCAGCTAAGGAAAATCCACTTTCCCTAAAATACATTAATTTCTCAGCAGTGATACTTAAAATAATTTAAGCAGACATATTGCTTTGTTACATAGAATGTGCCAAAAAGCCAGGTCAAAGCAAGGTAAATACCTCAGATGCACCCTTGAAATACTTAATGCCCTGAACTGGTGTGATATTTATGATGACAATTTCCTCTGTCTCAAGAATCTGTTTTAAAAAAAAAAAAAGAAGAGTAATCAAAATTTATCTTGGGTGATTATTTGTCCCATTTTCAGATACTTCTGTCAGTCTCTGACCTGCTCCAGCAATAGTGTTTGCTTTAAAATTGTATTACCAGATTCCACTTCAGTTCCATCCCTTCTCTGCACCCCCAGAAATAAGATAGGAACCGCTTCAGTCTCAGTAAACGGTTTTCCTCCACACAAATCTCTTCAGGAAAAGGGGTACCAACCACTGCAATCTGCTATTCCTCCGCACCCCACCAAGCCGTCGCTAATCAGACTACAGGTTCTTAAGTGATGCCCTGACGTGCCTGAAGAATGAGGCATTCCTCACCAACAGGACAACTCTCACAGGCTAAATAAGGAGCTTCTGCCCGATTACAGACAATCTAAGCACCTCTGTGAATGGCTGCACAACGACCAAGCCCACCAAGCAGTCAAGGCTCTTGGAGGCAGCTAATTAGCAACACCAGTCACAACTGTATGTCTCAGCCGAGCTCCAGAGGACACTTCAGTGGCTAAAAGGGTGTTTTACTGCATCTCCCTTCTTCAATTTCCCTCAGCACATCGGTCAAAAAGATCTCATTTACACAGTTGGAAGGCAGCCTTCAGCTCTTTTGGCCAATTGTATGGCACTGGGTACCGAGCTTCCTTCCCCAGTCATGGCCGTAAGCCTGGGCTCACCCCGCCTTTATCGATAACAATTAATCAAGCACCTGACGTTACCGACACGGGGCTCACAAGCTCAGAGGTCACGACCACCTTGCGGTGCTGTCTTTAGCTGGGGAACTCACAGACATTCCCAGGATGGGAAAGATTCATTTATTTATTTATTTTATTAAAATTGTAACTGAGATCTTCTTTAAAAAAAAGACAATTTTCCATACAGCTTCTAATGAAAAAATGCCTTTTTTTTTTTAATAGCATTAACATAGATGTGGGCTATTTTCATATATTAAGAGGAACAGAGCAATCTATTAGCTAAAACACTTTACTGATCGAGGCAACAATTGCATTAACACGAAAGCATGCCAGAAAGCATATACAGATAGCAGTGGAAAGAGAAGATAATACTTTTTTGAGCAATTTTTACTACTCCAATGTAAATAAAAGCTCCTGAAAGCATTTCTTAAGATGCACATACCCACTTTAATACCTAAACTTACTTAGTAAAGGCTTCCCCCCCCCCCCCCCCCATTTATTCTTAATGTTTCAATGCAATGAAACATTAAGAACTGTATTTGTCACAGTCTGTACAATCAAGCCATTTTCTGTTGCTGGGGGCTTTTCCCCCTGCAACTGGGAAGTACATAAAAGGACAACTGTAAATCAGTTGTAAAGCTGGCATGCATCAGGATAGCTGCAAAACTTAACTTTTTAACCATTTCAAATTTGATTTCCACCTGTTTCAGTTAGGCAGAACTTGACAATTAAAAGCAGTGTATTTAGCGCTATCTCAAAATATTTTAAAAAACCAACCCTTCAGGAGAACATACAGATCAAAAGTGCTTTTACACAAAGTATCCTGTGTCTTAAGACAACGCCACTCACTAGAATTGCAAAAACAACGGAGAAAAAAATTGCCAAAACTAAGAAGGTACCTTATAAAACACACCTTCTCGAAGAGGCACAGCTTTACTAAGAAATTCAATACTATGTAAAAAGCAATTCACATTTTATTTTAAATTGCAATAAACTGTACAAAAATGTTTCATTCTTGCCAAAAATAACAGCAATATTTTCCATCTTACTTCTAGACAAAGAACGAACTCTTATTTTAGTCTTTCGTGGGTAAGTTTACAAATAAACAGACAAGAAGATGCACGGGTTTGTGTCAGAGTCATGACAGAACAAACAGATTTCAAAGTTTGTGGAATAAGTTCTAAGTTATTAGTGTCTTTTAGGAATTTCAATACTCCTGCCATGCCTCTTAAAAGCCTAAAGAAAAAAAAGAGAAGGTTTGTGTCTCACACAAAGGAATGTAAACAGTCATCCAGAGATGAAAGCAGCTGACTCCTCCAACAAAACCGCAAACGTACCTCTACACCACTAACATTCACTTTACACCGAGAACAGTCCACGGCACGGGGATCGTGCAACAGCTGAATCCACTCTCCAAAACGCCAATTAAATATCCATCGAAGACTTTTTTAAAAAGTTTTCAAAAAGAATAAAATCCTAAGTAACAGAACTGAAATGGAATACGCTCTTTTTAACATTGGTTTTTTTCTTATACTAATTTATAAGCAAGTGTGTAACAGCCCCATCCGATCTACAACCACAATAACTTTTTCCAAGATGCAATAAAGTAAACGAGCACCTAGTTAAGTCAATCAGATGCAAAAAGCACCTCTGCCAAGAGCACGGGCTTATTTTCAGGCTTGGTTTTGTTCACATAACACATTTAATGCGGACTAACAAAACATAATTTGGGTCACTGACCGTGGCTTCTTCAGCCCGAGACCTAAAATGGAAATACAATTGCAGTGATGTTACAGATTTCACAGTTGTTTTTTTTTCTTAGCGTTGGAACGTAATTAAGAAAAAGCTGTTTCAACAGATTGGTTAGAGCTTAAAAAAAATTAAGAGTCTTCTGTTACTTCAGAGTTGTTTGAGGGAATAAAGTCTTCTTGAAATTCCACCTTATCTGGATAGAGTTTAATGTAGGTGTCCACCATTAAATCTAAGTCATGTTTGATATCAAAGTTTATGTTCAGCAAAGCCAGGTTGCATGACCTTTGCTCTCTCAAGGTGTTTTTCAGGTACGCCTTTAAGCGCTTCCGTCCTATCTCATATTTTTCATTCTCCACCTTCATCACTGGAAGTATGCACAAGACTTTAAGCAAGGCGTAAACGTTAGGGAAAAACTTGATGTCAGGCAAGTGAAGTGCTTCATAAATAGTAGCTGGAAGTTCAATATCTTTTCCTCTGTGCTTCCACTTGATTCTCCAACAATGAAGCTCAGCAGAAAGTGTGTCTGGATTAGGCAAGTCATTTTTATACATGTCAGCGTGATGCTCCTCAGACGTATTGAATTTCAGCTGCCCCATGACCGAGGGCACCAATGATAAACACTTAAGAGCTTTTAAATGTTGTTCTGAGAATATATCTTTCAATTCTTGAATAATATGCTCCACTGTGGGGACACTAAGGATTTCTTTGTAGTAATTTTCTGACGTTACTTCAGAGTCCAAGTTACCTTGTTGAGCCCTGCGAAATTTCCCTGGGAGTTTAATTTGTACATCCAGTTTGGTAGCCAAATTTGTTGCCTCCTCAAACCAAAATTCATGGTAAACTTCAATGTTCTCCATCACTTCATTCAGAGAATGCAACACTGCTGTTAAGCTGCTAGCCGCGAAGAACACATCTGATGTTTGTCCTTGGAGATTTTTTCCAAACGCTCTTGTAAAAGACAGGACATTTTTCAGAATTACAATAGTGACAATGAAGTCAAAATCTGTTAATGCACTTGAAAGTACAAACGCTCGGCCGGCAATGAAGTTGTTCCACCTGATGGATGAGTCGCTGCTTACCGCATCCAAGCACAGTACCAACGCTTGCATGAGGTCCACTAAAACCTCAAAAGTATCGTGCCTGCCTGTCCAGTGAGAACGGCAGATCTCCTTCAGCTCATTACCCTTCTCCTCATTGTTCTGAAAAAGAACAGAAATTGTGTTGTCCAGTTCTAACAGTAATTGCGGAGACTGATTAAAAAGACAGTAAACTTCTTCGATTGTTCCTAACGCAATGGAAACGCCAACGACAGGAACGGATTTTGCCAGCCAAACGTTTAAGGCACAAGAGGAACACAGCGTGTACACAGCTTGTGGGTACTTTTCCAAGAGTCTTGTAGCCACAACTTTCATTTTAGAAGCAAACCCGCTGGAGACGATGTAGGCTTGGCCGCGGCAGTACTCCATGTTTAGTCCCCACTTTTCAGTAATAGTCGTGTGGAACTTTACAGCTAAGATTTCAGGATCAGCTTCATAAGGTAAAAACCCTATGAATTCTTCTCTTAGATTATGAGAATCATCAACAAACCTCACCAACACCGGCAAATGCTCCTCTCCCGCTATGTCTACTACTTCATCGGTGACAATAGAAAAGAAGTGCGAGTCTCTCACTTCCCTCAGTGTCTCTTCTCTAACACAGCTTTCACAGATCTCAAGCATTTGTTTCTGCTGAGTTTTTGAACAATACTCAAGATTGACTGCAGTCATCTCAAATCGTTTCCTCAGAACTTCATCCCCAGCATTAATTCTATATTCCAGCAGAGCCTGAAAGTTATCTGAAGTAAAAATACCTTCTGGAAGCTCATCAACACTATGGCCATCCAAAGGAATATTTTGTTTACCCATTAGGATCAAAATTTCAAACAAAGATTTCAGGTAATCTTTGTTTTCTCTTTCTTCCAGTGTTAAGGGAACAGCTTCTTCCTCTTGTTCTTCCCCTCCTTCCTCCGAGACGGCATTTTGTTCATTGCTTTCATTCAATTCTTGAGTTGCCTGTTCCCGCTCAAAAGCTTCATCAACTAGAAAACATAAAATACTGTAAGTGTCACGATAACATGAATGAAACATAACATTTGCTTTCCCCTCCTACCCCCATTACCTTTAAGTTACTGGAGTCCAAGGAAAAATGTTTCCAGTTTAAAAGCAAATGAGTGTTTTGGAAAGAGTTTAGACTGGCTGTCTGAATCAAGCAGCAACTCAATTATCCTCCTGATACATGTAAACTTACAGTTACGTGTCCCGCATGACCTTACCAGCCTTAATAACAAAGTTTTGATGAACTCGATTATTTTGCCTACTTACTCTTTTGTTGCTTCAGTGTCCTTATTTCATCTTCACTCTTTAAAAAACAACAAAAAACAAACAAAAAACCAAACTTATATTGATGATACTGTCTAGCACATGCTTTAAAATATTAAAGTACATCATGATCAGATACAAATATTGTAGATGAGATCATTTTAAGAGTGTTAATATTTACCAAAGAGTGCTAGGAAGTCCAAGAGAGAAGGAGGTTTCTTCAGGTTACTTTATTGCTGCCACGACACAGATCTACTGACTACGTGAGAGCAGTTTGCTGCTACTGCTTAGAACCCCATATTTATATTAAGAGTTTGTTCAATATATATTTTATAATTATTCTTAAATAGATTCCATTAAAGAAATCTGTTTCACTATGAACACGCACTGCCAGTAGACAGAACCACCTTTAACTCTATTTTCAGTCAATAAACAGACTCGATCAAACTCACAAAAAATTATTTAGAATTTGTCTGTAATTTTCCAACATATAAGCAGAGTTTAGGAGTTGAATTCCTCTTGTCAGTATACTTATAACGACAGAGACCTAGAGACACTTTCTCTGTAAATGACAAAAAAGAGGTATCGACAAGACGCAATTCCACAATAACTGCTTGATCTTGGTTTTATACATGGATCTACTTCTCAAGAACAAGCTAAAACAAGCATGTCTGAATTGGTGCAGACTTGAGAAGTTAAACAACGTGTGAACTGAAGATCACAATCAATACGCAGCAAGGATTTCGCGGTACTATGCATAAGTTGTAGTCAGTTAGCGCTGTAAGAACAGCCAAAAGGAAGATATGCACTTTCTTTGGAAGACGGAATCAGCTCTGGATCAACACATTTCATTTCCAGCCTATTGCATTAAGCCTCCCTTAGTTGATAAAATTTATCAGCATAATATTTGGGCATTTAACTTATAATCAACAAAAAGATACTAGACTAGGCAGTATAGAAAAAGCAAACACCCAATCGTTAAATATTGTTATTTGAGACTTTTACCCAAAAGTTTCACATGAACTTACTTACTTTTATTTTTTTAATAATAAAAAGAAGTCTTACATTAAATACTTACCAGCTCTTTTATCCTTTTCCGATGTCTGCTGTGTGGATTGTTCAAATGACTCGTAAGATCAAATATAGTTGGCACAGCATTATCCCGTAAAACCGTTCTGTAAGGGCTCTGCAGGAAGACAGACATCTAGATGAGGGATATCTTTGGGAGGTTCTCCCTCTCCATGCCCTAAAAGCCCCCAGACCTTCAGATGCCATTTTTTCCTCCTTTTTTTTAAAAAAAAAAAAGTATTTTCACTTTCTGATGTTTCAAAACAAAGAGAAAGCTATGTCATCCGCTTTTTAGGATATCAAGAGAACACTGAACATGAGAAGGGAGATACTTAAAAGAACCCCACCATTCTAACCCAAACCATAAACACCTTTTCTTGCCCATTATCTTCACATCAAAGACCCCAGATGCAAGAATTAATACCATAATACAATGGGGTTTTTTTCTGGATAAAAAGACATCTATCCATCAGAAAGGAAACCTTTTGTTACTATTAAACTTTGGGGTTTATTACTTATTTCACAATTCTAGATGCAATCACATAACCATTTTCACAATAAAAATGTTCAACTCCTTCGTTATGTAGACTTAGGAATTCCAGAAACCACTACTGTGAAAGATCATATTGAAGAAAAATGTATCTGTCAAATAAGCAGGAGGAAGAAAAGACTTCTAGATGATCATGTAAATGTTTCTAGCAGTTAAAGAAAAATTTTGTTTGGATATATTATAAACTTACATGTCTAAACTGGCTAATTTCCAGTAAGTACAGGATTTTAACTGATTATGTTTATACTGTCATTAGACTGAAATACATTTTAAACAAACTGAGTTTCATAAAGCATCATTTCAGATTCAGAATTATCTCCAACATTCGTTTGCTTCTGGGATGCTGGCTGCTCAGAGACCCTGCCATGTGTAACACCGCCAGGAGCTCCAAGTCTGACCTGCGTATTTTAATTATCCTTAATAACTAAAGGACTGGTTTTGCCTACATATCAATGTAAAATTCAGCCTGGAAATTAAAACTTGATACAAAGCCCCAAATCCACCATTTCCAACTGTTATGTAAGCTGTTATAATCAGCATTATCATGTTAATGAGAAGCATTAAAAGCTATTATTTCATTAACAGGAAATAGTGCGCTGATTTTAGCTGGATAAAATATAACAGGAAGCAAATGCTTGACAGCTGCAAAGAATGTTTAAACCTCTTGGCCACAACAGAGTAATTTAACTGAATCTCACTCGCTTCAGTAACAGCACATTAATGATTTTAAATAATTAGAGGTATGCAAACTTACATACTTCCACCCAATAAATTTATATAATGTTGTAACATCTAGTGACAATAAACAAAATGAGCATTGCTTTGCGTGAGGAAAGAACTGCAGTGAAGACCAGGGCTCCACAAACATATTAAACCAGCGGGAGCAGCTCTGCTCTTCTCTTCCCCAGCTGCTCATTTCCACCTCATCCTTTGTGCCAACATCTGCGATGCCCCAGACCATGACAATGATCTCAATTAAGACTAAGAGATTAATTTTCCCAGGGACCAGTTACCCAGGAGATCAAAGATTAAAACGCAGTGTTCTGATGAAAAACGTTAGTCACATTTTGCAAGACGTAACAAACAAACGCTTGGTTTTACTTACGCTTCGACATATCATAGAAGTCTCAAAATGTTTAGCACACAATCTGTAATGCTTGTTGAGTTGATCTGGAGTTTTATCTTCTAAATCTGCCCTTCGACAGTTCTCTACCCATCTTTGACATCTGCATGCAAGCAAAAGAATTAGCTAGTTTTAAGATAAAACAAAATCCCCTACAATTTCAAACAGTACTCAAAATTGGAGTGCAGCGAGACCTGCGCTTTGTGTACGGCTAAGGAAAGTTCTGTACGCCTTCCGCGTAACTTACCATCACATCTTTTTAAAAAAATTTGTTTTCTCCTTTTGTTCACCGCTTAACACTGCCCCAGCAGATTCAGGAATCTTCTCCCTTAATTTATATGTTCTCGCCTTTGTCTCTCACACACACACAGAGCAGATTGTAAGGCACTTGCTCATGAAACTGACCATTTAATTCTTAAGAATTTAACCTTATTAAGTTAAAAAAGAACAAGATGTGCTTGCCGACTAAAGTAAAAGTTTTTGAAGGCAGCTATTAAAATAGTTGCCTTCTCTGCCTCCCTCCAAAACACAGCATTTTTCTTACTTATTGTGGTCACTGGGGAGTTTATAGTAGATTTTTGAAAAGGGAAATAATAAAAATAAAAAAGCAATCATTCTACAGATAGTGCTCACATGCCTGAAGTAAGTTTTTGTTAGATGCGTATTTTTACAACAGTTACTTCTGCTTTGGAATAGTTATCTGAGATATAACACAGAGCTAAAGAAACATTTCCCCTACTAACAGGGCTCCTTTCAGATACCCAAGAAACTGTTTCCTCTGGTGAGTAAAAACACTTGCAGTAATTGATGCAAATGCATTAGTCAGCTTGTACTTCCCCCCACCCGGGTCTCTGCAATCACTTTCTTGCTATGGGGTGCTCCGAGCAGCAACATGCATAGACTGATTCTGCACAGCTACTCCAGTAAAACCGATCTGCTGTTTCATTTGTGCAGTAAAAATATGTATGTAAATTAACAAGACACCAGCAGCTATTGATATCTCTGTATTTAAAAGCTTTTTTAAAAAAACCAAAACATTTCCTTCCTGCAAAAACAACCCTCCGCAGCTGCATTATTTTAATGTGCGTGCTTACACCTTGTGGCACCACAGAGCCACCAATTCACAATGGCACATAAGTCAACAGTGAGTCGAAAACGTACCATGCAGATGACTAAAAACCTTCACATGAACACGACGGATGATTTGTTTGTTATTCTAACAGTACAGAGGGGTTACACGAGCTCCCATTCCTCCGAGGGTAAATCCTTCCCCAGACAAGCTCAAAAATGCCAGAAGCAGCTACATTATAAAGAATTACAGTGATATCACGATAATTCTACACCAAGAGAAGAAGGAACTTTCACTAGTCTCAGTGACTTATTTTACTTTACAATCCACCACTTTACTACATACTTTTCAACATGGACTCGTATTTTGAAGTGTTGTGGTGTCATTTTTTATTAATTGGTACATGTTGGCAATGTCCACAAAGTTCCAGGAACCTCCACAGAGAAGTTACATGAAGAGTCTGCTGTTTCAGCAGGGCAAAGTGGGGGAGATCTCCCCACAACCCAATCATTGCTGAAGTTCATGAAAGTGAAAAAATTACTTGATCCACTTTAAAACAAAAGGCTTTAAATCTTCTTTTTTATTCCTAAATTAAAAAGAAGACGGGTCCTGACCAAACAAACAGCTAGAAGTTATGAGAAAGCAATTTTATTATTATTAGTTTTGACTGCAAACATGGAATTATTGCTCACAGGAACAAGAAGGGAGGAAAATAATTAGTGATTATTCAACAATTTGGAATGAAGGCTGTCTCGCCAGACATTTTGGTGGGCAGCCCAAAGGAGGAAATCCACAGCTCTGAGTAGATACACCATCACCTCTACTTTAACCGAGTACAGCAAAGGGTGACTGTGAAGATGAACGGGGGGAATCCTGGATTCTGATCTCTGCTGGCTGAACCATTTGTGCATCTTAATTTTTCGATCATGCAAAATATCAAAGTAACAGTTTCAGCAAGTGCTGTAAAATAGAAATAATTTCTAATACTGCTCTCACAAACCCACACAATGTACCCTTAACAATAATGTAAAATAAAAAGAAAACCAATACCATTTCTTGCACAATTTTTTTGTCACCACCAACCTTGTACTCTTGCCTGGACCATGCAATCACACCACCAGGAGAACAGGAAGAGCGTTCTTCATTTAACCAAATGGTATAAGCAGAGTCTTTTTACAGGGGAGACCTTTAGCATGCAGATTATATTGAAACTGGCTCTCATACTTTCTGAGTGGGTGCTGATTACTAGATAACTCATTAAAGGTGATTGCATCGGGCTGTCACAAAGGCTGACGAGCCTCCCTTATGGTCAGTGGGGAGGGTTTCAGTCCAGAGGAAGAGCCTGACCCTAGTGGTCCTACCTGCCTCTCTCAGTGACTCAGGGGAGCCGAGGAAGACTGCCAGGGAGCAAAGGCAGTGCCCCTCACATTATAACTCCTCTAAATCCCCTCCTGGCAACCACACAGGGACAAACCTAGATGCAGCGTTGCTGTTACCAAACTGGCACACAGTTGTCATGGTCAGTCAAAAATCAGCCTCAATCCCTTCACTCCCAATGTTGCTGCATGCAGAGCCCCAGTTTGTGGATCCTGATCAGACACAACCATCAAGCTCCTCATCCCATCGGAGCCACGGATCGGTAGCTGGAGCTCTAGACATGTAGGAAACTACGGGCAAAGGCTGGACCATTGACATTTTGTCAGGTAGCTACAGGACTAGAGGGAGATGGCAGAGGTTTTGCAACTGGACTCAAACATGCAAACTCCATCTGAGTCTATACTCAACCCTTCAGTCTTGCTGCAAGTTTGGCTCCAAATCGAATGTTCTCCAAGGAATGAAAGAACAAAGAAAAAGTTCAGACCCCTGAAATCACCCAACATAGTTCTGCATGGTTGGCAGTGTTGGTTTGATGGTTGGACTTGATGATCCTAGAGGTCTTTTCCAACCTTAATGATTCTATGATCCAAGCAGCACTTCAAAAGATTTTAGAATAGTTATGTGTAGAATTTTCTCCAGTTTTTTAGTATTCAGCTAATGCACACCATATACTGTTGCACAAGTGCTTTAGCTGCAAAGTATTTGGCACAAATTAAACACTGTTTCAATGCAGTGTATTACACCACTGCCTAGGCATCGCTCATTAGCTTTTAAGGTGGTTTTCTTCAGTCACAAGCCTTGTGTTTTCCAAGATCTGCTGACACCTCATGGAAGCTCAAATGGCATTTTATTTAGGCACAGATAGAGTGTAACCCATTTATGTTACCTCAGTGTTGGTCAACCGCAGTAAAAGAGCATCTCTTTGCTTAAGAAGTGTTTTGTTCTAAATATTCACACCTCACCTTCACTCAAACCACCATGACAAACAGACTCAGAAACACAGATGAGGGTTAAACAGACAGATCTTTCTGTGGGGATCACTGCCTAGACCGTATAAAACTATAAAATATGCATCCTTATTGAGGTAACAGAAGAGTCTATTTATGTTAATGTTTGGCACTGTATACCATCCATTAAATGCAGGTGGTTCTTTACCAAAGCCTAATCTGTGCACCCCTTCTCATTTTCTCAGGTAGCCTCAATAAATGAAGCTGGTCTTAACTAACTGGTTAGCTCTCACAGACTTGCTAACGCTCAAAGTTGAGACTTAGAATGTCTAACTGGAACTGCTTAGCACCGAACTGGGAAAACATAAAGGCTGTTATTCAGTTATTGTGGAAAAACTGAAAGCCGTAATGTAGTAGACACAATTTACCTGGGACTATGTGTTTCTCACCAATGATTTTTTTCTAAACTTAAAATGTATTTTTAAAGATGTGTTCTAATGCTGTTATACTCAACCTTCTCACTGTAAGCTGCCAAGTGCAAACAACGTATCTTTGGCATAAAGTACTTTGCTCGCCAGACCAGTTTGACCTATAACAGTAAGATGTTTCTGTGACTGCAAGGAGTCCAAGCAACACATTGTCATTCACAACTGCAGCTGACTGGTGTAGTTCAAACCGGAGAACAAACCGTTAACATCTTCCGGTCGATAAAGCCAAAAGGTTGCATGGTTCTGTCAATCTTTAAATGCTGTTATTAAAACAGAACATATGATCAACTTTGGACATTTTAACATAGGTTTAAATGAGAAAGGTGTAGGATATTGGGGGGGAAAATCTTGTAGAGAACTTAAACTGTTATCCTTGCCACTGCATGGTTTTAAGAGCACAATAAAGATGCTAGAATCAGTTTAGGTATAGCTTATCCTTCCTTTGGACAGTGGAAAGGTCTATATGATCCTTCCGGGTCAATTTTAACTCTACTTTCTACTATTCTGTTAGAGGAACATTAATGGTATTAGCCTGAACTACTTCAAAGGGATTATGAAACAGCCATACACTCAGAAAGCGTGGTTACTCTCACACTGTAGAAATATAAGCCAGTACATGATTCCTAAAACCACGCCTGCGATCCACTTCAATGTTTGCAAAAGAAACATCCATAAATCTTTATCGTTCCAACTCATTGTAGCTGACATGCATTTTTTCCATAAGATTTTCATTTCTAAACCTCCACATATGGTGGTTAAAAGTAGCAGTAGTCTAATTCCAAAATATAGTAAAAAAATATTTAAAATTAGTGCATTGTTTAATTAACTGCACATTTTTTATATATCTCTGCATTGCTACCATGGAAAACATTCATTCAACATGCCTTTCAATAGACAAATTATAAACTCAAGGGGGTGTTTTCTTCATACCACAAACTGTCACATATTGACCAATTTTGCACAACTTGACACGACTCAGACTTTACAGCACGGACTCCTTACAAATTAAGACCAAAGTTGAGACAGCACCACATCTCTTGAATTCCGCACGAACTGCAGTCATTCCTTTGACTGCGTAAGAACCTGCAGCTCTCACAGGATGGAGGATGGAAAGAGACAATGCTAAGAGTGAATCACCCAAATGACAGGTTAAGAGTAGGGGATCAGCTATTTCAACTTCAGTTTTCATTAAAAGCATAAACATATGCCACATGGATTGTACTAGAAAACCTTGTAGCGTACGGGCATCAGAAAGAAGTCTGGTTATCCTCACTTTAATGCAAACAATATAGCTTTTTTTGTGTCTTCTTTTGAAACGGCTTTGCAGGGGACTGTTTTCTTAGAAAAAACTGCACCCACAATTCCCACGGGTTCTGAAGTTTTCCAAAAACCAGGTCAAGCAGCTTCAAGGAAGGAAGGAAGCAACTATATTCAATGGTTGGACTTGATGATGTTAGAGGTCTTTTCCAACCTTAACAATTCTATGATTCTGTAGATCGGCAAAAATTTCAGCCTTAATTAGTTACTGTTAAGAGAGAGATAACTGGTGTTGCTCTAGCACCTTTGCACCTTCCAAAATTTGAAGTAGCAAGTTAAGTCAAACAACTTTAAGAGCATTATGTAGATTTAAAGGTGAACTTCTATGTGATGGTTGTTATGTCTAATGCATATCTATTTTTCATGGTATCTTCCATGGCCTCTCACTCACACACTTCTTGCTCTACCAGTGCACCATCCCTGCTTTCCACCCATTGGGAACCTGAATATCCCACCACTTTTGCTGTTGCTCATGATGCTTCACCACCAACCATCATCCTGTCAATCCTGTGACAGCTGCCTGTCATACTGGCGCCTATTTGTCATGCACACACCTCATTGTCCAGTGCCGCGTGCCTCTGTACACACGCTACAGCTGACAGACTTCCACCACCTGAGCCAGCGCTAGCCCTGTGTAGGCTCCCCTGCTTCATCCCATTGCTCCTGCACCCCTCCAGCTGCCCCACACCCCTAATAGATGCGCACCTCCTCCCACACCCAGCAGAGCCAGGCAGCACCCCACTCCCTCAGGCCCCCCACTCCCCTCAGAGCCAGGCAGCACCCCACTCCCTTCACCGCCCCCCACTCCCCTCACTCCCTCAGCACACCACTCCCTTCACAGCCAAGCAGCCCCTCACTCCCTCAGCCCCTTACTGCCCTCACAGCCAGGCAGCCCCCCCTCCTCTCACAGACAGGGTCCCCCTCCCACACCCCTCACAACCAGGCACCCCCTCACACCCCACAGAGTCAGGCAGCCCCTCACTCCCTCAGGCCCCACACCGCACAGAGCCAAGCAACCCCTCACACCCAGGCACCCTCTCTCACACCCAGGCAGCCACCCCAAGGAGACGTGCCCCCCCTCCGGTGCAGGGTGCAGGGCTGAAGAAGGGGCGGTGGCGGCGGCGCATGCGCAGCCGCTCGCCCGCCTCCCCGCCGCAGGCCGGAGGGTCCCGCGGAGCCCCGCCCCCCCGGCGCCACAGCGCGCGCGGCCTCCGCCGGGAGCGGCGGCAGCTCCGGGCGGCCCGTTGCACTGCACCGCAGCGCGCCCGCCCCGGTGAGGAAAGGGGCTGCGAGGGACGGGAGGAGGGAGGGAGGCGCCTCCCCGCCGCGGCATCTCCTCAGGCGGAGCGGACAGCTGCGGGCCAGCGGGGCCTGAGGAGAAAGGCGAGCCCGCCCCCGGCCCAAACCCGCCCCTCTGCGGCGCGGGCTGCCCTCCTGAGGCGGCGCCGGCGGCGGTCTCACCTGACGGGGTCCCGGGGGAAGCGGAAGAAGGCCAGGTCGGACTGGGTGCTCTTGCGGGTGCAGTTGGGAGCCGCACAGAAGTTCGGCATGGTCCCGCAGATTGACGCCGCTGCCCCTTTAAATCGGCGGGCCGGGGGGGGGGGAGGGGTGTGCGTGTGTGGGGTGGAGGAGGAGGAGGAGGACGGGGGGGAGGGAGGGAGGAAGGAAGGGGGGAGGAGGGGTAGGGGCAGGGTGGGGAAGCGGCTCCACACTGCTGTGAGCGGCCGGGAGGATTCACCGCCGCCCTCCGCGGGGACACGAACCGCCTCCTTCCCACAGTGCGCTGCGCCCGGCCGCGCGCCGGCGGGAAGGGAGCGGCTGCGCATGCGCCCTGGAGCGCGCGCGGGCCGGCTGGCGGCGCGCCTGCGCGGGGGGGGACAGTGGTGGTGAAGCCGCGCATGCGCAGAGGGGAACAACGCATCTCTGCTACATCATGTTCGCTTTAAAAGTGAACTTCGGGTGTAGAATGGGATAATAATCTTTTTCTCTTGCTTGTTTTCTTGTCTTCTGCTTTTAAGGAAGATGTTACTGCAGAGCCCGGCTGGATAATGAGAGAAACGACAAGTGTTTTAAGCAATAAAGTAACCCAGCAGGGAGCATACCTAGTAGGAAACCTTTGCCAGGTCTGTCATAGGTAAAAATGAAACAAAGATTAGAAAAAAAAGAAAGGGGAAATAGAAAATTGGTTATTTGGAAGAAAAAGAAAGACTCATTGAGCAAATGTGGCCGGCTGGTGGTTTGGAGAAGTAGATCTAGCAGCTGTGAGGGGTAGAAGTGCTGATGGCACGTGATAATTGTTCCAGGTGTAAAAATGCTACAGGGTAAGAGTTCGGCTTTGACACATCTGTTATGTATCTTTACAATCACATAAAAAGCATCCTGACATGGAGATTTGCAGGGCTTTAAGAAGAATAATCCAAATATAGGAAGAAGTCGAAGTATGTGTCTTTTCAAAAAAAGTGCATAAAGGAAAACCAAAATATTCATTTGATTCCTTCTGGCTGGTTTAAAAATTTGTATGTTTTTTTAATTTAATGTGAGTAGGACAAAAGCTGTCTTTTCTGTGAGGAAGCCTTGATATCAAGTGCCCTTTGAATTTAGATTCCCAAAGCATATTTCATTGGACTAATTTCAACAGTATCAGTTTACTTGGTGTTAATTCTTTGGCAGATTTCAAACTCGGGCAGGTAGCCGAGTTCACTCCTTTTAGGCAGTTTTGAGTAGTCATTTAAGCCAATGCTAATGTGAAGCGCCCTGATTTTCAAACACTTTAAAAACCCATTTCGTTTTTAAAGAATACTTCTTTGCCCTTAAATAATTATCCTTTGCCCAAGATGGAAGGGCCTTTTCCCCTCCAACTTGATGCACCAAAGTGCATGCGTGCTGAAACTCCTCCTCAGTGTTCTGAACAAACAAAACGAGAACATGATAGTCCTAGTATCAGTATTAGAGACAAATTAGCCGCGGCACATACTTCTAAGCAGCTACTTCTGACCGAAGCTTGTGTTGATGTTGCATCGTGTGAATCACTATACAAGCATGTTATGGCTGTTCTTTTCTAAATGTGTATATATTTGCATATGAGCTTTCCTAATGAAATGAATGCAATGACTTGTGCAAAAGTTAACTTACTGAAGCCTGCTGGATGATGTCTTTTACTTGGAGCCTAATTTTTAAGTGTTTCGTGTACAATGGAAATAAAATGAACTTATTTTCAAAAACCAACGTTACTAGAAGTCCACTCTTTTAAAAGAAAATTAGTTTACATTACTTCTTCGTTGGAAATTCCAAAAATTAGCTTCTGTTGCAGAGAACAGAAATCACCAAAACCTTCTTTTTTCCTGCAGAACAGCCTTTGAAGTGTACATTATCATCTGTATGCTGGTGATTTTGTTTCTGAAATAATCCTCCAGTATTGTTCACCATGTATTTCCAAGTGTGTCTGTCTATTGACACTGAATGAGGACTATAGACTATTAGTAGTGTTGCACATATAATCTGTATTCTTTGGATAAATTATTCTTAAAGGAATTCTGTGTGTTTGTGTGGATTTTTAAAATCGCTTTATTTCTCTGCTGTGCCTTTAAGGTCAGCTGTATCTTAAAGCCAGGATTCTATATCACATAATAGCGGTTGTAAAATAACCTCTTTAATGTACTTCTGGAAATGAACCGTGTGTCTCTTTCCCAGGGTGAAAGTCAGTATGCCTGTATTGTCTGACTCTACTCCTGCAGGTTTCCTGCTATTAAAAGTTTTTGCAAGAGAATATTTGAAGCCTGAAATGCTTTCAGGGCTGTCGCTACCATTCCATTCTCTTGCAAGTCGTACAGCCCCATTGTTGGGATCACCTCTCTGTAAGAACTAATGGACACCAGCTTAATCCCACAGGGGTATTTTTGTACATCTGTATCCGTGTTCCCTTTGAGATGTGCTGAAATTTGCAATGACAGGATGAAAACCGAGATGCTTCTGTCTCGGGCTTGCCTACCATTCTGGAGAACTGGGAGGCAAAGGTGGGGAGTAACTAAGTCTTGGACGCTGTACGAGAGGGGACCTCTGAGGAGACATGAGTGCACGCTGCACTGAGTATGCGATACCGGTGACCAATATGCAACTTAACCCCAACCCCAAGTTGGAGTAATGCAGCATCCTGGATTCTCCCTCACGGTTAGCTTCCTGCAAGTGAAAGCTTGCAATGTCTATGATGATATTCAAGGGTTATCAGACCCAATTCCCCCTGCGTTTTCCCCATTTCACTGGGACCTTTTTATGATTTCTGTTTCAAGAATTCTGATTTTCATAAGTTTAGTATGAGGTCTTCAATAAGAAGAAATGCAGAGGGCTTTGCAGCACTGTACTTCCATGTGAGGGTGGTGTTTGTGTGAGGGTCTGCCCAAACATCGTGGGGTTGTGCACAGGCATAGCTTTCCGAATGACCTGCACTAAGCGATTTACTCATCGCGGTCTGCGTTCTGGCCATCAGCTACGTCCCTCCCTGCCTAGGAAAGCAGCCTTCTAAATTACACGTGACTGCTCTGAGTCCAGGCCTTGCTTCTACCTGAGCTGCTCGGCCAGCCCAAGCAGACGATTGCAGCCCACCGTCCTGCTCTGTGGGCAGCACAAGCTAACAGAGAGACGAGACCATGAAGGAGTTAAAGTGAGGGAATCTGAGTCATCTTTTTATTTTCCCTATTTGCTTGCCCCAGCCCAGGAGTGACAGGTTGTCTTTATTTGTCTGTAGGAAACAAGTACATGAACTTTTCCCAGAGTTTCAGTGAAGGCTTCGCAGTGACAGATCCTCCTGATTGTGCTTTGTGAACTTGGCACTGACTTGCTTTCCTTTTCCATTGCTCTTTTCACCCTCCAATAATGTTTAAATAAACTTTCATTTGCAAGGTGTGCTCTGTGGATAAGTCCAAACCAGAGCAGGGGCAAGGGGAGGAGTTCATTACAATGTTAAACCCGATGGTCTGGTCCGAATAGACATGGGGTGGAGATTGTAATGGAAATACCTTTAAATTGTTCCTGGGGAATTCCTTGTTTTGCTTTGCTTGTGTGGCGGCTTTTGCTTTACCTCTTAAACTGTCTTTATCTCAAACCATGAGCTGCCTCACTTTTACTCTTATGATTCTCTCCCCTGTCCCACCAGGGGGGAGTGAGCGAGCGGCTGCGTGGGGCTGGGTTGCTGACTGGGGCTAAACCACGACACAGGATCAATGTAATTTCTTGAATTCAGTGCACAGCAAATGAATGGGATCCTTCAAAAAAAGTTGGGCGTAAAGAGTTTATAAGCGATCCTATTGCTAGGGAAAACAAGGTCAGGGGTTGTCCAGATAAACAAATGCCTAGTCTCATTGCCCATTAGGTAATTACAATTGTTAGCTGTTCATGGTGGTGTATGTGGAACTGCCTTTGTTGTCTGGTGTCCATACAGGGATTGAACGCCTCCATTACAGTTGATACGTTCACTTGCTTCCCCAGCATTTATAGAGCCCATCTAGCCTTGTAAAAGTATTTAGTCAAAATCAGGAGCAGATAATTCACTGACAAGTTGACGAACTTTGCAGCAATACACAGACTGTTGATGGGTTGGAAGTGCAGCTTGAGGGAGAATCATAGAATTGCTGAGGTTGGAAGAGACCTCTAACACCATCAAGCCCAACCCCCAGACCTCCTAAACCATGTACCAAAGTGCCACGTCTACACGTGTTTTGAACTCCCCCAGGGATGGTGACCCCCACCTCTCTGGGCAGCCTGTGCCAATGCTAAGCTGTTCCAGCATGCAAGCCCCCCTAAAATACAGCACAAATCAGGTCCTGGCACGGCTGAACTCTGCTACATGCTAATCTGGGGTATGTTCTCTGAATTGCAGAAGTATGGGAGAGTTTACCGGTGGTTTGTAAATCCGCTTATGTGACCATAGATAGGGATGCAACTTGCACAATGTAGCGATAACTTTAAAACTTGGCCTTAGCCCCACGCTTTCTATTCTGAGAAGTGCCTTTGCTTTCTTCCCAGCAAGTTTATACGTTCCTCACCAGTACAGCATGCTACAAAGAGGATGGAGGCCTGCATGTGCCTCCCTAGGTTGCAGAGGGTACCGACTTCAATCTGCTCTTTGACATGCCGCAGAATGACACAACGAAGTTTTTTTTTTCATTATCCGAGGTTGCTTAACCGAGGTTTCGCCTCAGCGTAGCAAAGTGTTTAAATAGATGCTCAGCTCGATGCAGGGTGGCGTTTTGATGGATTTAAGCCTTGCTGAATTTAGGTACTTTTCAGCGCTGAAGCTCGTAACAATCTGTAAAATAAATATATGTTTTGAATATAATACGTATTGCTCATAATAGGGGGAAAAATATTAACTGGCAACACAAAGCTATCTTCAGTGAAAGCAGTTGAATTATCTTCATGGATTTAAATACCAATAGTCCTGGGTGACAATCCCTGTATCTGACAAGGCTGTATATAAAAGGCTCCTCTGGCAAGCTGCCAGCGCCTAAACGTTGCTGAGGCTTCTGCTCTTATCTTAACCAGGAGAAAAAAATGTGACGGGGAAAGCGTTTGAGGAGGAAGAGAGAGTTTAGGAGTGGTCTGAGGGCGATAGAATGAAATGAAAATAGAGCTGCTTGTGTCAGGAAAGCATATCGAGTTGCTGAATAACATCCTAAGGGAAGTGGAAACTCCATTGGTTAGGCCATTTAACTCGGAAACAAAGAAAGACCAAGAAATTGTTTAAATTATGTTAGAATCTAGGCTATTTCTTACACAAGACATGGAAGATACTTTAAACCATCTTTCAATTTCCTAAAAATTTAAATTCCCTACAATGTTGTATTCATCTTAGTAGAAAACCACGGTGGGTTTCTTACTTCTTTTCTCAATCGCTGGCAGGCTGATACAAATAAGGGGTTTTTTCCCCCTTGAGTTTTCAATTTTACTTTTGAAAATACCAACGTAAGACTCTTGGAAGCTGAAAATTCACCGTTTATGGCAGAAAAGAGGCAGCTGCAGCAGCTGCGCATGGTTCTTATCTAGTCCCAAGCTGATGTGCTTCTTTTCTACCCCGGAAAGGCTGCTCTGAAGAAAAAGGATTATTTCAGAGTCTGTATCAATCAGGTTGTAGTGATGTGAGTGGAGATGGAGTTAATAATCCAGGGAGAGCCGCAGCGAGGCTGCTGTGCTCGTTTCCTCCGAGCCCCCGAAGAGCTGAGAAGCACAGCTTTGTCCTGGTGACCTGGGCTGCATACAAATCGCCTTCTCCTCGTGAAAATCACCGCTCCTCCCTTGGGCCCTCTCACTGCTGATGCTTCCAGGCTACAGCTCATTGTCTTCCCCCTTCCATTGTCTTAGGGGATAGAAGGAAGCGTGGCGAGACATAGATTATTCTGTAAATGCTCAGAAAGTTTAATTAATTAGACCAGTGCCTGTAATTGATGAGAATCGTGTTATTTAAGCTGATGGGAGATCTCAGGATGTCAGGTCATAGAAAACATAATACAAAGTAGGAGTGCTTGATGGTCACTCTATTTTTTTCCTTTACTGGAAGGGGGAATAAATTTTGCTGAAATGCATATAATTGAGCAAATTCTTAAAAAGTATGTCATTATCCCAGCAGTACGCCGTTATAAATAATAATGTGGCTTTGGTGTATCACCATCTGTCATTAGTTTTTAACATGCTTTACAGAATTGGGAAATGGAGCCACAAGAGAGGTGATACCTTAAAATCACAGAGTGGTTTGGATTGGAAGGGACCTTCAGAGGCCATCTAGCCCGACCGCCTGCCATGGGCAGGGACATCTTCTACTCGATCAGGTCGCTCAGAGCCCCGTCCAGCCTCACCTGGGATGTGTCCAGGGATGGAGCATTGGCCACCTCTCAGGGCAACCTGGGCCAGTGTCTCACCACCCTCAGCGTAAAACATTTCTCCCTTAGATCCAGTCTAAATCTCCCCTCCTTTAGTTTCAAACCATCCCCCCTTGGCCTGTCACAGCAGGCCTTGCTAAAGAGGTCGCCCCCACCCTTCCCACAGCCCCCCTTTAAGCCCTGGGAGGCCGCAATAAGGTCTCCCCGCAGCCTTCTCTTCCCCAGGCTGAACAACCCCAGCTCTCCCAGCCCGGCCTCGCAGCAGAGGGGCTCCAGCCCTCGGAGCATTTCTGTGCCCCCTCTGGCCCCGCTCCCACAGCCCCGTGTCTGTCCCGTGCTGAGGAGCCCCGAGCTGGAGGCGGCGCTGCAGGGGGGTCTCCCAGAGCGGGGCAGGGGGGCAGCACCCCCTCCCTCGCCCTGCTGCCCGCGCTGCTGGGGATGCAGCCCCGGGCACGGGTGGGGGTCTGGGCTGCGAGCGCACGTTGCCGGCTCGTGTCCAGCTTTTCACCCCCAGCACCCCCAAGCCCTTCTCGGCAGGGCTGCTCTCCATCCCCCATCCCCCAGCCTGTGTGGGTACCGGGGGTGGCCCCGGCCCAGGGGCAGGACCTTGCACTTGGCCTTGTTGAACCTCACGAGGTCCTCCCAGGCCCACCTCTCCAGGTGGGTCACCATCAGACAAAGAATACGGCAGGTCCTGACAAGCCCCAGTTTCATCTCCACTGCCTGTAACAGGAAAGCTAACGGTGAGCTGTGGTTAACACCTTGAGAGCTAAGGTACCAGC
This sequence comes from Phalacrocorax carbo, assembly GCF_963921805.1. Lineage (NCBI taxonomy): Eukaryota > Metazoa > Chordata > Aves > Suliformes > Phalacrocoracidae > Phalacrocorax > Phalacrocorax carbo. The sequence continues at coordinate 215,076,732 of NC_087513.1, read as the reverse complement.
CTAATATCACCAAGCTACAAAAATTCAGTGATTTACTGCTTAAAGCTATTTTAATGATGTGGGTTCTCAGCTTGCCTCAACTGCAAAATAAAATGGATTATTACAAACTACTTCTTACCTTGTCGTTTTTTTACACTGTTGAGGGTTGCCTCATTAGGAAGCGAGAAAACGTTGCTGCTATCGACAAGTTTCTCTCTTGTTTTGCTTTGTGAACAGTCAGAAACTGCTGAAAGAAACTAATTTTGAGGCTCCTTAACTGATGACTCAGAGTCCGAGGATGCGGGTAATGAGAACTAAGAAAGTGATAAACATCTGGAAGGCAAGTAAGGCGAGAAAAAATGCTGGCAGTTTCACATTTGGCGTTTTCTTCCTTCACTCGCAATGAATGTGTTTATTTTATATGAATTTACTGAGAAAATTTCACCTGTGGGACAGGTAGCCATGTTTCTGTACTAATGAAGTAAGCCTAAACTATATTGTCTTTGTTTTCATTTTGTTTAGTATATAACTGGAACACTCTTGACATTGTGTTCATTGGACATAAAGAACCGCTGTCCAGTCTCAGCCTCCTTCGGGTGACCTCCCTGGATTAGGGTAGAAGATCCAAGCTGGCTGCGTGCAGTCCTTCTGTGTCCAGATAACCTTAATTTAGTCTTATGGAAAGATCCGCGCTGCTCCTGGGACCAGTTAGTGCCTCTCGACTCAAGAAGACCGTCCTGCCCAGAGCCTGCTGGGCTCGGAGGTCTCTCTGGTGCACCTGCTGGGACAACCTCGGTGGATCCATCCCACTGACCAGCCACTGCGCAGCTCTGGCCTTGGTTCACATTACTTATGCTTTTCAGGACTTCTCATTTGGTTTTTTTTTCCTTTGTCCGTGGTATCCCTGCCCTCACATTTTTATGGGTAATAGAGAATTGATTGTAGGTTAATCTGAAGGAAATGGCAACGGCGCTGCCATAACTACAAGCAGAATTTGGCCTTCAAGACTTTCTGGGCCTCTCTCATGTATTTCCAAGTCTGGGTCTTCATCCTTAACAAAAATAAGAAGTATTCTTGCAAACTGTCTTAGAACATCTGCAGAAACGCAGCAACTGCAGCTTCAGACACTTCATTTTTTACATCTCTCTCCTGTTCTGTGTGCCGAAGGAAATGAAGCGTATACCCTTCTCTTGAGCACATACATATGCATGTCCGTGAGTGTCAGTGTGTGCCTGTCCACCTTGCCCATAAGCGCTTTTGATCCCGTTGGCTAGTTTCATCCACATTGGGGGAAAAAAAAATCTAAAAAAAAAATATTGATCTAATGAAGTTTAACAAATATAGCTGCTGAGCAGAGCTGAGAACATGTATTTGTGCTCTCTCCAAGCTGCAGAGATATAACTGGAGAGCGTGTGTGGCAACGGAGTGCATTAATAAACACACAAACTCAAATAAAATATTTAGCTAAAATCTCCACCTTAGATAAATTTTCTTTAAAAAAAAGAGAGTTTTGGTAGTTTCTTGCTCACAGAATGATTTATTCTACAAATAAAAGGGCCAGCTGTTAAACACCTCAGATGCAATAAAGCCGATACTCTGCTAGAGCATCACAGTTACAACTGACAAAAAAACCTCAAAAAGGTTATTTAATTCTGGGATGCGGAGAGGCTGCCCTGCCTGTTCCGACTGCCCAGAGTAATCCAACCAAAAGGCATTTCCACGTCAGTTCGCGGTGGTGGCTCTGATCTGCAAAGCAAAACTTCAACTTCTTGCACTAACCCGGTCTGCATCTTCCTCAGGTTTTCTGCATAACTGAGGATGTTTATTTTTATTAGGTAATATTCTGCAGAGATGGTGCTACTTGCCTTCAGCTGGTTCTTGTTTAGGAAGGCATTAAAAATAAAAAAGAAGGAAAATTGTTCTAGCTCGCCTTTACCGTTCAGGATAATTGTTTTCCAGTATTTGGGATTTATACTGCTGTGAAGAACAATAGGAAGTTGCAAGTGAGAAAACGTTCATCAACGATCACAGGGAAGAAACATTGTCATGTACCGTCAGGTGGAAATAACAGCCCTCGCAGATCTGGAAGTAGGTGTTGCGATTCCACGCACACCATCCATCCGCCTTGTCTTCACCTCAGCAAACATCCAGCTGGTTCTGGCATTTTGAAACCAAACTATAAACCAAGATTTTTCTGGGAGAGAGCAGAATAAGGAGGAGCCCTGCCCTCCTCTTCATCAAACTGTCCGGCCCCAGGGCGCCTGTTTGCTTTGCAAAATCAGAGAGCGTGCAAGATGAAGCGTGGAAAACAAGTGCCTGCAGCAAAAATGAAGCCCCGTGAGATGGAGACCCGATAGCAACAGCTCATCCTGAAGGGGCTTTAGCGTGATTTTCCAGCGATTGCCTTGCAGATGGTTTTATGGATCTTTTTTTTTTTTTTGCCCTCTTGCAGCAACACGCAGCCACGAACAGATGCATTGTTTTTAAGCTTCAGCTGCACCCGAGAGATATTGTCTTTTCTATTTCTAATCTGATCTACAGACTTTGGCAGAGAGAGAATTACTGCTGTTCTTGGAAATCTGCAGGAAAAAAAAAAAAGTTATAACCGCTGCTATATATAAAATAGCTGCCGGGCCCAGGGCTCCGAAATCGGTGCTGGCGGTTTTTGGGGGTAGGTGGTTGCTCTGCTCCCTGAGGAATTACCGCAAGGAGCAAAAAAATGCCCCGAAACGGTCGTGAGCGCGGCTTTAAGGCGTGGATTTTACGACTTTTATTGTTTGCACAGAAGCGCGGTGACTACAGCCCTACGCAGCGCCGCCCGTAACCGGTGCCGGTTTCAAGTCAGAAAGCTGGCAACGGCCAAATGACGTCAGGGCTGATGTCAACGCTGCCAGATTGCTTTGCAGAAGCGGAGGTCAGCCGTTAATGCCTAAAGTTTAGGGGTGTGTGGGGTGCGTTTAAACCACGCCGCGCTCGCAGAGGTTTCACGCCGGTACAGCGCGCGCCAGCCAGACGGACAACGCGCATCGGTTTTTGTCCCCTCTTGCCGCCCGTACTCGGCCGCCGGGCCATGGCGGGACGGCCGGCGCCGCTTCCCACCGCGTAGACAAACGCCATGAGGACTACAACTCCCAGGCTTCCCTGCGCCTGTGCGCATGCGCAGTGGGCGCACGACTGCGCCATCTTGCCTCCCGCTTCGCCCATCTCCTATCTCGCCCGCGGCGGCGGGGACTACAACTCCCGGCGTGCTCCGCGGCGGCCGCGCATGGGCAGTGCGTCCCGCCGCCATCTTGGCCCCGGGAAGCGGCGCCGCCGCCGCCGCCGCTAAACAAACCGGAGAGCGGCACCGGGAGGTGGGGGGGAAGGAAGGGTCCTGTCGCCGCTGAGGAGCCTTTCGATGTGCCAGGCACGGCCGGGCAGGTGGGTCCCGCTCTTCAGCAGCGCTTCCCCGCCTTGCCCCGGGGCTCTCCCCCTCGGGGAGAGGGGCAGCTCCCCTTCCCCGGACGGCGACGGCCCGCCGTTCCCCCACCCCCCGGCCCTGTCACGACCCCGGGCCCCGCGGGCAGTGCCTGGTCCCCCGCCTGCAGGCCTCCGCCGCCGCCCCTCCGCACGGCGCGGGGAAGCGGCCGCCGCCCGCTCCTTCCCTCCCTCCCTCTCTCCCTCCCGCCGGCGGGGCCCTGGGGGCGGCCGCCCCCGACCCCGGCGGGGTCCTTCCTCCCGCCGCTGCCCCGCATCGAGGAACGGGGGAGGCCCCGGGAGGCGGCTGCTCCTTGTGGGAGACCCTCCCTCCTCCCAGCCCCGCTTTGGAAGCTGCGACGGCGCCGGGGCTTTTGTTCCCGGTGCCCACTTCCCCCCCTCCCCATCCCTTTCCCCGCCGTTCCCTGCCCGGGGGAGGTGGCGCGGCCGCGGGCTGGCACCGACGGGCTTCCCCCGTTCCCCTCTGGCTTCTCTTTTTCCTTTATTATCCTCATTGCAACGAGGGGAGGTGCGCCCTCCTTCCCCGCCACCCCCGGAATCTCGCCGCGATGCGATCGGGAGGGGGGGGGTGTTCCCGTGTTTGGGTTTTGGGGGGGGGGGGGGGGGGGGGGGGGCGGGCTGGCGTCGGTACGTGGAAAGCAAATTTTCACGGTGTTTTTGTAATTCTGTCATATAATAGGCTAGTGCTAAATGCATTCCCCGGGGGGAAGGGGGGGGCGTGCGGTTAGCTGGAAGAGTTCTTATAATAGGTGCTCTGTGCATAAAGAGAGGGAGGAGACTTGAACATCAATTCGGAGAGCGTTTCGGCGTAAGAAAAACAGGGGTTTGAGAAGGAGATGGGAAACTCGGTAAGAAGGTTTGGGTGACGGATCTGAGCGAGGGAGTGTAGGAAGTCCGTGCCCTTGTGAAACTGCTGAATTCCTGCATGGCAAAGCATGCCATTACAAAGGTTGGAGCAGGGATGGGAGCGAACGTGCCAGTGGAGTTGTGAGCAGGCTGAGGAGAGTTTACATTAATCGGCTTGGGAAATCGATAAGCGATGGACTTGCACTTACCGCATTTATATTCCTTTTTTTCAGCGAGGCTGAGCTCTGTGGGAGCACAAACACAAGGGGAAGATGCCTGTGGTGTGGCCAACGCTTCTGGATCTCAGCAGAGATGAATGCAAGAGGATCCTTCGCAAACTGGGTACAGTAAGATACAATTTGTGGGTCTGTATGTTTGCCCTTTTAAGATTTGCCTGCCTGCTGCTTCCATTAAATACTTTAATATGTCTACAGGCAACTTACAAGTCATTTCCTGCATTTTGCATGTGTCATTGGTTTGACAGCCCTGGCTTAAAATGATGTTTGGCAGATGCTCTCTGCCTGAGCAAAATGAATAGAGCAGAATTGGTCTGGTTTGGTAGAATCTCTTGACATCCTGGTCCATCTCTGCCTCGATATTGAGGTGTTGCATTGCTGCTATTTTTACAACTATTAATGTGCAGCGGGGTACTCTGTGAGAGGAGGCTCTTCGTTTGTCTTTCAGTTTTGTATTAGACACCTTTCTGTACGAAAAAGACATGGAACCTTGGTTTAATTGACACGGTGGGACTGAGTTCAAGTAGTAAAGGTACTATTGTGAAGAGTTGAAACAGGATTTAAAAAAATTTTTGATGGTTTGTGATTTGCAGTTACACAAGTTATCAGGGAAGTGTGAAAACAATGTTTTCTTTTTAACTGCCATAACAACAGGAGTTTTCTGTGTTGCTTCAAATGTATTTCGGTATCTGAGACCCCTGCCCAATAGATATATATTGAGAGACTTTTTTTTGTGCTCTGTTCTTGTAAATACATGTGTATGAGGAGACATGCTTTTGTAATTTGGAAGGTAATAAACAAATCCTTGCTCTTTCCTCGCATCCACTTTTGGCTCCCACAGGAGAGAGAGTCCTTTGTTAGACTGTTGATGGCATCTTGCACAGTTGTTTTTGAGTTCTTAGAGCTGAATTTCTCTTTATTTAGTTAAGGATTTTTTGCCAATTAAATTATATGTAGTGTTAGAAGGCAAAAAACCTTAGACTTCTTTTCAGACTTTCTTCTGAGGAGCTTGATCGAAGAGATGATGTCAGGAAGAAAGTTGAGACTGCCTCTAACTTCCTGTGACAGTCAAGGCACAGCTTTTCTTCTTCTTTTACTTGAATGTTAAAAGATGATGTGCTGTACTTCTTAACTCTGCCAAGGTTCTTGACATTATGAAGCCATCCGCTTTATTTTCTGAGAGTTGAGAATTTATTTTCCCTCACTTTGCCCTTTTTAGTTAATTTCTTGGGAGCCTGGGATTTGTGTTCTCGTGACGCAGATGTTGCACTCGACATCGCAACTAAGCTGTACGTCCATTAAGGTGACGGCCCTAGGTCTTAAGCGAGGCTCAAGAAGTACGAAAATGAGGAGAAGGTGCAGGATGCCGAAAGATTTGGACCGGATCTGTGCTACTAAATTTTGTTAACGTAGCTCTGCTGGCTAGGAGCATGGAAAAAAAAAAAAAAAAACCCAACTTCCCAGCCCAGCTGACGGCGGTGCGCTGGCAGAACCCTGCTGGTGCAGCTGAGCCAAACAGAACTGCAGCTACACCTCTTTCAATGACATAACCTAGGCTGACAGGAAAAAAAAATAAAAAAAATTTAAAAATCTTTTTTTTTTTTCCTGCTGGCATGAGCTGTGTCCCCGCAAGGGGGCCCTGCCAGCGGAACACGATCACAGCCTCCAGCAGCCGTGTCTCTTCTAGGGTAGGGAAGCTCTCAGTTTAAATAAACACACCACAAGAGTGGAGGGGGAAGGAGCACAGGCAATGGGAGCGAATAGCTCTCTAACAGTCATATCCAGCACTAAGCATCTGCTTTACAGAGTCCCACTTTTCCACCTCTCAGCCCAACATCTTACTTGGTTAATCCGTAATGAGTGAAATGCGATGGTGTAGGTGAGGCTGAAATGCATCCTGAGGTGTGCAATACCTAGCCTCGCTCTGCGGCGTTCGTGGTTCGTAACGGAATAAGGGGATGGTGGGGTAGCACCTTGCACCTGAAACGATGAGATTTATTTGTGAAACCTGGTTTGGCCGTTTGATGGGTTTTGTGTTGGAAAGAGAGTGCACCGGTTAGTGATTGCTACGTAGACATCAGGGTGAGGAAGCTCGTTGTAGCTGTTCTGTAATCTTTACTAGTTCTAAAAACGTGCGTTTTTAAAGCTCTAGTGTAGAGGATCTCTATTAAAACTGCAGAAATAAAAAAAAAAGAAATCTAGCCTTGCTAAATAATTATATGGTCGTATCTGAGAATTACTTTATGTTAACAGTTGAAAATAATTAGTATCTTAAATATTGTAACATGGTTGTCTAAATAAATGTTGATATTAGTAATAACCATTGCATTAATTAGCAAGTGTTTTGTAACTGAAGCTCTAAATGCTTCTGTAGGTCACTCGGCATCCCTGTGCAGGCTGCTTAGTTAACCAAAGCACTCTGCTTTGTGTTTTGTCTGCTTAATCAGGACAGGGGAGCAGGACTTCTTTTCAGCACAATTCCTTGATTTGATTTGTAAATTAGCTCTTTGGAATCCTAATCTGAAAGCTTTTCAGAATAGCATCAGTCTTTCTTTGGCTGCAAACTTCGGAGGTGTTGGGTTTTGGCCTGCCCCTTTTATTCTTGAGTTTGGTTAACTGGGATCTGTTGTGGGCTTGCTTTGGTTGGCTGCCGAAAGGCACCTATGTAAATATCGAAAGAATTTGTATTTCTGAGTTAAAGCAGGAGTTTCAGTAACGTTCCCTTGAACCGTGCTAAGCTTAGAATAGCAAGTCATTCTTTGGCAGACTCCGTGATTTGCACTAGGTGTATCTTCACCCTGCATAGCAGGATAAAATTGGGAAGTTTCAGTAGCCTTTAACTTAACTATTATCTTTTTATAAAACCCTGATGGCATGAGAGTTACCTGGGTCACCTGGAATTAAAAATTTACGTTAAATCAGAGTTGTATTTTTGTGAGTTAATGTTCGTGATGGCTCTACGTTTAAGAACGGCCGGATCGTTCCTTTTGTGTTGAGCAGGTTTAATTCAGTGTGTTGCATTCTTTTCAGGTTCAAGCAGTTGTACATATCAAGTAAATGGGCATAAAAGATTACGATGATCGTTTTTAACAAACTAGAGCTGATGTTCTCAGTGCTAATTAAGGAGAAGCATTACGAAAAAATAAGTTGCTCTTTTGATAGTGTATTTCTTTTTCAAGCCAAGCTTTTCCACGGAACTTTTAATTATGATATGTTTTAAAGATTTTCTTCTCCTGTTTCTAGAGAATTCTGAGCTACTCTCTAAATTTGGGGGCTGTCTCGTCAAGCTTTCTGGTTGACCTGTCAGCTCAGAGAAAGCTTGAAATATTCAGTTGGGTTTATAAACTAGATAATCCTCAGTGATGATACAATTGTTCCATAGAAAAGCGGTGTGCTGCAGAGTAATTGACTGAGAGCGTTCTAAATAATCAGTGTCTTTTCAAAAGCTCTAAATAATGGGAAGACATGTTCCTTGTAATGATTATGAAAATTAATAGAATACTGCCAGTAATACCGACAATAACTTCTTTTTTTCCCCGCTTTGCTGCGAGCATTAAATAGAAATACTGTTTGCTCTAATTCTTCAGAACTGGAGGCATATGCAGGTGTCATCAGTGCCTTACGTGCACAGGGAGACCTTACGAAAGAGAAGAAGGATCTTCTTGGAGAACTCTCTAAAGTGCTTAGGTAACCCTGACTTTTTTAAAATATGAACCATTGACCTGTTTTCTTTTAAGGTATTGTGCGCTTTTTCTATCGCTAGTATCATAAAGCAAATCGTAGTTTAGAGAAATAGTTCTCCATCCTGTGGAGGTTGGATTCCTATTCTGCTTTGAGTTTTCAGTAAGGGAAACAGCTGTGCTGCTGTGGTTGGAGCTTTACCGTTCTGTGGGTGTTTTGGGGGGATACTGGGGGTTAGAATCGTTACAGCTCACCCGTGAGTGTACGCTCGCGTGGAGTTTCGTCAAGGTAGGACTTCAAGGTCTTTGGGCCCAAGTTACATTAAGAATGCTGCTTGCTCTGTGCAAATTTTTCTATCGTGTGCTTGAAAGGTATTGCTTTCATTAGGAGGTTGGATTCTAGCTGTTCTGCAGGGCTACCCTATGAACAGTAATGTTCTTTTTATTCTTCAGCAATATTTTTGAACAATAATACATTCGTTCTTTCTCACTGTGATAGAAGTTAAGTGACAATCTCTTAAATGTAAATGCCTCTTCCCTTCTGTCTCTTGAGTGGATTATTCATAAGTTTCATTTTAGCTAGAAGTTTTAGATAAATGTTCATGTCTCCGTCTGACTAAAATATATTGCTATTTTTTTAATAGTATTTCAACGGAGCGACATCGCGCTGAAGTTCGGAGAGCAGTAAATGATGAACGACTAACGACTATTGCACACAAGTAAGTTATAGGTAATTTTCTACGTGACTTCCAAAGGTACACTTTGGAAGAATCCATTATGCCTTAACCGAGTGATAGAACTTTGAAGATTGAGGGTGTTTTAAAGAACAGTAGTTAGAACAGCGTATGGATGAAGGAATTACTGTATCAGATTTACATCAGGGAACTAGAAGCAGATATTTAGTACTGTTGCATTTTGGATCTGAAGGCATCCCATTCACTCTACAATGTAAGAACAGTCTTTTGTCATCAAGAGCTTTCTGTAAGACAGACCAGAAGAAACAGGCAGTAGAGAAAGTAGAGAAATCCATAAGCAGGACAAACGTGTTTGCTTTATTATTTTTTTGTTTTACCATTACTTTTATTACATTTATTACATTTATTAATTACATATAATTACATATCATTAAATACATTTATTTATTACATTAATTTATTACATTTATTACATTACTTTTATTTAAATCTGTTTGGAAAGGCTATATTGAGAGGGAGTTAACTACGTAGAAAGACAAAGGGAGGGAAAGAGGTGACGGAGATTAGTGGAAAACAGTGTTTCAGCAGAGAGGTGGGGGGGGGAAATGGCAAGAGTGAAAAAAAACTGCAGCAAGCTAACCGATGACATCAGTGTCCACTGATCTCTGCTCGATGCAGCTGCTGTGCTGGCATCAACTGGGCTGGTTCCTCCTTTCGTTTGCTTTCACAAGCTCCACGTGACTTTGAGAGGTAGAAAGGAGCAAGAGGGCGAGTGCTTACGTATCTTTGATAGTTACTTAACAGTCTTACTGTTAAGAGCTGGATCGTCAGTGTCGGTATTTTTCTTTCTTTTTCTGTGCCATGACCATTGATTTCTGACTCCTGTGGTTCAGGTGTTATGGGGACAAAAGAAGGAAATTGTACAACTAGCAGGCTGCTTGGAGATAGCGACTGTCTGCTCTGAGACTCGCCAGCATCAGCGTACTGCTTTAGTGCTGCAGAAGGACATTTAACGTTTTAGTGTTTTAAAGTTCAAGTTTAAAGAGTTAGAAACAGGCTTTTTACCAAACAGAAACAGCGAAGTTCCTTACACTTCTTTAAAGAAAGGAGAAAAAGTAATGAAAAATAAGCATTTAATTGCCAAGTCAGGATTCGTCAAATCAAGTTTCCTTTTTAAGTAGTAATTCTGTTTTTAGCATTTTATAGAACAAGCATAAAGTTTGTCCTGAGGTGTTGAACCTCAGGCGGATAAGGTATCCTAATCCAGACAAGGTGCAGCTGTGAGGTGCTGCATCTCTTTATTTTTCCCCGTGGTAATTCTTTGTAAGTGATGATCGGTAGTACGATATTTGATTTAAATAATTCGCTAACTCATTAGGAAAGCTGACTTTGCTAGCTTTGCAGTACGCAACATTTGTAGTCTTATTCTTGATTTTAAAAATTTATTTTTGCCTCAGCTGATGTAGCTCTGCTTATATTGTATGAATATGTATGAAGAACGCTGAAGCGTAGCAGGAGATACAGATCCCCTCTGCATTTTATAAACTAATTTGTGGTAGCTTTTGCCGTAACTTGCAATAGTTCATGTGAGAAGTTGTTTTTCGGAATATATTGATATATTAAATGGGTTGATTTGCTTAAGAACGTAACAGCATTGAAAAATAATTTGCCGTTTGGTTTTGCTGGTTTGACAAATGACTCACGTGGAACAGTCATAAACAGAAACACTTCTCCATCTAGATAAGAACAGCATTTTTTGGAACCATTCGGTTTGTGTGTAAGTACTAAGGTTAAGAGAAAATGAGAGTAGCAGGCTGGTTTCTGTTGAGGAAGGTGCACAGGGTGTATTTACATCGTTTAATGGCCTGTCACCTGGTTTGGGACTGCTTTAATAAGTCTGAGAAACTTTTCTGTTCAGGTAGAACAAGATTTGCATTAGAAGCCAAGGGTTTTTCCTGGTAACATAATTGTTTTCAGTAGTCTATGAAATCTGTTGGATGTCTAGGTGTTTTTGTCATCCAAAAGTAAAGATTGTACCAACTCTACCTGAATAATAGCTAATCTAATACGGCGGGTTTGACCGTGCCATCCACAGACCTCTGGCTCTTCAAGGGCTCTGTAAAACAAAACAGTAAAAGAAGCAGCAACTCTTTAAGCTTTCTGTGGGAGGATTTCTGCATCAGGTGGGAAAAATGTAAGGGCTTTCATGAAGTGAAGAAAGTTGAAGATTATTCCTCTAGTATGTCTCTAGAAACTGCCTTTTAGACTTTCGGTGTCGAAAAAAGGCGCTCAAATAAGAGTACTGACTATTTTGGAAACTTGGCAGAACACTTACAGAATGTGCATTTCTCTTCAGTATGTCTGGACCAAATAGCTCTTCCGAATGGTCTATAGAAGGTCGTCGACTGGTGCCGCTGATGCCACGGCTTGTTCCACAAACAGCTTTTACTGTTACCGCTAATGCTGTTGCCAATGCAGCTGTTCAGCACAACGCATCTCTTCCAGTTCCTGCAGAAACTGGAAACAAAGAAGGTGAGAGAAAGCCGGGATTCTACTGCAATCTGTGGGAATATAGAAATAATGTCATGGTATCAATCGTTATCTTAGATTCTAAGTGTTAGATATTTTAAAAAAAATCTGAACAATTCTTATTGCACAGTATTCATAGGAATATGCAGAGAATTTCTTTTCTTTTAAAAGATACCTTTGCAGCATCTTTACCATAAATGTGACAGCTTTGTGTTAGCACACTAGCAACTGAAATTAAAAAGAAAACCAAATTGCCAGAAAATGAGGGGGAAATTCACTGGTGAACTTGTTAAGTTCTGTAAACTATAGAAACTTGGACCGATGGCTAAAGATTTTGTAAAGTTCTGTAAGTGATGAAAGATGTTTTAGAACACTTTATTTTAAGGATGCAAGTAGGTTTTGGTGAAAATCAAGTATATTTTGTTGGGGTGTTTGTTTTTTTTTTACTTGAGATTAAATATACTTAGGTAACACGTTAAAGACTTCCTTCTCCTTCCCCTGTGCCTTTTAAATAATGCTAGTACACATTCCGTCTAACTTGGCTGAATAGGCTCAAATTGTGCTTCATGCAGCTAGAGAATGTGTAACGCTTCTTGAAACAGGCTGTTTTCTTCTGGTTTTATGAGAAATTCTGGATGGTTGTGCTATTACTTATAAGGAGTAGTTTAAAAAAAGCCGATTGTTCATTACTGAGGGAATAGTTTGGTTTCTTCAGCTGATGTTCCGTTGAGGAGAGGCACTAGCTATTTTCTATCAAGTTACCGATCTAGATACGGTACTTTACAGAAAAGCAAAAAGATCAAAATATTGACTTAATGCTAGACTGAAAAATAACAAAATGTAAAGTAAAACATCAGATTAATACAAATCAAAACTCTAGAATGGGCAGCACAGATTTCTGGGGGTGGGAGGAGGGGAGGTTAGATTTCTATGTTGTCTTTGAAGGCCATTAATTCCCTGGCCGTGCTTAGGTCAAACGGGGGAGTATTGAACTGTAACAGGATTGCAGAGGCAAAGATGTGGATAATGACCCAATAAGTCTTTGGCTTCCATTTCAATTGTTAAAGTAGTGATAGAATAATGGGATTCTGCACTTCAGTTATATGGAAGGTGTCTTTTCTCCTCTTCAGTGGTGGTTTGCTATTCCTACACAAGTACCACTTCAACCCCAACATCTACCCCTGTTCCAAGTGGCAGTGTAGCAACAGTGAAGTCCCCCAGACCCGCCAGTCCAGCCTCCAATGTAGTCGTCTTGCCAAGTGGAAGTACTGTTTACGTCAAAAGTAAGTGAACCTAGCAACTGGTTAACAAAAGGGAAAGAAAGGGACAGTCTTGTGGCTGAAGCATGGACAGAGTTAAACACTCTGACCTTGGGCAAGTCATTTAATGCCTTCATGCCTTTGTTTACTCTAAAGAACTAATTTATTGCTTCCCTTTTTCAGAGAAATTATGTTCAGGATAAATCCACTCACTGTAAAATGCTGCAGGGAGCAGTAATGGCAAGGACAATAAGAGTGAAGAGTATTTTGAAAATATAGGAATTTCTGTATATCGGTGGATATCTAATTCAGCTTGTTCAGAACTTGTTTTTAAGGTGGCTCTGCTGGTTGCTTCTGCAAGGACTTCGCTCTTCCTTCTGCTTAAGTAATGCTTAGTAGTCACTTATTTGAGTTAGAAAAGGTCCCTTGTTTCCACTTTCACAGCTGAGCTAGACTTTTTTAGAATACAGTAGTTTGGCAAGCATTTATATGGTTACATTAACTGTGTCTGGCCATTTTGTGATTGATTTGGAAGCAAATCTTTGTGAGGCTTGAATTCCTGGGTGACTCTGAGAACTCCATATGAAATCCCACCAGATACCCATCTTCATGTATTTAAATTTGGAAATCCAGGGCATAATGTCTAGAAACAGCCTTTTTTTCTTGCCACCCCCACTTCTTTCTTTGGCTAATAAATCATCTAGTTCTAAAAGCGGAGCATGTCATCATACATATGCCCAGCTCATCAAAGATAGTTCTAATTAACTAATAATTAAACATGTTTTCTCCTGTCCTTATGTGGTGTTTATCAAAACACAGGTGACAAAGATTCATAGTGGAGTTGATAAGTGCTATTTTTATGCTTGCTGTGGATACCTTTAATATTTTAAAAGATATTTTAATCTTTATGCTACATGTGCACGTTTGTATAAACTTTTAGCTGGTCAGAAACATCACATTGTACAGAAATATAATGTTGCCTGCAAACCACAATCTTTAATGGCTATATCAACCCACGGACCCCATTACATTAAGATTTTTAATTTTTCTGATTTAATGCGCTAATCACTCAGCTTTAGTTTAAAGATTCAGGGAAAAATGTTCTTAACCTCTTAAAAAACCGAGGCTTCTGTTGAATTATTACATGGTGATGAGTATAAAACCAGTCTAGACACATGACAGAGGGATGAAGCATTCTCATTTTTATTCTGCCACCCCTAGATTTCATTTTTTCCCCCATTCCCGTGCTTCGTTTTGTTCTTTTTTTTTAAAGGAATCACATGTCTTCCAGAACGTGTCATGTCAGTCACCTGAGTTTTAACAAACCTTAAGGACAAACTCAGGAGGCCTGAGTTATAGTTGTGACTTTGCCACTAATCTGTTGTGTGACCTCCTCCGAGTCACAGTCTGATTGAGCCATTAACCCCTCCGTGCCTCTGCTTCCTTGCTTGTCAAGTGTGAGCTACAGTCGAGCTGTATTACCTTTTAGCTGAATGCTTGTGGAGAACTTGGTGCCAATGCAGTTCCTAACACGAAGTTACAGGAATGACATTCTTACAGAACCCCAGCAGTGAAACAGGAGATGAAATGGGCTGTACTTAACATAAAATAATGTTCTGCTAGTTTAATCTTGCTTTCTTTCTTCTGTGTTGGTTTGGGTTTTCTTTCTGTGGATGAGGACCGCAGACAAATAGCTTTCTCTTCAGTATTTCTTGGTGACCCACCAAAATAACAGCTGTGTCCCAACATCCTGGCCGTGTACAGTTTTTTGTTTCAGATAGATTCTGAAACTCCTGCACATTTTCAGTATGATCAGTGACCTCACAGTTATACGTTTGCATAGTGCACTCAGAGCAATACTTAAAAGCCTGTTCATAATAGACCTTAAAGTCATGTAATCAAATCTCTGCTTTATAGCTGGAGATCAACCCTAGGCTTGTTCAGGGCCATAAAGTGAATTGTTGATTAGAGCTTTGAAATCCGGACTCGCAGATCCGCGCTTCGTCTGTACTGCTACAGCCAGCTCAAACTATTTTTTGGAGTTCAAAGCAAACTTAAAATAGAGCCTTTGCTTCTTTCCTCTCGTTCAGTTTCCCACCTTTGTGTGGATACGACTGTCGGCCTTCTGAAGTGTACCTGCAAATGAGCCGGTACTCATGCTACGTACTACATAAGAGAACCCCATTTTTCAGAAATCACTTGCTGGGCTACTGGGCGCTTTCTTGTCCATGTTAATTCCTGCGTCTTCACTTTTCGAATGCCAGACTATTTAGTTATTCCAATTAGACATTGACCATAATTAGATCTTGACCCTAATTAGAGACTGACTGCCAACCAAGTCTGTTTGGGTTACCAGCTTTTTGCCATGACAGTGTTTTTTGTTTTTAAGCCCCAGGCATATGGAACAAGATCTTCAGTCTTGTTCTGCCTAGGGAGGCTTGCGTCTTTTCGGCTTATCTCTTTTTTTTTTTTTTCTTTTTAATTGTTTATCACTGGCTAAGGGGGTAAGCATAAATGCTACCAATAGCATAAAGAGATTTTCAAGGTTATTAAACTGTGTCTTTCTCTAATGTATACCAATTTGTGAACCTATTGTCTACTTTGGAAAGCTTCATATGGATTTAAGATCCATTGATCATGCTGTTTTCCTTTGCTCAGTTGAATATTGGCAGCAGATTTTTTTTTTAATATGTGTGCAGTAGATGATTGTGAGGAAGAATAAACTCCTTTGAGGCCAGACTTCTTTTTTCATGATTATGTATTAGGTGCCAGTTGCACAAACCACACCGAGCAAGGCAGAAGCTGATAACCTTCAGTGAGGTATGACCTTCACAGTTGAAGGTGTGTCATAAAAAAAAAAAGGAGGGATCTCAAGATGCTGTGTTGAGGCGAAAGGGAGAAGGGTGTTGTAATGATAAGCATGGCATGAAAGCAGGTGTGAAGGTTGAAATCGGAGAAGACTACAGGAAGATAAACCTCAGTAGTCCAGCTGCTGTAAACAAAATCAGCACCACCACCACCAGCAGTGCAGTGTAAAGTTCTCAACTGAGATGTGCGTGGCGTTATCTCGAACCCCTGTGTGCGTGGTCTTGGTAGTCCAATTTCTGGAGGCAGAATGAAATCCCTGGACTGGCTCTTACGTTCTTTTAATCTCTTAAACTGAATGGAGTAACCCAGTAACTGAATCATTTGGGTTTTGGGGGTGTTGTTTCTTTGCCTTACGGCACTGTAAGTGTGGTTTATATCAAGGACTGAGACCTTCTGTGGTGTGATACAGGTTAGTTGTGGCCATAAGATGTCATTTGTCCTCTGTTTCTTTTGGTCTTATATGAAAATGGGTATAAGGCTCAGGAAGTTTGTTGTGTTTTAGAAAGCACTGAGAGCCGCAGATGGGGGAAATATAATTTAGAAAAAGTACTTCTTTTCCAGGTGTCAGCTGCTCAGATGATGACGAAAAGCCCCGCAAAAGACGGCGAACGAATTCATCTAGTTCTTCCCCTGTTCTCCTGAAAGAAGTCCCAAAGGCAGTGACTCCTGTCACTAAAACTATCACAGTGCCTGTAAGTGGCAGCCCCAAGATGAGTAATATAATGCAGAGCATTGCCAACTCCTTACCACCACACATGTCGCCTGTGAAAATAACCTTCACTAAGCCCTCAACACAGACAACAAACACGACAACACAGAAGGTATGTGGGGGAAGCTGCCAAATGTTACTTTATTCTGGTTTTATCAATGAATAAGATGCGATGTTTGACTCTTCCTTTCTATGAACTGTCTAGCTGTTTTTTAAGGATTGCACTGGGGATAAGGTAACCCCTCTTTAAAACGAACAAAGAGAAAACCAAACTCTTGTATGAATTTAGTTCACCTGTGTGTGAAAGGACCTGGATTGACAGCCGTGGAGACTGAAGCCCTCTTTTTATCCACAGAACAGGTACAGCACAGGCAGCGGGAGTGCAAGCTTCCCCCAGACTGCCCCACCAATGTGCCTCAACCCTGACCTGAAGGGACCACTTCTAGGGATGAGAGGGGATTCAGTCTCCATGCCCATTCAATTCTTGGCCTCTCTGGTGAGACTGCCAACAAGGTTGCCAGTTAGTACCATTTGTGGTGTTGGGTTTTGTGATATGGACACTAGTCCACTGAGAACTGGATCACATAGGCCACTGAACAGCCTTCAGATGGTAACAACTATTGGTCAAAGGTAATCTTTCTTATTTCTATTTTCCTTATTTATAATTATTCTTTGCAGTGCTGGAATTCCAGGAGAGGTGGCACGGGCTTTCCCTTGCCAAGCCTGTTGTCTAGAGACTAGATTTTTTTTGGGTCTATAAAGCTTATTCTTGGAGCTGATCAAAGGCTGGGGGGCTTTATTTTTCTTTCAGTACTAGTGTGCCATTTCTCATAATACATTAACAGTGCTACAGTGATCGAAATCAGCTGCGTTATTTCAGCCGGGTGTGCCCAGCTTTCAGCAGAATGCAGTGTGTGGAAAAGGCTTTCCAGGTTGAAATTTGGTATTGGACTCATTTTTAGGTGCCTAATCTATGGCATGACTATTTTCCCATGCTTTAGGAAGCATTTCAGGTGTGTCTACTCTTTTGTTCTTAAGATTTTAAAAAAAGATTAATGGCTCAGACCAAGTTCATTCTTGGTACGGTTATTAATTAAGGCAGACTTGGGAGGGGGCGGTGCTCTGTGGAATTAATTTGGCCTTGATACCGACAGACTGATGGCAGGCTGGCCACTAACAAGCATTTTTTCCAACTGTGAGGGTTCGACTATTGAGCTCAAACCTTCACACGGTTTTGTTCTATTAGTCGTCTTAATTGTTTTATGACTCTGTTTGGATTAGCAGAGTTCCCATGTCCCGAGTTTTTTTAGAAACTTTAAAAGCAAGGAAGATTAGCTGAAGTAACGTGCAATAAAGAACTTGCTTTCTGGCCTTTTCCCACTTCAGAGCTCTTTGATGTTTTCATTTGACTCACTGTTCTATAACAGTGTCCTTAATCAAATTTCATCTCTGAATACACGTATAGAAATTTGTGAGTGAGCATAAACCATCAAATAAAATGTCCTGCGTTCAATGCAGCAAATCCACAGCTGGGATAGAGCTTAACCTACCCATCTTCTGGCTCTTGTTAGGCTCGTCCTTTGTGCAGGAAGAAATTTCTTGCCTTAAACGTCTGTAGTGCTGTATTCAGTGTTACATATTGTGGTCGTTAAAGACAGAGTGTGTGAAATCTCCAAAAGGAAGAGAATGGACTGTTGATAGGGTCTTTTCTGCAGTTGTGCCTCTGCTTGTTATGACATTTGTTATGGGCGTTATTGCTTGTTATGGGCGTTTTAGGGTTTGCTTTATATAGTATTATTTGACACACTTCTTCATCTGCAACGATAGGAAAATCATCGCGTGTGTCATTAGGGAGGTATAATCGCGTTTGTGTCTGAACTTGTCACACTGCCCTCTTTTGTTGGATTTAGATATGCCAAAATACGTAACTGGATCATTTTGGTGGGAGAAATCCCTTTTAGTAGTTTTTAAATGAAATGTCAGGCTTGTTAGACTGAAATTGGAAATGCACTGTTTTAAACAAGTGCTGTTGGATAGGAGTGAGATTGTTGGATATGAATGAAATTCTTCATTTCTGCATGCCAGCTTTCTGAATTGTTTTGACATTTTAGTAGGTTGGAGGAAGATTTGTCGTAACAACTAATAATGTCACAGCTCCAATCTCTGGATTCTCTTATAATTAAGTCCTCTGTCTAGGACACAGAAGGAATCTAGCTAGTGAAGCTTCTGGCAGTCAGTGGCTTTATTTCTGCAGGGACTAGGTTTTGCCGTCTCTCAAAATAGAGCTGACGGGACTAACATCAAGGTATGTTAGGAGTTAGTTTTTTACCTTAATTAAAATCAACAACAGCAAAAATGCAACTTTTTTTTTCTTTTAATGAATCAGGCAGTCTTCTGCTGTAGATGCTGTGATGCAGTTTTGGTACCCACGATGAGGTTACTTTGATAATTTCAACATATATGAGAAAATAGTATCTCAAAAGTATAATTGTTGTGGTTTGAGCTTTAATACTTCTAATTTTTTACCCCAAAATTCTGTTTTCTGGGTATACTTCATACATGAAGATCACTGAACTTTGTTCTGCTGTGTTACTTTTGAAAGAAGAAACCGAATAAAGAGACCCAAACCTGCTTACTCACAGGACAGCAGTCATTGTTGAACTATAATGCTTTACAAGCTTTTTTCCTTGCATGATTAAATAGTGTTATTAAGTGATAAACCTGGACTGATGGTTTTACCTCTGTATCTGAACGAAGAACAAGGGTGTTCAGGAGTTGTGATTATGCCCAGATTCATCCTGCATATCTATGCGTGCTTGGTTGAGACGCTGGGCTTGCCCTGTTGCACTATGGATTATGTAGGAAGTTTAGTGTGAATAATCCCCCTTTTTTAACTGTAAGTTGTCCTTTGTATTCCTAAATTAGTTATCCTAGGTGGAATAGAGCTGGCCCTAAAATTCAAACACCTGGGAAGTATTTCTAGTGTTAACTGACTACTTAAGAAACAGGATAAAACTCCAGAGGCATGTTGTAGCATCTCCCCACCTGCAAGCCTTGTACAAGAACCAAGCTGTGTTGTGTTCATCTCGTCTGTGTGGTCGTAGCCTAAGAGCAATTTCAGAAGGGTGACCTGATTAAATAAAGGTTAGGCAGAAGTCAAAAATGAGTGACGTAGAGAAAATGTTCTCCCCAGGGAATGCACTAAAGCGGTAGAGCAGTAGATGTGGAAACCTTGTCCTGCAGGCAACAGTCAGGTGTGGTCAACCTGCTGTAGCTCACGGAGGTAGAAAGGTTTTGGTTTTCCTCAGAGCGAGATATCAAAGGTTTAGCTAAGTAGCAGGGACCATAAAACTAAGCACTCAGAGGGAAGGAGAGTCAGAGGCAGTCATGGTGGTGAAATTTGCTGCTTCTATTCCATCCATGTGGTTATCTTTTTTTTTTAATTGAAAAAAAAACCAAAACCCAAACCAAAATAATTCTAAACTCACTCTCTAACTGCTTGATCTGTCACTTAAGTCTGTTTCTAGTGCCATTATCATATTTCTTTATCAGGCAAGTTTTCAGTAGTCCTTGGCTACTAGTGTAAGACTTCTGCTTTGAGTTGACCCAGGTTTTCTTTACTCCTCCTGTACCTTTTTTTCTATCTGCTTTTGTTACACCAAATCATTAATAAGTTTTACTTTCCAAAGGTTTAATAAATGAATTTTTTGTGGGGACAATTGCGTTATTAAAACAGTTTCTCAATGTTCTTGCATGGTAAACTGAAAATATGTTGTATTTCTGTGCTGTGTGTTTGTAAGTACAAGGAGATGCAGATGAGCAGAATAAAAGGAATCTCTACATAAACAGTCCTCATATTCAGTACTTAAGAAATGCTTAGTTTTCTAGGTCAGTTGCATAAGAACAGACCTCTTCCAATGTTATAATGAATTCTGTGTTTTTCTGTGTCAGATCAGATTCATGGCGTTGTAATTGTAACTCGCTCTAGGGGTAATGTTTATTGTCTTTAGACAAATGGTTTTCAGACAGATAAAGAATTTCTTGTTACTGAGAGCACTAATTAAAGCAGAAACTGTTTTAAACCAGGTTTTTCACTGATGAAATACTGATTGTTTATAGCCTTGTGGATCAAAACTATTTCCCATTACTGACTCAGCAACTGCTTGTTAATTGTTAAAGAGAAAAAAAAAATCATCTATTCTCTCATTGCCGTTTCTTGATGTATATGCAAGGTTTGGGAACGGCACTTAAAACTTGCTTGAAATTCCTTCAGTTCCATTTTAAAATGGGCTTCAGGCTTCCTGGCCCAGTTTAACAAAGCCAAGCAGTTCATTCCTCTCTGTTTGCCTTCAGACATGAGATGATTCTACTTTAATTAGTAATTGTTTTCCAAAAAAAACCCCAAACAAACAAAACCCTTCTGATTTTAAGGAAATGTGTCACCACTTCTTCAAACTAATTGAAATTTTTTGTTGCCAACAAATGTGAATATGACACTCTTAATAAACACGTGTCCCTAAAACTAAATACTTATAGACAGGTATGTTACTGAAATTTTATGCTTTTAAATAAAAGCGAAGAACAAATGAATTTCTTGTTGTTGTTTTTTCTTCTTTCAGGTGATAATAGTAACCACCTCTCCAAGCTCAACTTTTGTACCCAACATCCTTTCAAAGTCCCACAATTATGCAGCAGTTACGAAACTTGTCCCAACATCAGTCATTGCCTCAACTACTCAAAAGCAGCCAGTGGTTATAACTGCTTCGCAGTCCTCTCTGGTCAGTAGCAGCAGCAGCAGTAGCTGCTCCACACCCTCCTGTACTGCAAACACTATTGCCGTGACTGCTGTGGTATCATCAACACCGTCAGTGGTTATGTCAACAGTAGCACAAGGTATGGCTAGAACTTCATGTTTATTAAAGCTCTTTCACTTATGAATTGCACTTTGTGTTGAGAATAGCATAGGGGAGGGCGCTGTATGTTTACATATGATGAGTAAAGCACAGGAGATATCACAGAATCCCAGACTGGTGGGGGCTGGAAGGGCCCTCTGGAGCTCACCCCGTCCCACCCCCTGCTGGAGCAGGCACCCCCAGAGCAGGGGCACAGGGCCGCGTCCAGGCGGGGGGTGAATGTTTCCAGGGAAGGGACCCCACAGCCTCTCTGGGCAGCCTGTGCCCCTGCTCTGGCACCCGCACAGCAAAGGGGTTTGTCCTCATGTTCAGGTGGAACTTCCCGTGTTCCAGCTTGTGCCCGTGGCCCCTTGGCCTGGCGTTGGGCACCGCTGAAAAGAAATATGAAAGAAGTCTACTGGTGAAGCTAATCCAAGATACTCCACGGTTGTTCTTGTTGAACTCTTCCCCTCTTTACTTTGACAATTAATGTGCAGATCCTCTTTTTAAAGAGAATGTGGTGAGATGATGCGGCATAGCTTTTTTTATTTTGAAAAGATTTTACTTGCAGCGTTAAAACGCTGTAGCCTCAAAACGACTGGCTTTGAGAACTGTCAGATGCATGCAAAATGGATGTTTCCAATATTTGAAGGTGGTTGCTTCTCTTAAAACCCGATTTACAAAAACACACAAAGTTAACAGCAAATCAATACAACTTATGCTTGACGTGCCTAGTCTTTAGAATATTTCCTGTGGTAACTAATCTTGATGGCAATTCTGAAATGTCTGAAAGAGAAGTGTTTACACGTTTTTAGCTGTGTATTTTATCAGCACGTCAGTTTTCAAGTCCTTAAAAATTAAGATCTGATTGGGCCTGGATTAAGATCCCAAGGTTTCTGATTTCTAATTCCCACTATGTACGCTAGCTTGACTGATTCAGCTCCGCAGCCACCAGCTAACATTTGGAAGGGACTCAGTGAGCAGCACTTGAAAAACACTGTGCCTGACAATGACAAGTATCCAGTGGCAGTATTTTGTAATCCATATTTTCCATAATTGTTCCATTCCACAAAAAGTTGGGCAACCAAATCAAGGCTGAGGAGGTATTTTGCCTTCCATATTGCTTCTACTAATCAGGTCCTGAAGATGTTAATCTAGAGAGCACAGGGGCTTCCAGCAGAACTTCATATTGTTTGAACTGTGCGTTTTTATGTGGGTTTGATCATGGAAGAGGCTATAATTCTAAATTATATTAGACGGAATATCTGTAACAGGTTTTTTTTCCAAGGCTAGTGGTGTCATTACAGAAGATGCTGGTGAAACATTTTGTGACATAAACTGATAATCACTCCAAATGTGAAGAAAGTTAAATTCATGTATGAAAACAGCTGACCAAGGAAATGGAGAAACCATCTTAGATGATGCAGTGAGAAAAGGGTTGCTTATTTAGGTTGCCAGAATTGTAGTTTATGATGATTTCTATCATTATCGCTGCCATCTGTAAATGTAGAGAAATAAGAGAGGAGATTTTCTTTCTGTTTTCCACTACAGCTGGCACTTGGTTAAAAACTGCCGTCATAAGACATGGACTTTGCTTGTCTTTCTTGGTGCTTATGGATGTGCAGTTTAGAATTATTGATGAAGCCAAATTTTCTTGGTAATATTGTGACAACTATGTAAGGGAATGACAGAAATAAGTATTAAGATTTGTTTGGGAACTTTGCCTTTCTATCTTGCTGCAAACTTGTTTTAGTCACATTATTACTTGTAAGATCACCTAACCTATCAGCAGAAAAAATGTGTGTTCCACAGTTTTCTATATTACATACCATTACTTGATTGATTCTCTAAAAACAACATTGCTCTCACTAACAGGTACTCCCTTCTAATATTAATGGTTTTGATATTTGTCATCCTCATATCCTAACTTTTTGTAGTCATGATTTTCACTATAAATATTTTGCTTTCTTGAAGCTTAAAAATCAGGCTTTGAAAATATTTGTGAATTAGTCGTACTACAAGAGGTGCAGGAAGTGGACTGGAATTGTGGTCTTTCCATTAGCTGCTGTTCTGCTGCCCGCTGAAAATCTGTATAAAACTCCCTTGCGCTTCTGTTACATGGGAGCTTTTTTTTTACTCATGTATATCTATGCATCTTGCAGTAGTAAAAGCAGTTTAAATGCAAAAGTATAAGAAATTGTAATATTTTTCTTCCGTGTTGCACTGTTCAATCTTAAACCATTTACTCTTTCACAGGTGTGTCTACATCGGCAATTAAAGTTGCCTCTACCAGACTACCTTCCCCAAAAGGTTTGGTTGGGAATCCAACTCAGATCTTAGCACAGTTTCCCAAACAGCATCAGCAGTCCCCCAAACAGCAACTGCACCAAATACAACAGGCCCAGCAGCAGCAGCAGCAACAGCAGCAGCAGCAACAGCAGCAGCAGCAGCAGCAGCTGGTGCAGTCTTCGGTAGCTCAGCAGCAGCCACAGCAATCTCAGTTGCCACCTGGCATCAAGCCCACCATTCAGATCAAACAGGAATCAGGTAGTTGGAGTTAATCTTGGGTCATATTGCTGATTGCTGAGGTCTAACCACAGCTCAAGAAAGTAGAGCAGAATTGTGTCCCAAAATGTGCGTGGGGAGCTATCATTAAGGCATAATTACTTGAGTACAGGATTTGGCATTAAACCTGGATGTAAGTAGATAGTCAAGGATGTCTTAAGGTTTTCAGCTAACAGTAATTGAAGAATTTGGTTCTTTCACTCTTGTTTGGTTCAGGTATACAGGCCATGCTTTAGGAATAAATGTTTTATCTTTAGAGACTGAAAGGTATGTAAATATCTTCAAAAGTAACATGATTTGCAACCTGGAAGACACCAGTTTTCTGAAGATCCAAGAGCTGTTCAACCGTATCAGCTGGAAAAAGAAGTTAATCCATGTTTTAATTCTTTTCTTGAGTCCAGAAATCAAAACCTACTTTTGAGGTACTTGTCAAAGCAAATACAATTAGATCTGAGACTTGAAGTTGGATTGGATTTTTTTTTTGTGACGTTGATTCATTCAGTTGACTTTGGGCAAGTTGTGTAATCTTTCTGCGTTGGCTTTACTCTGCTGTAGAGTACAGTTTTATCTCCATATGGTGTAGTAAGAAGTAATGATAGCAAAGTCATCTAATTCTAAAGGAAGAAGTGCTATAAAAGTGCAAAGTATTTTTAAGTCCATATTTTATACAAATCACGTCAGTAAAATTATTATATTCATACAATTTAGATCAAAGAATTAAAATAGACCATAGAATGAAAAATTAAACAGCCCTACTCCTGTCCTTTAACTTCCTTTTGGATTATGGGACTATTGCCTAAGAAAAAATATCCAGTAATGAAGACAGATAAGAGGCGTCCATCCTCCAGTTACTGAACAATATTGGAATGATAAGAGCTTCACTCCTTGCCTTCTGTCATGGGTTTAGGCTCAATGTTCTTTTTAGTTAAAGTTTCTTTGAAAATACCATCTGCTACTTATTCTTCCTGGAAGATAATGAATCAATTTTCATAGAGACGTTGCTTTTTATCCAGTTCTGTGTCTGGATGATGCAAAGGCTTTGATTTCTCTTTCCTAACTTCACTATTTAAGTTTGGAGCTTACTCCATAACGCTTTTATAGTCAATGTAGAAAGGAGAAAACATGGAGGAGGATGTTTCACATCCCAAGTGGACAAAATTGTTCACCTAGAATTATTTGTGTACGTATGTAAGTGCCTACATTTAGATGGGATTAACGCAGGCTGGGTGTTTCATGGCGTTTGACCAACAAAATGCAATACATTTACCTCGTCATGGAACAGAAAGTACAATGCAAGTGTCGTGGATATACTTTTGAACAGATGACGTGAATCTCTGTGTTTGCAACTAGCAGTGAAGCTCGCAGTGGTCCCATTCGGCTGCACAAATCGAGGCAGGGAGCGGAATCCTTCCTGTACTATGGTGTCCTCATCCTTTGTTCTTGCTGATCCTACTCGGAGCTTGTGTCAGCCCTGTTCCTTCATGGCTTCAAGATAACCAATAAGTCATGAGGAGAGCAGTTTACTTAAAGCAGCCTCCCCTAGCCAGTGTCACAGTTGCTTCCTTACACCCACCAATGCTCGTTGTGCAGAAAGCTTTTTTTTTTTAAATTCAGAGGGATGAAATTCTATTAGGCTAATTAAGACACATCAGATTTTACAGGCTAAATTAATGAACTATTTCACTTTTAGGTGGTTCGTTGTACATGAACCAATTCAGTATTGGTTGTAACCTGTTGGTTCCTGGGAAATGTTCTATTTCTTTATTTTTATTTTTTTTTTTGGAATCATGGACCAGAAAAGGTTAAAAATCACTGCAACGAATCAGTGATGGAATGGAATCAGTGGGAGTAGCTCGGAATTGAAACAGGCACATGAAAGGCAAAGATCATGACTGTCTTTTTATTTGCAAAACAAAACAAAAAAAGCAAAAAAACCCCAAAAAATTATTTTCAGGATCAAGAATTCATGGGCTCAGAATAGAAGCCTTGTGAGGCTACTTGCCCACTAGGGCTTGGTCTGAGAAAGCATTTCAGAAAGTAACTTTTCGTGCCTGCATTTTAACAGTGACCTTTCTCCTTTCCTAGGTGTTAAAATAATCACTCAACAGGTGCAGCCCAGTAAAATCCTTCCCAAACCAGTTACAGCGACCTTGCCCAGCAGTAGCAATTCACCCATTATGGTGGTTAGCAGTAATGGGACTATCATGACAACTAAACTGGTCACTACTCCCACTGGTAAGTTGTGGCTCTGAGAAGGGAAGGGAGGGTAAACCCAGGCATATAGGTGATCAGACATGGTTTATTAGGGTAAAAAAAGGCACTTGTGAACAGTGAGCACCACGGCACAGTCACAATCCTGCTGATATTTATTCCAGATTAGGATTTTTGCACTGAGTGCTCTTTTATTCCTCTTGCGATCTCTTTGAATCTGTACACAGAAGTAAGATCTTTCCTTCCCCACTGGGTTTATTTTAAAGGAAGTTTTCCTGCAACTTATACTGATACTTTGCACTTCTGTAGCACCTTATATTAGATGATTTACGTTAGTTTATTTACACTAATTTAACTTTTTAGGTACCTCAAGCAGATAGGTCAGCATCATTCCTGTTTTACATGTATGGACTTTGAAAGACAGGTGACTTGCTCATAGTCCTGCAGTGAATTTATTTTAAAAGCCAGTAAATTGAATTTTAAACTCCCAGTGTTTTGTTCTGGGGATCTAATTGTATTTGTGTTTTCTTATTGATGAAAGATCAGAAATAATGTAGGCCGTTCAGTTTGTAAACTTGTGTGAGGAAAACTGGAAAGGCAGCTTTAGCCTAGCTTTCAGAAAACTCTTAACTGCCTGAATTTTTAGCGTGGGTTGGGAATATTAGCATAAAGTAATAGTTAATATTGTTTTTCTAACTTTTGAAGTGCTTCACAAAAACATTAAGTACATGAAAAGACTAGCAGTTTTGCAGGTCATTTAATTGGTAAAACCTCTATTGTGCTCTCTTGGATTTGAACAGGGCTTTCTTATAGCAAGCTCTTTTGCTCTGTCACCTTTAGCTACGGAGGTCTGTAGTGCGCTGTCTGCAGCAGTGCAGGCAGAATGGGATTACAATGTTCCTGTAGCTGTTGACTCATTTTATTATTTTGGGCAAGTTTCTTCTGTGGATTCAGTTCTGTTTCCACTCTGAGAAAGGAGTAGTTCTGAAAAAACAGCATTTATACCGTGTCAGGAGGTTTATTTTGTATGGCTAAATGCTAAATCATTGTAATGATTTATCATTTATCAAATGCATTATCATTGTAATTTTATTTTGTAATTTATTTTTCTCCTCTTATTTTCTTATATATTTTTATCTATATTTTAATTTTTCTCTATATTTTTCTGATATTTAGACCAGTAATCGGGGGTGTTCTTTATAAGCAATTTGTCATGTAGGAGAAGTGAGAGTATAGGTCTCTCTCAGGAGAGGAAGGGATCAGTTCTGGTAGTGTCATCAGATGCTGAAGTCCTGAGCTTCTAAAGGAGCAAGCGGCAAACATTTAGGCAGGATCTAAACACCTATTGAGAATTAAAATCTTAGCCCCTAAAATATGGCAGTCATGGAACGTTTGGTAAAATACTTCAGAAGGCTCTTAAATTAATTTGAAGTTGGTATATACTTGAATATTGCTCTGTGGGCTGAAAAAGCCCTAAGAGGCTTGTAAAGACTGGTAATAAATTGCAGTGGGGGGGGTCTCTTTGAATAAAATCTAATACTTTTTTTTTCCTAAACTAACTTATTTTTCCACAAATACTAGTAGAGGATCATGTTCTAACAGTGAACTTTCTTGTTCTCCCTTCAAAACAGGAACCCAAGCCACATATACGCGGCCAACGGTCAGCCCGTCTATAGGGGCTCGGATGGCTGGAACTCCAGGGGCTGCTACGTACGTGAAGACTACAAGTGGTAGCATCATTACTGTAGTACCGAAATCACTGGCTACGCTGGGAGGGAAGATCATCAGCAGTAATATTGTTTCTGGTAGGCATATGAGTAGTTTGATATTAAGACTTATTTCAAAAGTAACTTTAGACTTGCTCTAATTTTTCAGGGCTCTTCTGCGGGTTACAGGCTCAAATAATTATTAGGACCTTTATTGGAGAAGTTAGTTCAGAAGAAAAATAGCTGAGGATGAAGAAGAAAATAATGGGTAGAAGTTACAGAGGTAAAGTGTTCTCAAGGATTGCAGTAGTTCTTGTGTTTAGGAAGGAAACATCGAACGTGAGGGAAGCCTGGGAGGAAAAGAGAAATGTCGGGGCGGAGAACTACTATATTGTCCGGTGTTAGAGGGCGGAAAGATCTGAAGACGATTACCCTCAATTTAAAGCATTTTATAATCTGGAAGCTTCCCTTTCCTATCCCGCTGCACGTCCAAAGAACCAGAATAAAAATGAGCTGTGTATGTTAAATTCAGCTGCGCAGTCTCCGCCGCCTCTTGTTCTTCTTCTAGCAGTGTCAGCCTGTCTTTGCCGTACCCCGTGTTCTAAGTTTTTCTTCCCAGCCTCATGCAGACCCTGCTGCTGATCTTTGTTAGCCTGCTGACCAGCCGTGATCCTCTGCCCGTATAGCCTCCAAACATAGGCTCTCTTTAGGCGCAGGACCGAGCACACTCACACCAGTCACAGTTTCTTAGTATCTATTTTGGACTTTAACAGGGCTAATGCAGAGAGCATCTGCGTTTCCCAGCTGGGTGAACGTGTACAGCAAGAGCTTCTGGGTCAGCCCATCCTGTGTAGTAATACCTTTAAATTACTCAGCGGTGGCGTTGTTGGTGTTTATTAGCAGAGACCTGACATAGCACCAGCCAGTTCCTGTCGCTGGAAGGTGCTGCACAAGTTACCCAGTAAATCCACTCTGGGGTGTACTCTGGTAGAGGCACCTCAGGTTTTCAGGTCCTGATTTCTAGAGAACGATATCTAGGGCCGATAGAGTAGCTTCTTTGGGAGCAAGTAACTTTTTTAGCCTGTTGTGGGTACGGTGAGTTGTTAAGAAGGTTTCTACATCTACTTGTGAGTTTTTACACAAATGCTAGTGGTATTCTGAGCGCCAGCTAAGGCAGGGAAACCCTTTGCTGGTCCTGATAAGGATAACGATTGCCCTGAAACAACAGGAGTTTGAAAGGATGCCTGCTTTTTTGGTGGTTGTTTCATGGTGGGTTTTTTGGGGGGTTGGGGTTGGGTTTTTTTTGTTCTTTAGATGCCTCTGAAGTCACTAGAATGAAGTAAATCTTGCCTCAGCATGTCTTCCCTTTCCCAGAATTAGTGGAATTATTAATCTGAAACATGTAGTGAAGTATCCAGAGGCATGACTGATGGGTAGAAGGTAGAGAGGGGAATCCTTGGGTTGGCAGCTCTGCTGTGACCGAGTGGTGCTTTCTTCAAGGAGAAAGTGGAAGGTGTTGATAAAAAGCTATCTGAGTAGACACTGAAATGGCAGTCTGATAACAGCGATGACTTACATGTCGGTGTATGTACTCTTGTAGACTGTGGAGGGCTGACCAGAATTACCTGTCACTGCAGTAAATAAAAACCTGATACGGGGAATGGAACTAATACTGGGAGAGGAACAGAAATAGCCAACACAGCCCTTCAAAACAAGAAAAAAAAAAACCAAGCCACACTTCTAAACTCCACTTTTAAGAACTGATTGTAAAACAGTAGCATGTTTTAATTTCTTCCTTCTTTTAATCTACTGCTTTTCACTTGTATTACAACAGTTCAATGCCAGAAAGAGCTGGTATTTCTCTTGACTGGAGATACATTCTTGGTAGGTAGATTCTTCTACAGAGGTTATCTGTAGAAGAATATTTGTGCAAATAGGACCTCGACTTGAGTAGTGGTGTTCTCATCCCCCCTTAATTCTAGCCTTCGAAAAGTGAGACGTGTTAGCCTGAGAAAGCTGTATTAGCCTGCTCCATAATTAGTGAGAAGGGCTGACTGTCCTAATATAGAATAAATTACTCTGTCCTGGGCATGCCTGTTTTTACTGTAGGTGAAAGATTTCTAGAGTGGGCATCTAACCACTATATGTTGAGTTGGGTGACGGAAATTCCCATTCCAGGTGCTGCCCTTTTTTTTCCCTGTTGTGCTATCAGATTTAAATACCACGATTCCTGTATAGCTCACCAGCTTCTACAGTGGAAGAAAATGGACATGTAATAAACGGCACATTATTTATTTTCCCACAAAAACTTAGGAACTACAACCAAAATCACTACAATTCCAATGACATCCAAACCCAATGTGATTGTCGTGCAAAAGACTACTGGAAAAGGAACTACAATCCAAGGGCTTCCAGGAAAAAATGTTGTCACAACGCTGTTGAATGCGGGGGTAAGTAAGAGTTTCAAGTCTCGGTAGCCGAGTGACAGGCTGTGCGGTGGCTGCTGCATTCGTTCTGCTGAAGTCCCTGTTAAAAGCAAACTGTGCATGAGCTCCTTAACAGACACAGCATGCCTTAATGTCGGGGATGTCTGAAAAGCAAGTATGTTTTGCAGGGTATGAAAGGTGCTTAAACCAAGCTGGGAATGTTATCAAAATTAAAGGGAAAAAAACTTTTGCGCTTGACTTTTTTTCATGGTTAATGATTTTTTTTTAATCCTGAAGGGATTAAGTAGAAGGTTACTAGAGCCTTACCCTGTTTGTGCCCTAGTGAGAACCACTGTGTCATAAACTTGCATCTCCAACCGTTTATCTTTTGGATGTGAAGGGCAGAAATAAACTGTCCCTTCGCAGGAAGGGTGCCACCTTCAGTGCGCGTAACACAACACCCCGTACCTCAGTACTCTATAGCGCTGAATTAGTTTTTGGATAACATGATGTGTACTAAGAACAAGTTTACAGCTTCAGCTGGGTTTACCTGTAAGTGCTAGTAAATAAAAATTATGAACATGCTTTATGTTCCTAGAGAGAGCTGTGAGATTTAATGCATTAATCGTGTAATCTTCAAAAGTCTACTTTTAAAGAAGGAAGAGTGGTTTTTAAAGCCTTTTAGGAATTTTTTTTTTTAAGACAAGTGGAAATCTCGTAGTGTTATGCAGTAGGAACGACACAAATGTGATGGTATTTCTGAAACAAGTATGGTTCTTGGGATTTCCAGCTACTTGATGGGAATTGGAAGGAATACTGGGAGAGCTGGCAACTAACGCTGTTCCTCAGCTGGTTTGATACTGTGCAGAGCTAAAAAAAGTATGCTCAATGCCTCTGCTCTTCTTGGGCTTTCAGGAGTCTACTCATGTCGGCACTACTCCAAAGTAAAATGTTCCCTGTGAAACACCTGTGAATCAGCATTTTTTTTTAAGTGAACTTTTAGTTTTAAAAAAGTCCATACGTCATTAATGTCTTGGTCATGAGGATGATACAAAGATCTATATTTAAATAAAATTTCTGTTTAGAATCTCAGTGCGAGTTTTGTAGACGTCTCGCCAAAGTTAGTGTTAATGGAAATAAGAGGTTTTAAAAAACATTTGTGAAGGATTTGTGGAAAGTTCCAACTTTGAAGCAACTTCAAAAAACTTGTCAGTGTCTTTTAGTTGCTCCTATTTGTTCACCCATTCAGAGCTGTTCAAAAGGTAAAGTAACGGAAGAGGGGATTTTGGTAGCTTTTCCATTCAAGCCATAGGGGTTTTTGCTCTTGGTTTTTTGAATGTTTTTTGTATCAAATAAGTGGTTGCAGCAGCAGGTTGATTTCATGGTACACATACTCACCTATAACTGTATTTTTTTTTTGAGAGAAGTGGGTGTCTCTGAAGAATTTCACTAAGTTAACCTGTAAACTTTGACTTCTCTACAGGGGGAGAAAACTATTCAGGCAGTGCCAGCAGGAGCAAAACCTGCTATCATCACTGCCACACGACCCATCACAAAAATGATTGTTACACAGCCAAAAGGAATAGGGTCTACGGTCCAGCCAGCCACCAAAATCATCCCAACTAAAATTGTTTATGGTCAGCAAGGGAAAACACAGGTACAGTGAGGACCCATTTCTTCTTGAAATGTACCCCTTAATTTTAATGGGAAGTAAATAATTTTGCACTGTGTTGCCGCATTTGTTGCAGGATTGATATATGTCTATGGGTATGAGACTTAGGGGTGTAATGAGGTGGCCTTGGTTCTGATTTCTTGAGCATGCTGTTTGCATTTGTTAGCTGTTTCTGGAGGCCTAGAGCAAGCCAAAAGGATTTACTAAGCCTTTTTGCATAGCTGAAACTACCTGGTCACGGCTCTAAGTGCCTGTTTAAGTCTTAGAGCTAATAGCTAGATCATGAGAAATAAAGATGTAGAGCCTGGACATAGGTTATCCATCAAATCTGAGGTTTTATTGAAGTTATTTTCTGGTTAATATATGTTCAGGGTGTCCCTGCAACCTTGTGTAGTTGGTGGGGCTATATATAGGCAATCCGGCTTGTTTCTGGACGCCTTCAGTTTCAGCTTTTTCTCTGGTTGCACTTAGTATTTAAAAGACCTAAACTTCTATCAGATACAATATTTTGCGTGTCTTGACTGTTTAAGACTGTATTTATTATGGGCTGCAGAAGAGAGGTGCTTGTCCTTATCAGTGCAGTGCCTGTTCCAGCTCACTTACGTAGCTTTCTGCTGTCACACCATAGTTGTATCCAGCCCTGAAAAATGACTGTTTAGTGTTTCATTGCGTTAAGTATTCCAAATGACTGAGTGAGAAGCACATTCTTGTGCATTGCCATTTACTTGGGCTTTGTGGTTGAATAATCGGAGCTGCTGAATTTACAGGTAGAATTTCTCAGTAAATTACGAATATTATGTAGGTCTTGTACATTCATCTATCTGAGGGGCACCCTGTACTCTGATTGCTCAGATCTCTTTTTCTGAGTGCTCTTACTATACACAAAATTTGTCTTCCTAATTAGGTTCTCATAAAACCAAAGCCAGTGACATTTCAAGCAACAGTTGTGAGCGAACAGACTAGGCAGTTGGTGACTGAAACGTTACAGCAGGCATCAAGGGTAGCAGAGACAGGAAACTCTTCTCTGCCAGAAGTGAAAGAAGAACCACAAACCTACACCGATAGCAGCTCTTCTTCTACAGAGTCCTCCCAGAGCTCCCAAGGTGTGTATTAGCGTCGCGTAAAATACGAATGGGCTGTCTCCCAAGCGTGCTAGCTACCTTCATGTAACTCAGTGTGCTTCCTTTTAGCACAGGTTTTCTCCCACTCTATTAGCGGTGAGTGATGGATTTATTTCTCTTCTATGAGGTATTTACTATGTGCTTCCATCTCCACATTTCACATAGGAAATATTGGTTTCTTGCTGGGCTCTGACCTGCTGTTCCAGTGCTTGAGGCTTGTGACCAGTTCCCTCTTTTTGGGGAGCCTGTCACAGACAGGCATTGTAGCAGCTTGGATTATTTTTTTTGGCAGCCCATCCTCTGCCACCCTCTTTCCTGAGTGTATTAAAGCATCTCTCCACTACATGACTAAAAGCTGTCGTGTTACCACGTGTGTGTCGTGTGAATTTTGGTCCTTTTATAGGCACGTACGGGTGCCTGAGGACATACCCCAGACGTGCGATCCTGATGGGAATGCTGCCACGGTGTCAGGCTGTGGTGGGGATGCAGCTCGCTGTGTGGTAGAGGACAATAAATAATAGGGCATAAATAACACCCAGTCTTTGGTCAGGAGTGACCATAGGGTGTATCAC
Source organism: Phalacrocorax carbo (assembly GCF_963921805.1). Classification (NCBI taxonomy): domain Eukaryota; kingdom Metazoa; phylum Chordata; class Aves; order Suliformes; family Phalacrocoracidae; genus Phalacrocorax; species Phalacrocorax carbo. The sequence continues at coordinate 215,043,289 of NC_087513.1, read as the reverse complement.
TACATCAAATAAAAGCAAGTGTGTCTCAGTGAAAGATGGGTCAGGCATATATGTGTCTTTCAGTCACCTTTTTGATATAATTCTGTTACTGTTGGTCTATACTGTCATTTTAAGTAAATTTTAAAAAGTTTTGAAGATTCAACAGACTCGGGAAAATTTAGGAGCTGTTAATTCAGAATGATGAGTACACAGTGATCACCTCAACTGCTAAAACTTTCTGAATAAGAGTTCAATCCAAGGCAAATTCAACATATAAAGAAACCTGCTGAACTTTGGTTGTTCAAACCAAAGCTTTTAGAAACAGCTGAGATACAGGATCTTTTTTTTTTTTTGCCAGAAACTGTTCGTAACATCAGCAGTGTTTTACTTCAAGTCAATTGTAATAAAAACGAAAGTGTTGCAGGATGAGAATGTGCACCCTTGGCAGTGTTGAAAACACTAATGGATAATGAGTCTGATTTTGAACTATAGCCCTGCTCTAAAGCAAGAAGTTGGACAAGAGACCTCCAACCCAAAACGGTTCTATGATGACTTGATGTGCCTTTGTTCTTTTGCAGATTCTCAGCCTGTAGTCCATGTGATTGCTTCAAGAAGTCAAGACTGGTCAGAACATGAAATTGCGGTGGACACGAGCCCTACGATAATTTACCAGGATGTATCCAGTGAATCTCAGTCCGCTACTTCCACGATAAAGGCTTTGCTGGAACTTCAGCAGACAACAGGTGTGAAAACACATGCGGTTGTTTAGGATAACGTCGAAGCTCATTACTTGCTTAAGCAGCAGTTTGTAATAAGTTTTGGAATCGAAAAGCACCTATCTTGAATCAGCTTGATTCCTTTCTTCTTATCCTGTAACAGTTTGAATCTATTTTGTAACGTTCATCTACTTAATTAAACTTTTGTGTTTATATTGGAGGTTTATTTTATTATGGAGGTTTATATATTGGAGGTTTATTTTGTTTTTCTTTTCTTCTAAAGCAGTGAAGGAAAAGTTAGAATCAAAGCCAAGGCAGCCCACCATTGACTTGAGCCAAATGGCTGTCCCAATCCAGATGACCCAAGAAAAGAGGCATTCTCCAGAAAGTCCTTCAATTGCTGTAGTAGAGTCGGAATTAGTGGCTGAATACATCACAACTGGTAAGTGACTACAGTAGTGTGATGGTGGGTTTGTAGTTGAAGTCTGGGGACTTCAGTTTGGAGTTCTCTTGCAATGGGTTTTATTTTTGTTTCACTGTAATTGGCTGTAGAGGAAACGGGTCTTTTCTTCCACTGTTGAGACCCCGTGCAGGGGACAGAGATTGCATGTGCTTTTCTGGGGCATAGCGGAGAATGTTTCTAACTGAAACGAAGGGTTGTTGCTTCAAGGCATCCTAGTTGGAGAGATTTTCTGTTCCCTGAACTGCTGGAGAGGACAGGCTGTTCCCTTTGTCTTTAAGGAAAGTGTCTAATAAGGAAAAAAGTCAAAAATGAAGTTACAGGAACTGTATCCTAATTTTTGTAGGTAGCCAGTGGAGACATTGAGTTAGTTTAACCCCTGTTTGCAAAACGTTACTTGCTTACCAGCACTAAGTGGGATTTCAAGCCAGGTGTGCGTTCAGCATGCTAATATCGACCCAGTTCCGTCATTTACTAGAAGGCTTTGAACTGATAAGTTTGCACTTCCAAAATGAATGAGTTATTCAAATTGAAATTACGTTTGGGATTCAGCTTCTAACTGCTTAAACTCTTGACTCCTCATATCTGGCTGCCCATTTTGTGAAAGTCTGTGACTCCCTTGTCTCTCTGCTGCTCCCTGCTACCCCAGAACACTAGGTGTGAGCTGCTTCCCGTACATACATCACAGGATCAAATTACCTGGTTTTCCATTTTAATTTCTTAAGTCCACATTATTGGTCTCCCTACTTTATTTGCAAAATGAAAGCAGAAGCGTGTCGAAAATCCACATTGGAAAAGAGGAATAAAATTTGATTGTATTAAATTGTATAAGTACGTATCTGTAACTCCAGTGTTCTCAGTGTTAAATGCCTAATCGGATATTTTCATTTTCTCCTTTTCCTGCTCCTGCACCACCTCCCCCTCGCTTCCATCCCTTGTATGACCTAACTTTAAGTTGTATGGAGTTGGAGCTGGGAGGGGATGTTATAGTTATTCTTTTAAATAACGCTTACTGTATCTGGCTTCAGTTTCGAATGTTTGAGTCACGCTCCCTTGGATCTCCTAAAACAAACCCAAAGGCACAATAAATAGTGATAAAGTGATCTCCAATTAACAGTCAGTTATCCTCACTGACGCAGATACTGTGTGTTGTGCTTCTGTTAAAGGTTCCAGTTTTCGCTGGGTCTTGCTGTAAAAGCTGATGTAAAATAGGACCCTTTGCAGGGAGGATGGGAAACCACAGACGGGATCTTTGTAGATTTCAGTCCTTTTCTGCAGCTTAGAAACTGTACAAAGTCCAAAAGTTGAAAATTTCCTTGAGCAATGATTCCTGCTTGCAATACTGGGATTTTTATAATCCTTGAGTTGATAGACAGGGATCTACCAGAGAAGTGCAGGCTGCTTGACTAGCAGCAGCTTCTGCTACAGCACAGAACTAGTTATTTTGCTCTTAGATTTTTGTCCCTTCCCCCGGTTTCTGTGAACGCTGCCAGGGCATGCAGGTAGCTGAGTTGCAAATTTTGTTTCAGTTTGTGCTTCTCAGGATTCATCAGGAATCCATGTAGCTGTATTTTCTGTTAAAAATTCAGTAGTAAGGTAATAAAAAGTCTAGAATCTGTTGTGAAATCTCCTGCATGCGCCTAGACCAAGGGATTAGGCACACCTTAATCTGCGTGGGAGCTGGGATTCAGCATGTGCTTCCTCGTGAGATGAAGGGAGCGGTTCACACGTCTCAGTGTCACCGTTTTTTGTCTGTCTGCAGACTCAGGAAGACAACACTGTATTGGTTCACATTCGGAAGAGTATCTACACAACCATATAGGTTAGAAGCTTTATTTTTAAATGAAGTTTTCAATTGTGCAGGAACTGTTGGGAGATATCCACGACGGATCTGGCATAGCATGCAGGCCGGTATTGATACGATCCAACTCCTTTCTTGGAGTGAAAAGTAAAATTATCATGTTAATTACAAATACGACCTTTCTCTTAACTTCTGGGAAGGTCACTGGAAACTTTAACTTTGAGTTATGTTACAACTGAATTTAAACTCTGCTTGTTCTCCTTCAGTTATTTATTAATTTGTAACTAAAAGGTTATTTAAAGCAAATATTTTACATATTAGTATGGACAGGCATAAAGTAATTTGGATTCATGTCTTATCAGCGACTGCAGTACAGAATGGTTTGTGGGTTTTTTTTTCTCAGAAGATTGTTTCTCTTTCAATCCACTATGTAATTACAGAGCCATCGCCATAGCTCCGTAACTCATGCTGGATCTGTTCTAAAAAGTGACATAGACCCATGACAAGGTCTCAAATTTTTGGTCTGTGATTTCTGATCGACCTCACCTGCTTTCATAATACCCAAACGTTTTCTAATTGCTAATCTTTCAAATTTAGCCCGTGCTCTGGAGAGTGTTTCTTAACAGTTTATCAGTGGTAGAAATTCAGTGAGCAAGGCTTGCTGTTCTTGATTGCAGTCAGTTGTGCAGGCGCTTTTAACAGCGTAAAAAAACCCACAGAATAACTCGTGCTTTACAGTGTTATGCTGGCGGTATATAAAGAACCCAGCTGAAAATCGAGTATAAATACTGCTTGCAAAGTTGGTGTGTTGGGAGAGGGAGGCCAGAGGAGGTTTGGACCACGCGTTATTACTTAGGAAGCAGAGACAAAAGCAAAACCCCTGAGTTGCTACTTTAAGAGGCTTCTCAGAATAGAGCTACACTTTGAAGCTAGCATGCAGTAAAAGATGTTTTCCATACTCAGATCTTTATTTCACTCGTATATGCTTTCAGTTGAAGCTTAAATGCAAAGCAAACAGTTGAAGTTACTGCAGATAGTTCTGGAGAAGTGCCACTGACCTCTTTACTTTCAGTCAGCCATCGGTCCCAGCCCCACCAGCAGTCATCTCAGCCCCAGAGGACTCTGCTGCAGCATGTGGCTCAGTCGCAGACAGCAACGCAGACTTCTGTTGTGGTGAAATCTATCCCCGCATCCTCCACAGGCGCAATTACCCATATCATGCAGCAGGTTGTACCCTTTCTTTTCCCAACAGTCTATAAACAGCAGTAGGTTCTATGAATTATATAGGACTAGGGCTTGTTCTGAACGAGTATGTCCTGTTGCTGCCACCGAAAACACTAAGTGTAAGGGCAAATTAATAACTTAATATTGCCTGTTTGATGATGAGGGTGGTGGGGTAAAAGGGAAGCAGTTAACGAGATTACTTGAGACTGTGAAGTGAGAAGTATTAACAGCCACTGTGGAAAAGATCGGGCTGCCTAGATGAGTTCTTGCTGTCTGTATGTCATCTCTTAACAGCAACAAGCTGCTTTTTTTCTGTATGCTGTATTGAAGGGCCTAGGCTCTCTGGATTATGTTGGTGTTAGTGTAGGGGGAAGAGGGATGAGGCAGTATCTGGTCAGCACACAGAGCACAGTGTCTTTTTCATTTGAGGGCTTTAGCCTGTGAATAGGCAAACTTCTCTGCATCAGAAAGTAAGATCGTATTTAGAGCAGTACCGTGAGGATCCCCAGCACTTCAAACAAAGCGTAGTTTGTGGCGAAATCTTGCTGAAGACTCTCCAATGCCTTTGTTTAAGATTTGCTCGACTCTGCAGTGCTTTAACTTCTAGGATCTTCAGCTGTGGACCAGGACAGTACTGTCGCAGGGTTATAAACCCACTTCAGAGTGTGTTTTCACGGGCTGCTTCATCTTGCTAAGGCCATTTATTAATATGTTTATACCATGGTATATAAAGCATAGTAAGGTAGATCTCTTGCTCCCTCAAAACCCTCAAAAAATTGAACAATATTTGTGCAAAGCCAGGAAAAATGGCAATAAAATCTTGAGGAAGGAAGGAGGAGAGAGGATCTCTGCTGTAGTAGGGTAGACTGTAGGTATACGGGGAGCTGCAGGAAAAAATCGTGGCGATGACCCGGTTCTCGAGAGGCAGAATGAGAATTTATTGTGCAGAGAGACTGTGGCTTTAACGAGGAGCTGCTGGTTCAACCACCTGCTAATCCCTGCTGCTTCCTATCCAGCTGCCATGCAACCTTAGGGGCTTTGAACCTTAGCCTGACACGTGCGAGAGCTGCATAATCTCCGTTGAGGGTTAGTCGTGCAGTTGATGGCATCACATAGAGACGTGCCATGTTTTAACATGATAAAAATAGCTGTTGATTGCTTACGTATTGTGGAATCTCCACGTAAGGGTATCTTTTTATATATGAATTGGGAGTCTGCAATGGTAAAGTAAGTTAAAGAGGTTCAGTTGAAACATTAAAAATTATTTTTAGATTGTGTATTCTCATTTGTTTCTCTTTCCTAACTTGCTCTAACTTCTTTTTATTAAGGCCTTAAGCAGTCACACTGCATTTACCAAACACAGTGAACAACTTGGAACTGAGGAAGGAGAAGTGGAAGAGATGGACACGTTAGATCCTCAGACTGGCCTGTTTTACAGATCGGCCCTGACACAATCGCAGGCACAAAAACAGCAAAAACTGAGTCAGCCACAGCTGGAACAGACTCAACTGCAAGTGAAAACTCTGCAGTGTTTCCAGACTAAGCAGAAGCAGACAATCCACCTGCAGGCCGACCAAATCCAGCACAAACTCCCACAAATGCCCCAGCTTTCTATAAGGCATCAAAAGCTAACCCCCTTGCAGCAAGAGCAAGCACAGACCAAACCAGATGCACAGCACCCCCCACACCACATGATGGCCAAAGAAAGGCAACTCCCTACCTTAGTGGCACAGCCACAGCAAACTGTAGTACAGGTGCTTGCAGTAAAAACCACGCAGCAGCTGCCCAAACTGCAACAGGCACCAACGGCACAAAAAATCTACGTGCAACCCCAACCCCCCCAGAGTCAAATGCAGCTACCTGCCTCTTCAGAGAAACAGCCAGCAAGCCAGGTAACGGAATATTGATAGCATGCAAAATACACGTCGCTGTTCAAGGAAAAAAAAAAAAAATCAAAACACCAACCCTGTCGCTGTAGCAGTGTTTTGTCCTGGCAAGAGAGAACTCCTCATTCCGCTGGTATTAATTACCCCATCAGAAGGTTGACACTAGGAAAGAGAAGCACATGTTATAGGGGAAAAAATCCATAGAGCTCACAAACGTGTTTTGTTGGACAGTGTTTATGAATTTCTGCCACCACTGGTGCATGGAATTTGTCCCTAATTATTTGCTTTTAATTTTTAGATATGACACGTTATTAATTTCCGTTCCCGTAGCACTTTTTATTTCTGTGGAAATAAAGATGAATACACTGCAGTCTCCTAAGGCTCTCCATTGTACGTCTTCCTTTGTAGTTTACATCTTCCTGAAGTTATGTGGCTTTCATGTACAGGGGTAATTTGATTTTCCTTGGGAGGGGAAAATGTAAAGACTGAGGAATGTGGGGGGGGGAAAAAAAAACAACTTATTTTAACTAACTCTGGAAAAGTACAAATTTTTTTTGGTTTTGGCCCTTTCAGGAGCACATGTGAAAACAAGAGGGTTAACAAACATCTCATGGGGATGTAAATCCCAAAGGAAAACGAGGCTGCTCTGGTATTATACTGCTACAATCCTTATCTAGCAGCCTAAAAAGCTGCTTTCCCCCAGGCTTCAATTAACTGTTACCATATCATTGCTAATTCCTTTGTTAAAACACTGAGTTTCAACTGTCTTCCTAATAGCAAGTATATTGTTTGTGCCATACTGCCCTTGGAAATATTGATTAGATTTTCAACAAATAAATAAAAAAAAAGCCCTAGCTGTAACATGCACAACAAAAATTTGATTTTCAGGTGCAGCAGCCAATTATAACGCAAGGATCCACTGTTAGAAAGATAACTTTTGCGGGGCAGCAGCCTCCTTCTGTTTCAAAGGTAGCAGTTCTGTGCCCAAAGTGGCATTGCCGGTTACCAGCCTATTTCCCATGCAGGCATCCGCGAAGACAGCAGTAGCAGATATTTTGAGAGTGTCTATGGTGGAAGCTCAGATTGATACAAACATAGAACGTACGATAGCGGATCCCCCAAACAAGGCCATGTCCACTAGTAAGCTCGCTAGCGAAGCAGAGTCGTGTACCCAGGTGCCGAGGGTGACTGCAGTAGGGATGACGGCAACTTCCATCCCCCAGCAACAGACCTGTACAGAATCCGGTTCAAGTCCTCCTGCTGTTGGTCCTACTTTAAGAGAGAGGAAACTCGATGCGCAAGGAATACCTACAACAAACCAGTTTATACCCATTCAGAATATATCACAAAAGAAAGCTGAAGAGAGTTCATCAGAAATTGTTATCCAGGTAAGAGAAGACCAGAGCAAATAAGGCAAAGGTTGAGCAGCGCAAACTCGCGTCTAATGTGATGATAGCAACTGAACGACGTTCGAGTATATATTTTTTCCCCTTCCTCAGTTTTTGGTTGTTTTTCTGCTCTTATGCTTGCACTAGGTTACTACTTGAAAGCATGTCATTCTTAAGTTGAGCTCGAGTTTCTCTAGCATTATATCGTTCACTGTGTCCCCGGTGTCCTCCGTTATTTTTACGTTAAAACAAACCAAGCTCATCTAGTTTCACAAAGTACTTTCCTTTGAAATGCTTAAACACGTGACCGTCGCCGCTTACTGTGGAACTCATCTAGAGTTTTTTAGGGTGTTAATGGTACCTCTGAGTACAAAAGCAGCACAAAAAAAATTAAGTAGTGGGGTTCTGCTTACTGGGAAAGTTCAGCAGATAAGGTCGGGATTCAGAAGGAAGCTTAACTTCACTTACAACCAGTCTTACCGCTTCTGAGATAAAATTGCTATTGATCTTTAGCCGAACTGCTCTGAGTCGTTGCCTAACTGGTGATCAATATTATCATTGATTCTGCTGTCTTAAATATGCTCTTTTACGATGTAATACACGGTCAGAACGTCGACCGAGGAAGCATTTAAGTCATCTGAGGATTCATAGTGGTGTAATACAATTCTTTGTGGACGAGTTGGCGTTGTCTACGGTCACCCAAACGATAGCGTGGATGGAAATGGTTTTATTGTGTATCGTATTTGCGTTGCAGTGAAAATACTTCTGGGGTGGGAAAATAATTTGTGTACAGACTTTTCACGCTACTTTGTAAACTCTTCCCTGCGGCTAACTTCGCTTTGGTAGAAATCATCAATTTTGTACTCATTTTTAGTCCTCGTTTCCCTAAATAGAGAAAGGTAGATTTCCATTTTGCTTCAAATCTGTGTATTTTGAGAACCTGTACCGTTTATCGTTGGGGCATGCTGTGAGCTGTTTCAAAAGTAAAATAGTGCCTAGAATTTCGGTTGTGTAAAGCTGTAGGTTTAGTTCCTAGAACCTGTGAAAGCATAAGCCAGGACTAAATGGCTCAGATGCGTTGTGTTTCCTCGGCCTCTGCGCTGCCGCAGCTCTGAGCAGGGCCGGAGCTTGTATCGTATTGTATGCAAAAACCCCACGGCTAGTCCTTATATCTGAATGTCTCGTCTGACAAAGATAAGGAGAAATAAGGCTGAAGGAAGCGTTACCTCTGCTTTGCGTTTGAGGAGCGATGGGTGGTGGGCGTTGGTGGCTTAGCTGTTGGTTATGCTGTCACAGACCTTTCCTGAAGATCCAAGGCCAAGTACCTTGAGAGCAAGATTATTCAAATTTTCTCTTTCACAACGTAATCGGGTGAAAGGGTGCTTTGAAGCTTTAGCTAACATCATGTAATGCAAAACTTGCTCTTGGAAACCCAGTATCCCTTCTCCACAAGTACCTGCGCTTGCGCAGATGCCGTCACCTGTGAAAACTGAGTGTTAAAACTTACATCTTTTCTCTCTTTCAGACTATCCCTCACTATTCCATCCCTTGTCACTCCAGCTCCAACGTGGTAGTGGAACCCAGCGGGCTCCTGGAGCTCAACAACTTCACCAGTCAGCGCCTCGACGACGAGGAGACGGCGATGGAGCAAGATGTGGACAGTAGCACTGAGGACGGCACCGAGCCCAGCCCCTCTCGAAGTTCTGCTGAACAATCCTAAGGAATTGGGACACTGGAGTGCACTTTAAAATATCTTGGGATTTTGAGTGTCCAAGATGCCCTTGTATTGTGATGTCTTAGAGCACTTTGCCTATTAGAGTTGTTCATTGGACCCTTGAAGCATCAGTGTGTTTTAACAAGACGGTATTGCAAAAGCTGCATCTTAAAAATCGTTTCCAAAAAAAAAAAAAAAAAAAAAAAAGAGGATGTAGTTACTGAGATTTAGTAAACCTGTGACAGTGGAATGTACTCCTGTTAAAAAGCAAATCTGCAGCGAAATTCTACAGCTCGTGCTATTGAAGCCCTTGCCCAGATACTGAAACAGCTTTCAGTGAAAAGGGTTCGTTATTTTGCTGTGTCTTTTTGTTAGCTGTTGAGCAAAACACCATCAGAAAAAAAAAAAAAAAGAGAATGTTTAATAAATATTTGTATTTTTAAATAGCATGTGAGAGAAAAAGTGTCTCTGACAGTGCTGGAAAAGCCCCAGGAGTTTTGGAATTGGTTAGCTTTCTCGCACTTGTGCTCACTTAGAGTTAAGATTTTTCATAAGCCTAAAAATAGAGTTTATTTTTTTTAAATTCTTGTTGGTGAATGTTTGGGAATAAGCAAAATCACTAACTGGTAGCAAAGTGGATTTGCTCGTGGGTTTTCGTTTTCATGCTTTACAAGGAGCAGGGTAACGGTGTATGAGGCGTTTCTTTGTGCCGCGAGCGCATGAAATGCTCATCTACTCTAGTTAATCTTTGATTATTTATTTAAATAGAAAATTTAAAGTGAGGCCAAGTTGTTTAAAAAGCTCCTGTGAAACAGGCAGGCGTGTTAATTCTAATACAAACGGGGCGGGGGTGGGTGGGGGATGTATTTTGCTATAATTCAGTTTTTCAAAATTGGGGATAAGTGGTTCAGCATCTTTCAAAGCTGAACCTCTGAATTTAGACGTGAGCTAAGGCTTTTAAAAAATCTGTATTTTACTCTTACATGCTGTTTTTAAAGTGACCGTTTTGGGAGTTTCAAAGCCTAAATCGGTATACAGTGGTAGGTGTCGGAAATTAGCCTTATGACTTGGCTTGTTGAAGCAATACATTGGGGTTTTGTGATAGTTACAAGCCACAGAGAGAGGTTTGGGTTCAGATGGGATAAGGGAACCGGTTTTAATACATTCTGCTAATGAAGACAATACTTTTTTTTTTCCAAATGTATATAAAAGACACGTTTTTAACTGTTTTGTATAGATTTCATTATAAATAACTAAGCATTTTAAGACTTTGACATATCATTTAATTGTATATACATCTATCAGCCTAACTGCCCACTTTTTGGTGCTGAAGTGCTACTGTAAGTAGATTTCATCCAAAGTCTAATACAGCTTTTTGCGTCAGTCTTTTTTTTTTTTTTTTTTTTTAAAGCTGTGATTTTACTGTTGATATTGTAGTTAAGAATTAAATTCCAACTAGAGGAATTCAGAAACTAAAAATACAAAACCTAAAACACCACTTATCTTACTTGTCCTGAGTATCCGCCCGTGTGGAACATGCAGTAACCCCTAGATGGTGCTGTTGGTTTTCAGTCTAACCTCAGTTATTTTATAAATCAAGTCCCTATGACTTTCATACCCTTTTTCCCCTCTTGTTTTCCTTTCCATCAGCATTCGTCCCTAAATAATGTAGTTTATTATGGCGGAGAAGCATCCTGATAAATTCCTCGTGCAAATGCTGGAATAGTGGGGTAGGGAGCTAATTATTTTTGCGTTGCCTTTACGTTGGAGTAAGTATTGGTTTGGTTTCTGCTGTAGTTAGTGCTCAGGATAGAAGAGAATAATATATATATGAAATGAAACATACCCTATTTCTTCCTCTAGTAAGAAAAAAAACCCCAACCCTACCAGTCTGACATTGTAGGTGGTTCAGGATTTCATAGCTGTTGGGGAGCTTTTACTCTTGTTTCAGTGAAGTAACGGTGACCGACAAGAGCGACCAAGTTCCAATCTAAGTCCTGAAGAGTTCCACGCTGCCACAGAATGGCAAAAAGCGACTTAATACACATTTTACCGCCAGCGGGATCGGAGCGTCCGTTGTGCTGCGCGGATGCCGGCGTAAGGCACGGGCCGCAGTTTTCCGTACGCGGTTATGAGAAGCCCAAAGCAGATGACGCGCAGTCCTGCTGGCTTCTGTCAAATTTTCATTGCCTTGCAGTATTTTGAGTGTCCCTGGCATATCTAGGAGTGAGAGGCCGTGAGAATATAAAGCAGAGCAAGATTTCTAAGCGCTTTTGCCCAAGATCTTTGCCTTGATTTGTGGTATGAGGTTTAGGTGAATGTATTTGCTCTCTCCAGCCAAAAAGAGGTACTAAGAAATGGCAGAAGGTGAATTTGATGCTCCTGCTGCGTTAAGTCTGTTACTGAGTTCTGGTTCCATTTATTTACGTAAGATTTTGGTTGCGTCTTTAGTGGCGACCTTACAGCGAAGGTACGAGCAGCTACAGCGAACTGTGTGACGGTTCCTTGAAGACAGCAAATCTCTTAAAAACACAAAAGCTTTCGGTGTTGCTGTGCGAGGCAAATCGAAGCCCGCGGTGGGGGTACCGAGGGGTCGCGCCAGAGCTTCAGAAGGATTTTTGTAATCGGTGCGTTCATTCTTCAGACTCCTCCCGACGCTTTCCCAAACTGAGCTGAATTTTTTCATTCTCTTAATTAATCCATCTGTTCCAGCACTTCTCCATATGAATACCTTTAATAATAAGGAACATACAAGATGAGCTAAAATTTAGGGTCAAGATGTTAATTTTTTTTCCTAGTTACTTGATTTTTGAGAACAGCTGTAAGAAGACATGCTCGGAGCATCTGGCCATCTCCCCCTTTCCACGAGCTCCAGGCAGCACTGCCTGCTCCTTGCCCTGCCCTGCAGATGTGCAGATTTTTCATACTTGCTTCATCCTGCTGCAGCCACGTATCCGCTCCTCGCAGCCTTATAAATATCACTGAGCTGCTAAAAATAAATCATCAGTGTGCAAAGACGTTTGCATAACGCTTCTCCCTAATGAGCTGCAGCTCCCTGAAATGAATTCGACGTCCCTCGGAATAGAAGGAAGGTGAGCTCTGGTGGTGACGATAGTCTGTGGTACCAGGAACGAGCATGTTCTAGGCTTGTAACTTAGGAGGAAGCTGTGGGTGAATTGGAGAGCAAGTCAAGCAGCATTAAAGGGTCGCTTTGAATTCAGCATTTCAGCAAATGTGCTCTGGCACTGCGGTAGGGCATGCATGAACTTTCAAAAAAGGATGCTAAGAAAGTGAAATGAAACTGGAGGAAGTACCGGAAAGGTGGGGAGGGGGGGCATTTTGGGCGCTCTGAAGATGCGTGCAGTCGCCGGGGACGGCGTGTTTCCTGGAAGGATCTGACCATCAGGGTAAAAATTATTTTCAGCCTCAGTCTTTCTCCCGCTGAGGAAATGAGCTTTTGAAATTTCGGGACAAAATAGAAAAACAGCAGCTACTTGCAGCTGTGTCGTCTTACACGTGGGGGACCCGTCGAGCAGGATGCATGACTAAATCGTTGGGATTTAAAAAAACAACACCTAAGACCTTTAAAAAATCCAAAGTCAGGGAAACTGAAGGCTACATGCTTTTGTCTCTAGTGTATAACTCGTTCCTGAAGTGGATGGGTTTCCCAGATGAAGGGGGTCGTGCACCCCCATAGGTACCCTGCGAAGGCAGATGTTCAATCCCGAGAAGACTCTGGTCATAATTTAAGATAAGGAGCTACAAAAATCAGACTATTTAGACGTTTGCCTGTATTGGAAAAATAGCATGTTTAGCACCTGTGTGTCTGTGCTGGGCTCAGGACTTGCTCCTTTCCCTGGGTTTGGTGTAAACGGTGAAGAGGATGACTAGCAGCCTGTGCAGAGTTTCCTTCCATGCTCTGGGGCTTAGCGGTTTCCCCTACCCAAAGTCCGTCCTGAAACCTGCTGCCCTCTGAATCTGGCTCCTTCCAGTAGAAATGCAACACACGGCTTATGATAAATTTAGAGCTTAACATAGTTTATCGAAGAGAAAGTTAGGGAAGAAGTACTTTGAGATGTATTTGCGCTTCCTATGCGAGAAGAAATTGTCCTTAGGAGTGTTTTAGAGGGATTAGAAATGGAAAGGCAGAGGGCACGAGAGGGCGTTTCAGGGGCTTTGGGCATTATAGAGGCACAGAAATGGAAACTTGAGAAAAATCAATCGTAAGACTGAGGATAATTAGGGTTACCATGTGTCATGTTTTCTGTCAATTGGCGTCCTTTCTCCCCTGCGAGCGCAGAGGCTGCAGCTGGAAATCCAGTGACCTCCTGTCTCAGGGAGTGGCAACGAAAATAGGCAGTTGCAGGGGTGTCTTAAGGCTTTAAACTATGAAAAGAAAGATAGTGCGTGGTGGTACCTTGAGGCAGCTGGAGCTATGACTGGCAGGTGGAGGTGACTGGGGTCGTGAATGACTTGTGGCAGTGGGTTGGTTTTCACTGTACTTGGGTGAAAAGTTGCTGAGGGGTCAAAAATAGGACGATGAGGACGTGGGAACTTGTTCATCGTTTCTGGAGAAAGGGGTCTTTGATTTATTTGGGATAGGAAAGGTATTAAGAGGTTTTTAACCATTGGGGACCAAAGAGTAACAGCACGGCCTTGAATGAGTTTTGGAGCCCAGGACTGTTCGAATTGTCCAATAAATACTACTCCAGGTAGGTCCTACTCAAAACTTAGTCCAGTACTTGGCTGTTTTTGCAAACCAGATTTTTTTGTGATGATGTTTTTCTCTGTTTTCCACCCCTCAGGAAGTTTTTAGCAGTTTTGAAATTTTCTGGGATCCCATTTTCTGCAGCTGCCTTTATTAGATGGATTTTGTCATAACATATCACCTAACTGGAGGTGGGGAATTAGGACCGGGGGCTCTGTGTGTTACCATTGAACCTTTCAGAGGGTGTCAGGCACATCAGCCAGTCTCACATGTGGGATTTAGACTCCCTAGAATGGTTTGAGTTGGAAGGGACCTCTAAAGATCATCTAGCCATGTCACCTGAATGCCCAAACTACCTAGCGTGAATCCTCTGGGATGGAGCTTTTGCTAAAACTTTGAGACCCTAATTTATTACTCGTTGGTGCAAACGCTGTTCAGGAATCACGGTCTTCTATGGTAACAAATCCAGCTTTTCGCAGCTGTCAGCCAGGACTGTCCCGGAGGCTCGTAGGACTCGGTACTTTGGGACTTCCTTCACGTCAGTCTCTACCGGAGGCCAACGAAAGACTCCAAAAGTCTCTTTGCCCAGGCTTTTACTGCTGTTATGGACGCTGCTCTTTTTAATATGTACATATGGAGCATATAACAGGCTGGTTGTGTCTAGAGATGACAGCGAGGCCGTCACTGCTGCCCTGTAGCCGTCACCATGGCTGTTGACTGTCTCCGTAAGCATAAACCCTTTAAGCTGGATGTTTGGTCAGGCCAGACTTTTCCTGGAGACTCGTTAACCCTTAACTGCCAAGTTACTCTTCGATATTGCAGATGTTCTTAAAAAGCAAAGCAAGTCAACGGGCAGGGTGTCTTTTGCTTGGTGTCTGTTTCAGGTCTCTGTTTTTCTAATTCTCTTTGTTCCCAGGAAGGTGCTTTCCCCGTGAGTTTAGTTCAGACCTGTAATCTGCTCCGGTATCTCCCATCCTTCCTGCAAGAAGATGACGTTGTGTATAACTGCCATAATTCCCATGGAGATAATGGGATTTGCTTGCATCCTTTCCTTGCAAGAAACGTCTCGGTGCCTGAGCCCTCAACACAGCAAAAGGCTGGGAGCGGTTCTTCGTGCGCCCACGTGGCCAGTGAGGTTGGCAGGATCCTCCGGCGATCGTCCAGTCCAGCCCTCTTGCTCAAAGCAGGGTCAGCTGGGGCAGGCTGCTCAGGACCACGTCCAGCTGTGGTTTTGGAAATCTCCCGTGATGGAAACTCCGCGACCTGTTCCAGTGTTTGACCACCCGCACATTCTTCTTTTTTTTTTTTTTCCCCTAGTATTTAAGTGGAATTTCATCCTTTTGAGTCTATGCCCGTTATCTCTTGTCCTTTCCTTGGTTACCACTGAGAAAAGTCTGGCTCCATCTTTACACCCCCATCAGGTATTTATACACGTCGAGGGGATCCCTGTTCAGCCTTATACCCAGAAACCTGAATGGCTGAAAAAACAGTGATATAAAATACTTTGAGAAATCGCTCCTGGTTTAAGTTTCAATAACCTGGCCCAAGGCATGACGCCTGTCTTGGGATGTTTGGCTTCTGTCCCCGCTGCTGGGAAGATTTCAACCGCAAGCGATGCAAAATCTGCTGCTTTCAGGGCTCTGGGAAATAAACGCAGTTATAACCATTGTCGAGGCAGCTTGGAGGGATGGTAGCCATGGGCTTTTGGGAGTGTGAAAATAATACCAGGAAATAGTTTGAAATTATACCCAGAGAGGCTGGAATAAGATTTTCCTGTGGTGTGTCACGTGGAGATGATCTGCCTCCTCCAGAGTCAGGATCAGGCACTTTCCATGGGGTGTCCACATGTCCCAAAGACTGCAAAAAACAGGACTTTGTTCAAGGTTATGAATTTATCCAGAAATTAATTTCTCCCAGAGATACAAGAACTCGTTATTTTATGGGGTTTTATTTATTTTATTCTTTGCTGGGTTGGGGTTCTTTTTTTGTTTGTTTCCTGTCAAGGTTTTTTTTTTTTTTACTTTGTTTGAACTAAATGTCACAGTGAGATGTCATAGCAAGCCTGGGCTATTTATAGCGGAAAGCAGCAGTATCTTGACTTTCAAAGTCTCTAGCACAGAATTAAAAGTGCAACTTTTCTGGTCAGGAAATGGCAAAGGTTTGTTTTGAAATAAGCAGTAAGAGCAGAGCCTGTAGTATAAACAGCAGCTCTGGGGGACTGTGAGGGAGGGGAGGTGCCTTTCTGGACACCGGGTCTGCGTAAAGTGTTACTGATCCTGAGCCAAAAGTGATTATTTTTTTTTTTTTTCCTGCGGTGATTGCCTTTCTCCTTGTCCTGACAGGTGGTAGAAGACGGCGTTTTTCCCTCCGTAGTCACACCTTTGGGACTTTGTCTCCTTTCGTCACTTTGCAGCCCTTCTGCTGATCGCATCTGCTGAGAAGGGTGGGCACAGGAAGGAAAAAATGCAAGTTCTTTCCATCTATCGTCGCAGTGAAGAGCGGACGTGTCTTACCACTGCAGCTGGGAACGTGGCTGCTTCACGTTCGCTCGATCGTGTTGTTTTAGATCAAAACGTAGAAGTTATCTACGAGTTATTTGAATAATATGCTACGTCAATGGTCCACGGTGGTAGGAAGAACTGTCCTCCGTTGCCGTCTCTCCTCTGACGCTTAGCAAATTCTGCAGTCCCCCGAGCGCAGCCTGAACTCGGGAGTTAAAGGGCATCCTTAAGGGGCATCCCAGCCTAGCAAGGGGTGAGCGTGGAGGGTCTGCAGAGCAGGAAGAGCACGATCCCACTGCGGCTGAAGTGAAAATCCAACATAAAGGGCCAAGACAACGAAGCGTTGCTTCAACAGCTCTTAAAAAAATGTTTGCTCTCGGCGTACATGAGTTTCGCGTGTTCTCAAAGCGTGAGGGGGGCATCCCCTTCCCATCCCATCTGGCCGTTTTTCTTAATATGAGGATGGTAGTAATGAGATAAGAAAAATCCCCTTTAAAGCAGGCTGTCTAGCTAGAAATTTATCTGTTGGTTTTTTTTTTTTCCCAAAAACAAATTAGTTATTTAATTGGAAAATAGAGCCTACTCTCTATTCAGAGGCACTACAGTTGCTTTTTGTAATAAGTTAAAATAGGAACATGTGAACTCATTAGGAAAAAAAAAAAAAAAAAAAAGAAAAGAATTGACCTAAATTGTGGCTAAAATCCTTTTGGGAATGAAAAGGTTTCTGTTCAATTGTTTTTCGTGTGTGCTCTGTTTTCTGTTTTTTTCTCCTTGGTTTGTTTTGGACGTGAAATAGAAATACTATATTGGTTTGAGAAGAGGTTAAAAACAGCATGAGAACAAACCACAAGAAGTAGGAAGTCGCACAAGTTTAGTGAGAACAAAGTTTCGTAGCTGCAGTGTTCCCAGAAATAGGGATATTTGTTTTCCTCTCCTGACTCGTGCTCGTACGTTCTCCCTGCAGCCACATTTGGACGGCGGTGACGCCAGGCACGAACAAAGCGCTGTTGTGAGCTCCCACTTTCTACTGTCTCTTAATGTTAAAGAAGTGTCCGGAGAAGGATTTGGGTGCTCAGAAATGTTTGTTTCAACTGCATCGATCTACAGCTGGATGCAATAGCTGTTAGCGAGCACTGTGCAGCCTTCTCGTTTTGCATGAAAATGTATAATAGAGATCCATGGGTGACCACGGCATGGTTTTAGCTCTGATTTACGGCTCCTGCTTAAACCTACTATGTAAATGTGCAACATGCAAGCCCAGAAGTTCTAATTTGAGAACTGGAGGGCTGCCTTCCCTGAAAAGCAGTGATTTTGGTCAGGATCGAGCCTGGCTAGTTTTGCCTTGAGGACACACAAACTCCTTTGGTTGCTGATGTTGCTTCAGTGCCTCCTTCTGAATTTGTCCTGAGGGATGGACACGTTCTCCAGCAATAGGTGGGATTGAGGAAAGCAAAGTCACAATAAAGATCTGCCAAAGCATGGTAAGAAAAAGACCCAGGAAGGTGCTGCAGACCAGAGCTGGCTGAGTACTGAGAACACAGGATAGAGCTTTATTACAAATCGTTGTAAATAATTGTTAGGAAGTCAGACCGCTATTAGTGCGTGGACTTGGCGAGCAATTGCCTGGCCTGAGCAGCCACTGTGAATGTACCATGGGGCTTGGAGTTACTGCTGGATTAGGGTTAGCACAGGTGCTTTATGGAAGATTATTGTGGCCATGTTTGGAAACGAAATAGGAACCTCCAGCTGAAATCAGCTGGGGTTGGGGAATGGGGGTTGGAAGCTTTGAAGATGAGGGTAAATGTAACCTGGATCATTTCGATTCTCTCAATCAAGGTGCAGGAAGACACAAGGACAACCTCTGTCCCTGGAGCTTTAGTCCCCTTGCAGGAGTTGAGCAGAAGTGATCTGGAAATTGCTTGCCTTGGGCGTATGTGGTATCCACAGATGGTGAGTGGGACGTGGGAAACGGTGGTGTGCAGATGCCGGCAGGACAACTGAAGGGGAACCACCGAAATCCCCTACTGAGAACTGCAGCTCCTGTTATGGTGAGACATGGTTTGTACGCACGTGGTTGGTTTGGGGGTGGCACACTTGTTTGCAAAGCTATCAATGGCTCTGAAAGTAAAATAAAGTTATGAGGTTCCTGACTGGGGTGGACTAAGCGCTCCATTACCTCATTCCTCCTCACCTTCCACCCTTAGAAATTTTAAATTCCCCAAATTCATTCTAAAGGCTACTGAAAATCACTTTTCCTGTCAGACAACTTCCTTATGAGAGTTGAGGTTTGTTTTCATCACAAATCACACCCTTGTTCTTGGTTCTGACAGAAAGGATATCCTTTGTGTGGTTGCCAAAGGACTTCACGTTTTTCCTTTCCCTTCTTCTTTGTCCTTTTCTTCCCGGACTTTGTGGTCATGCTACAGTAGTCTCTGCAGGTCAGAGAGTAGCAGGATGGCTGTAACATAATGAATGGATGTTTTCAGGTCAAGTCTAAGGGAAGTTCCCCTTGTAAGTCACCAAGAAATTCCTTAGTTGGTTAGGATGGCTGTGGAAAAGCATGGGCCCACTTCCTCGCCATAGGCCTAGATGATCTGGATTCCCAGGTCTTGGAGACTGCCACCCAGAATAGAGGCTTGTTGTGGGATGGGAGACTTGGGAGGAGTGTGCGTGGCTTGCTGACTGCCTGGCACAAAGCAAGACGTTGACTTGAGCCCTCCATTTATTATATTCCACCCATCCTGCTCATCATACTCTTCGTTGTTGGGTGTGCATCCCTTGAGGCCACCAAACCGCAGCAAGAAGCCCAATGAAACAAGGGTGGTCTCGCTCCTGCAATTCACGGTGTCTGGTGTGACTTGTCCCGCGGACTTGTCTTCTGCTTCCCTTGGCCAGACGCGTTGTGTATTGCAGGGCAGTAAGCAGTAACTTATGTTAACATAACACTCACTATTGCTGCTGTTGGAGTCTTGCCAAAAATATTGTTAGGTTTATTTGTCAGATTTTAATACCAAAACATAAATAATCCAACCCAAGAGAGCTCAGTGTAGATACCTTCTGGTTGGCTTGGCAGGGACCCAGCCTAGCTGTGTGTTGACACAACACGCTCCATGCTGAGCATGGTGTCTTGGCTACGGTCTTGTTCCTCTGAGTTTGTGGCAGTGATGTTGCCGCTTTGCTGTCGTCGTGTGTTCGAATTCATCCTGTTCTTCCACAAACCATCCTGTTTTGAAAAGTTTCTTCTTAATGGTAGTGCCTTGTGCTGATCCATCTTCTCCCGACCGGAGGGGAGTCACCATGGAGGATGCCTGTGAAAGAAACTAGGACTTGCTCCTGCTCCCTCTCCCCCACAGTCTTGAGTTAGCACACAATTTTACCCACAATTTTAATTAGAATCGTAGAATCTCAGAATGTCCTGAGTTGGGAGGGACCCACAAGGACCATCAAGTCCAACGCCTGTCCCTGCACAGGACACCCCAAATTCACACCGTGTCTCTGAGGGCCTTGGCCAAGCGCTTCTAGAATATCGCCAGGCTGGTGCTGTGATGCCTCCCTGGGGAGCCTGTGCCAGGGCTCCACCACCCTCTGGGGGAAGAGCCTTTCCCTAATGCCCAGCCTCACCCTTCCCTGGCACATCTCCCTGCCATTCCCTCGGGCCCTGGCGTTGGTCACCAGAGAGCAGAGACCAGCCCTGCCCCTCCTCCTGCCCTCGGGAGGGAGCTGCAGAGCGCCATGAGGCTGCCCTCGGCCTCCTCTGCTCCAGGCTGAAATTTTCCATTACTATTTAGGTGGCACCAGCCTCTTCTGAATTATGTAGGATACTGCTGGTTTGTGATTATCAAAAAGCAAGGAGTCCTTGAAGTTTCTAATGTCCATGACAATGAGGAGATCAGGGCCATGTGTATCATGAATGGGTTAAATCAAGAAGCTGAAAGCCTTGGTTACTTTGGATTTCCGTGGGTTTCTGTGCTACTGCTTCAACTGCTGTTTGGTTTTTGGTTCAGCTACTGAGAATTTATTGTTTCATAAAAAAAAAAAAAAGAAAACAACAAAAAAAAATTGTTTTGTCAAAATAATAGAACTTGATTATAATGGAAGCAGAGAAAGACTGCTGTTTAGGAAAGACTGACTCGTTTAATTGAATGCTTCATTTCTGAAACATGAGCCCATGATGTTGTATGTTTTTATGGATCCTGAGCTGGCAGAAAACATACACAGGCTTTAAATTACACAGATGATCTCTCCCCCCTGCTCCCAAAACATATACTTATTGACGTAAAAGGCAAATCAAAGGGTCAGGTGTCTTTATCAGGCGCCACCTGCGTGAAGCTCTCTAGGAATGAAGCCAGGCTCTGCAGCCATGCTGCAAGCTCGCTCTCGTTTTGCAGGAGCGTAAACAACCCTGTGCAGATGTTTCGCAGCGAACCCGAGTCAGGACAGCGCAAACTGCATCCCGCTGTAAACACAGTTTCCTGTGAAGAACAATAATGCTTAATCATTTTTTTATGTTGCAGTTTGGGCTTGGTAGGCAGGCTAGTCTCCTTCATGATCACTTGACAAAGGAAATAGCTCAAAAAAATCAAATTACTACCAGAAAACCCCAAAATTCTTTACGCTGGTCACGCCATGTACCATGACGTTATAAATATGAATTCTTCTCTTCTTTCCCAGACTCAACTGGAAGAGAGAAATGATGCTTTTTGCCAATATGCATTTAGTTCCTTATTCTGCCATTCATGCCGCGACATGTGAAGTGAAGTCCAAGAGCGAACAAAAAAAGGTCCGGTGAAAGCTCAGTTTAGTTCTTTATATGGTTTTTTTTGCAACACTTAAAGGCCAGCATTTTATAGGTGATACGCAAAGGAATCGAAAACCTGTTAGTATTCTTTTCAGAAGCATCTCAAACAGGCTGTTCTCCAAAGTCCACGGGTGAAGAAACTGCGATGGGATTAAGTTCCCTGGTTAAAATATTTATGGAAAATCCTCACTTATTTGTCCCTATCAGAAGGAGGAAGGATGGTAGTTTCCTGTAGTGGAATAAAGTGCTTATGTTAACCACTGAAGGCAGTGTATATAAGAGAAATGAGGACTGGAGGGAGTGCAAGCAGTGAAATCATAATTAATTCCTGCCCGTAAACAGCAATTTAACTTTGCTTAGGATAGCAGCTCTCCTGGTGAACACCAGAGGGTTTTTTGAGAAATGGAACTGAGCAAAGATACTATTCCCTGATATTCAATCCCATGCGCTTTCTGTTATATTCTAACGGTCTCTAAGGACAGGTGCTGGAAACCCTAATAAAGACCCCATGGCAGGGCAAATCCGTGGGGCATCCTGTAGGGAACCAAACACAAACTTGCTGTGAGTCATGGGGATGTCATGGTTTGTGTCCTGGTGTTTATTAATTTTCCATGGTTGCCATCCAGCTTACGTCTCCGAGGGTAACGTAAAACACCGGTGGAAGAGGAAAATTAAAATCTCCTATTTATGGAGAAGCAGGGATGGGCATCCGTAGCGGGGGAAGATTAATTCTGACTCTTGCATAGATGATGCATTTCCCATACTCTGCTTTTTCAGGTGGACTTTCATAATAGCGATTCTAAGCACGAAAGCCTTTTGCTGAAGTAAGGAAGACCGTATGGCATCCAAGTGACTAGGAGATCATCCAGCAATGGTCGATTTTGTATCGGTACTAAGCAGCCAGTCTGAAAACCACAAGGGAGTGCTTCTGTGTCGGGGTAAATGCATTACCCTCACCAAGCTGTTCAGATGGTGAGAAGCACAGCTGGGAAGCCTGCGCCTTCCAGGTCAGGAAGGACGCAGAAGTCCTTTTCACGCAGCCTATGGCAAAAAACCCATCGATGGCCTTAGTGGACTAATATCTCGCCTCCCATCCCTGGAAACATTCCAGGTCAGGCTGGACGGGGCTCTGAGTGACCTGATCAAGTTGAAGATGCCCCTGCTCACTGCAGGGGGTTGGGCTAGATGGCCTCTGAAGGTCCCTTCCGACCCAAACCACTCTGTGATTCTCATCAGGACCCATCCCACTACCCTCTTACGAGCTGACCCAACGGTGCTATGCACGGAGCTTTTATCCCAGGTTATGGACATATATAATGATGTATTTTTTCCAGTGGAAAACTTTTATAAGAACAAGGTGATTTTTTGTGTGTGGTGTGTGTGTGTGAAATTTCTCTCTCTCCTCTATTAGTGTTTTTCTTATCCTCGGGCCTTTCATCTTGAATAAATACCAGCAGGTTGCTGACCAGCTTCCCTCCTTTGGGGAAAACATGCCTTTGTGGTGAAGATGCTGAACTAGGGCTCACATCATCTGGGTTAGACAGTCTTCATGACCCCAGGCAAATGCGTTGGGGCATCTCCCTACTCCACAGGGTAGCGTAAGGATAAAATCCATTTGTGATTCTGAGTTGCTTGGATACTGTGTGGACGTAGGGCTAAATAAAAAAATAAACACACAGAAAAAAGCATCTTCTAGAGTTTTCCCTCTGGTCTCCAGCCCTCCTTATGTAATTAAGCGACCCCTGTGTCTTTGCTTGGGCTTGCCATCCCGAGCTGCCGCTCTCGCTGCTCGTCTGGTGTCCTCGCTCAGCAGCTCCCCACAGGGCCCTGCAACTTCTCTCCCTAATTGGCAGCTCCTACTTGGCAAATCATCGCCCTTTTCCAGCAGGATTCCTCCCTTCCCTGCAATGTCCCTGGGTGATGCCTGAACACTAAAACACCAACCGATGCCGTCTTCCAGGGCTTTCCCCGCACCCTCTCCTCGGAGGAAGCCTGTGCTGTTGATAATAAGCAGTGCTTATTTTTAGCCTTATCTTGCTATTAGGTTATAGTGTTTATATATATATATATATATATAAATAAAATCTTTATTATCTAATTCCAGGCCAAGATTATGAGTTAGACTGAAGAATCCTTAAAAGTCATGGCTACAACTATACAAATATTACCATGCAGCGATGCCTGAAGGCTGGTCATGGTCTTTGTGGTTCTGATATGAGATGAAGTATTTTGCAGGGCTTGACTAAGAGCATTTGGCTGGGTTCAAAGAGGGTGAACATCCATCAGCCCACATTGATGGCCACAGAGCTACGCCAGTGTAAACCTGCTCAAATGAGCCTCAATTCCAATTAATTATATGCTGAGATTTATTTTCAAATCAGAAGAAAATTACTTGTTTCACCTTAAGTTTTATTGTGCATGTGCTTTCTCTGTAGAATAATACAGACTTTTCAACGCTATTAGCCAGAAGCCAGGTTTGCAGCTCTTCTAGCAACACAAATCTCTCAGGAAGATGCTCTTAGTCATATGGCTTAGTTTTTGGTAGTCCTGCAAGGAGCAGGGAGTTGGACTTGATGATTCTTATGGGTCCCTTCCAACTCAAGATAGTCTATGATTCTATGATGAATAAATATATATAGGTAGAGAGAGAGTGGCGTACATCAGCTAGCAACTGGTTAAATGTACTGGAAAGCACATGACAGTAACTCCTTGCTTCTACACCGGAACCGCCGTGGTTCACACAGCTCAGCAGCCAATGATGCCGAGATGCTCTTGGGAGCATTTGCAGCATTTGGGCTTTATTAGCTGCTGGTAACATTCATTTTCCTTCCTCCTGGCCCCAGCATCAAGGCTGTGCTTGCAAAGGCAGCGGGTCAGCCAGAATCATTCTTCACTGTGGTGGAATATAGGGATGTTAAGAACAGATGCGTGTTGTAACTTGAATTTACGGGGAAGAGCAATCTAGGTGCTGATGTTGTATGCAAGATACAGCAGCTGCTGCCATATGTTCTGCTAAACCATTTGCTGAGGGTGGCTGGGCAATCGCTGAGTACGCTTGCAGTGATGGAGTTCTTAAAGCATCCTTCAGTGGGGGTCTAGAATTGTAAGCAGCCTTTCCCTCTATTCCCAAATGATCTTCTCACTACATAGAAGGTCAGGAGGTTTCACTTCAGTAACTAAGAACTGAAGGTCATTATGGATTCCTCTTAGTTTTCAACAACCGCTTTTATCCTTTCTATCTCGCTCTCTGCTCTCCTGACTTACGGCAGTACACGTGCTCCCAGTAGCCCGACTTCATGGGCTACAACTCTCCGGATAAGCCAACTGTTTGGTCAGAGCATGGTCCTGACTGTGGTCCTGTGGTTGTCAAGACCGTAACTCTTAGCACAACACTTGCTGTCAGTGCAAAGCAATGTGAGATGCTTATTCACAAATCTGGGCACGTGCTTTAGAGTAAATTCCTCCTGGATGGAAGCAATGAAGCAAAACCCAGCTGTTTGCTCAAATGTAGCTGCAAATAATAATTTATTTAGAGTACAAAGCAAAATCTCACTTCAGAATCAATCTCTTCACGTTGCTGGGTTCTTTGTTTTGGGCTTTCAATGCTAAACTTCACATCTTAGCCGGTCCTCCTCATCCTTTTGTAGCTCATCATAAATACACTGCAGTGAATTTCATTTATTAAATAACATTTGTAGACTAGCATAGATGTGAACAGTATTTTTACAGATTACAGATAAGACGTACTCCCTGTCTAGGAGACTTTGAAATCTAAAGTAGTCAGGTTAAACACATGGCAGATCATGAGAAAATATTTCATCGTAAGGATTATCTGGGGTTACTAGTGATTAGAAAAGAGGAGTGCTGCTTGGAGAGCTGAATTTTAAGCAGTGCTTTGAAGAAAAGAGGACGTTTGACAGATGAATACAGGGAAGGGGCAAAGGCACAAGGCCAAGAATGTGAAGAGACAAAAAAAAAAGAAATCAGATGAGAAGATAGAGATAAGCCAGTGCGCTGTGAAATAACGGACTAGGTCTTGGTCCTGGCAGGAAAAACTCAAGTTACAAAGACTGGGGAGCAGTGCAGGTAGAGAAGGAGAAGTCATAGGACAGCTGTGATTATAATTTCAAGTGTGTGGCTGCATACTGTGTGCGGTCTTGGTCTCCAAGAGGGAAGTGTGGACTAGGGAATGAAAGACAAGAGCAAGCGATGTGCTGCGGCAAAGACAGGGAAGGAGGAAAGAGAGTCGGAGGTCTGGGAGTCAACGGAAGGTGGAGAGGTAGGATCTGGAAGGAAGATGTGTTTATTTCTGGGAAAAGGTGTGTTTGAAATGCAGGTCCTGGTGGGGAAGGAACCCATGGGTAGTGTCAGGATAGAGGGGAATAGGGGATGGAGACCAGTACCGAGGTTCAGCATCATGGCTGTATGGCAGGAGAAGCACAGACGAAATAAGTCATGAGAGAAGGATAGAAGGAAACACAAAGAACCAAAATCAAGATCCAGTCCAACACCAATACACAGAATAAGACTAGAGATAGAGCAGCTGTTGCAGGAAGGTCTGTAGGAACATTTCAGGGACACCTACTCCACCTCTGTTCTGTCGCAGACATTGTTCCCTCTGTCTTCTCATTCCCAACGTGGAGACCAACTGCTTCTGCCTGGATGTGGCTATTATTGCTTATCTTAGACTTCCTAAAACACAAGTCTGTGCTTTTCCATTCTGTGCCTTATCCTTGCTAAAATTCCCCTATAAACACCTCCAGATATACCTACATCATCAGTGCATGGAGAAACCTGGATGGCTTTTGTGGGGCATGACGGTTGCTGGTTGATTTCAGTGCTTACTTGTGCTCCCCTGCCTGCAGTCATCCGTCTGCCCCTTGCTTTATACTCTGACTGTGAGTCAAGCAGCCCCTTCAGTAGACCTTCAAGGTGCTGCAGTGATAGAGGAAAGTCATGTCCTGGTCTAGATTTTCCTCCCTGATAGCTGATGTGGGGTGGGTTTTCACCCTTTTCCTAGCAGGACTGGTGAAGCTCTCCCTTGGGTATAGTTATATATGTCAAAAAGCACACTCTATGTTTACGTCACTGTAATTTACTCTAGAACCTGAGAAAAAAATTAGCATCACGATACGGATTCAGTAATTAGTTTGGAGCAGCTACCTGGACCCAGAAGCTGAGAAACCCCCTGGTTTAGCAATTTAAATGCAGACACAACGAGCTGTCTTCCAGCAGCACAAAAGTAACAGAGGAGAGATATCAGCTAATTGACAGGGGAGTAAGTGGGTGGATTAAAGACAAAAATAAAGAAACCCATAAAAAAAGATGTTAGGAAGACAGGGTTTTTTTCTGTCTGTGCTTGGTGCAACAATTCCCAGAAAAAGATTGAGGGTAGAAAAATAACACCCTTCCGCAAGCCAAAATTTTATTATGAGTGGAAAAACAAACTCCTCTAACAGCAGCTGCTGTTTTATGTATTGGCCATAAAGCACATAGTATTATGAAATTTGTAATAATATTTAGCAACTGCAGTAATCTAGTTAATTTTTTAATAGATGTTCACTTACATCCTGTTTATAAGACATCCGGAGCATCTGCAGTATTAAAAAGATGTATTGTCGTGACAAGGTGATTAGAGGAGGTTGTTTGCTTGGGGTGGCGGTGATGAATTAGATTTACAATCTAGAAAATAAGTGGGACAGGATAAAGCTTTGGTTGATATTAAGACAGGTCTTCAGCTAGTCCAAGATGGCCTGGGTCATCTGAAGACACCTTTTCTGCCTTTCTTTTCTTGGTTTTAATAAAAATTATGTAGTTTTACAATACCTTGTAAATTGTATGCCTGTCTGCTTTAAGTTTTTCAGCATTATTTATACTGTTTTATTTTTATTATGTTATCCAAAACATGTAGCTCAAACTTGGAATTGAAATTGAGTGTTTCTATAAAACCAGGTATTTACCGGCAGAGGTTTTGACTCAAGAAGTCTGAATGAAATAGGTAGTCCAAGACAGCTGCATAAAAATCCCAAGTCCAGCACAAACTTACCAGGTTATAAAGTTTTCATCAGCAAACATTCCCATGCAAGGAGGCCCTAGAAAATATCTGTGCATGACTGAGGAATCTTGTGCTGCTTGTGGGATTTAGGGTGACTGGGGCATGGCCAAGTGCTTACACAACTACTCGAAGGATTGCAGACTTACCGTATAAGCAGGAGGAGAAAGACTCCGTTTCTTACTGACCTGAGCCCTGAACAGCTTCACTGACTTGTTGGAAGCAGCAAGGCCTAAGTCATCAACAAATTTAGCAGGGTGGGCAAAGCTCGTAACCAGTTTCCATGCCGGTACAGCCGACCTCAACGCTTGTTGCAGCAAAAGAAGCAAATGCAGAACGAGAGCAGAGGCTCAGTCTGTGTCTCCCTTGAACATCTTGGAGGCTGCATTTTGCTGGTGTAGAATAGGGACGACGTGCATGGCCATAGCGTCTCCTCCACTCACCCTGCAGACAAAAAAGAGGCTTTTTTTCCCAAGACCTATTTGGCAGCTTCCAACGGCTCTGACTTTTAGCAAAGAACCAGGGGGGAAAACCCTCACCCTGATCGGTTTGTACAGTAGTAGCAGCAAGTGTTTGTGATAACAGCCAAAAAACTTCTTCTCCTCTTCTGGTGCGTGGGGGTGTGCAGGAGTGAATCCAAAATCAATAATACCCAGAAACATAACAACAATTAGCAGACATACATAATTAAACCTCCCTGCCTAAAATATCAGCTCAGAGATCATATTTACCTACTCACGCTTCCCACTAAAAATAAACAGATTAAAGTTGCAAACCTACTGCATGAGTAGGTGGGGGAAAAAAACACCACATGTGAAGAGTAACATGTGATAGAAATTCCTCTGTGCAACATATTCAGGCTCCCTTCCCATCTCACCCTCCCTTCAGCAGTTTGGATTGAGTTGCTGGACAATTCTTGCCAACAAATACTGGGACATCGTGTCTGCTTTGTGTCTATATTGTTATCAATTATCTGCAGCCACTGCAGCCACAGGCAGAAGTTATCAGAAATTCTTCCTTTTTTGGGGTTTTTGGTTGTTTATTTGCCTTTTTCTTTTTAGTTTTCAGCTGAAGACACCAGGGTACCAGGTCAGGACTCAAATCAGAAGTTTGTTTTTTGGTTTTGCCACTGCCTCACTGGCTTTGTCAGGAACAGGTTGCACTCATGAGGTGTGGGGGAGAATCAATCTGTGCCCATGCAAGGGATTTTTCATCAAAAACAAAATTATTTGACATGTGTCAGCACTGCTCCTTTAGCTCCTTCGCTGTTGGCTTTGTGCAGCCAAGCCGAATCTCTGAAGTGGCCAAAAGGGGTGTTAGCACAGCAAAACCAAGGAAGAATTGGGATGCTGATGGGCCTTGTCATGTTCGCTGTATTTGGTCTAAGAAGCAGTAAGCAACAACACAATATTGCAAGCAACAACATCCAACCCAAAGAGCTAAACATGTTGGCGTTTCTACAAGGCCTTTCCCTGAAGGCACAAGTATTTTTTCTGTTAGGCTCAAGAAATGAATTTGGACCCTCCCTTTCTTTTGGGCTGAAGTTGCACAAGAACTGTCCCAATGAATAGCCCCAGTTCTTTCTGCCTCCTTAGCGTGCCTCAAGTAATTCCTTCTCCAAGGCTACCTTTACACTAGCTAATTGAACTTGCCCATGATTGCTCTCCAGCACTGAGGCCAACTGGCACAGGACAGCCCATGTCCATGCTACTAAAGTCTGGTCCTCACCAAAACATCTTGTGCTTTTCCCAGAGTGTGCTTAGTGGTAGTTTAGGAGAGGGCTGGTTCCTCCTGGGCAGAGTCTGAGTCCTCATGGTGTTTAGTTTACTGGAGTAGATCATGCTTCAAAGACTATGCTGGTTGGGATATTAATTTTCATGAGGTATTTGCTTAGCTTCTAGAGTCTTCTTGATACTCTACAGTTTCTTCAGAAGCTGGACAGTTGTCGCCTATTTCTTATTGCCTAGAGAAGAGGCTCACAATTATTTTGTACCACAAACATTCAAAGTCATTGAAACTTCATAAAGGCTAAGCTGTACCTTTCTATCCAACTTTAAACTGAAACATTGCAAAGGTGCTATCATTCCTGATATTTTATGCATTGCTAGACATGGCTTTGCACACCATGTCTTGAGAAACCCTGATGCAGGGCACATTGTCACGTAGTAACATAAGAATATGCTTTCCATCTTTGTTTTCTTTCTAATGAACCCTATTTTTAGTAATGGTAAGCCAAAGAACATGCCTCTCATTGCTTTTTTTGTGCAGGTATCTCTCTGTATGTACAATGCCAACAACAGCAACAAAAGACTGACAGGCAAACTTGTGTGGTGTTCCAGGAGCCAGAAACTTTCAGTGGTAGCATCTCTGCTGGGAGAAATTGGACCCATAGTCAACCATTTCAAAGATTCCCAGCCTCTTTTGCAAGGTCTGGTGGAGAATCAGAAGGCCATTCATCTTTCCCATATCAACCATTGCACCATCAAGCTGCAGTGCATTTTAATTCATTTCTCAGTATCTTGTTTTCCCTCAGTGGGCAATTGCCCTTGTTAACAGTTCCCTTACTAAGAAAAACATATCCTGAAAGAGTTGGTCTCTCTCAAAAATGTATTTTTGAATTCCTAGAAGACTAGCAAGGAAGAAACCACCTATGCATTGTTTTCCTTGGTGAACTTTGTAACTATTTAGAGAAGCTAAATGAACTCACAGAATCACAGACTCCCAGACTGGTGGGGGTTGGGAGGGCCCTCTGGAGCTCACCCCGTCCCACCCCTGCTGGAGCAGGCACCCCCAGAGCAGGGGCACATGGCCGCGTCCAGGCGGGGGTGAATGTCTCCAGGGAAGGGACCCCACAGCCTCTCTGGGCAGCCTGTGCCCCTGCTCTGGCACCCGCACAGCAAAGGGGTTTCTCCTCATGTTCAGGGGGAACTTCCCGTGTTCCAGCTTGTGCCCGTGGCCCCTTGGCCTGGCGTTGGGCACCGCTGAAAAGAGCCCGGCCCCATCCCCCTGACACCCACCCTTCAGATATTGATAAGCACTGATGAGACCCCCCTCAGCCTTCTCTCCTCCAGGCTGAACCAACCCAGGTCTCTCAGCCTTTCCTCACCAGGGAGATGCTCCAGCCCCTGATCCCCTTGGCAGCTCTGCGCTGGCCTTGCTACAGCAGTTCCCTGCCCTTCTTGAACTGGGGGGCCCAGAACTGGCCGCAGCCCTGCAGGTGTGGCCTCACTGGGGCAGAGCAGAGGGGGAGGAGAACCTCCCTCGCCCTGCTGGCCCCACGCCTTTCCATGCCCCCCAGGACACCGCTGGCCCCCTTGGCCCCAAGGGCCCGGTGCTGGCTTAGGGTCACCTCACTGCCCCCCAGCACCCCCAGGGCCTTCTCAGCAGAGCCGCTCTCCAGCAGGTCCCCCCCAGCCTGTGCTGGTGCGGGGGGCTGTTCCTCCCCAGGGGCAGGACCCTGCACTGGCTCTTGCTGAATTCCCTGAGGCTCCCCTGGGCCCAGCTCTCCAGCCTGGCCAGGTCTCACGTTTGCTTTCTTCTGTCCTTCTTGAATATGCCAACAGGCCGCTCTGCATTGATCAGACCAGAGGAAACGAAGAAAGCCTGCTGACTCTCTTCTCATTTGGCCCACGTCAGAAACCCAGCCCTACTGCACTGTACTTCCTTAAAAAAAAAAGGTGTGATAACAACTTTGTAAGCATACTCTGTGGCATTTGTCTGTGGTCCTGGGTCACCATTCACCATTAGTCTCTCTAGCAGGTGTATGTTTCTGCCGACAACCAGGAATTATCGACGGCGGTTTTGCAGATTGCTTACCTACCATACCGGGATGGCCAAGCCCCTTGCCTTGTACGAGCCTCAGTAATACACCGTTCCTCTCAGTGGAGACCCATGTCTTTTCCAAAGTATTTTGTCTTTCGGGAAAGCATGCGATCAATTTTACCTTCTTTGGTTGATGGTTGATCCCAGTGATATTGCTTTTCTACAGCCTCCCAGAACTCTGTGAGACAGCAAAAGCCTTGTTTTTACAGCTTTGCAATGTATTAATTATCATTAAAATAATAGAGAACAAAACAAACTAAAAAACTACAATTAGATGCTGTGAGAGTGATAGAAATTTGGTTGAAGAGATTCACATCTGTAGGTTTTTTCCCTGTGTACATAAGGTGAACATATGGATATTAATTTTAAACATGTTTTTATGAGTAAATAGCACAAAATTATGTGTGAGAGGCATCCAGCCTAACTGATGAAGGCCTAAGATTTCTTATAGGATACACAGCATCATATATGTGTTCCTTTGCCTGGTCACCTTGTGCTCATCTTCTCCTAGTTTATTTTTCATTAGGGGAAAGCGTGAGTTTAAGCTGTGGCTGATGCTTTTCCCCTGAGTTCATCATACGATGCATAAAGAGCTTTGCTATGCCTCTCATGTAAGGAGGGTGGGGAATGGGAAAGTGTAACTGTGTTGCGGTAGTGGACTGCTGAAGGGAATCCAAATGAAACACCATTTAAGCAAGAAAATAGCAGAACTTGTGTGGAGGGACCAGAATCTTGGATATGTCCTTGCCTTCCTCCCAGATGAATCTCCTAGCCCAGGACTTGAGTCAGACCCCTTCCCCAGCTCTCCTGTTGGCCTCATTAGTTGTAGGAGGTGTAAATGCTGCACGCTTGGTCTGGCCAGTGCGAGGAGAGGCTGGGACAGGGGTGTCTGCTGCTGTGCTTGGGCAGGAAGGCAGGGTGTGGGCAGGAAGCCCCGAGCCCCGCCTTGGCAGGGTGAGATCATGGTCTACACTCATGTGCTGTAAGCGCATCCATCTCTTTGGAAGCTCCTCCTTCTGGCTCGAGTGTCATGGCAGGGATGGGAGTGCTGCGTGCCCTTTCAGACACCACTGGTTCAATCCATGGGCAGCTTGGGTGCTCAGCTGGGCATTGCGAGCTCCTCCCAAGCTGCCTTCCTGAGGGCCATGCAATGGGACGTATCACCAAGCTTCTCGTATCACCCAAGTACCCCTCTGGTGGAACGCGGGTCTGATTCCTGTTGGTCCTTGTAGAAGCAGGAGACAAAACTCCTGGTAAGACTCAGGGGTGTTGGTTACAGCCCAGGTGGAAGTTGGGTACCCAAGTTCAGGAGAGACACTAAAAACCTCTTGCAAATTCTTCTGACATTCTTGAAAAGCTGAAGACATAGGTTTATTTCAGAGACATAATAGGGAACTAAAGTTACATAAAGTGCAGAGTATTCCTTATGTCATCTGACTTGGTTGTCTACTGAAGTATCTAAACTAAGGGCCAACCACCTCAACCAAAAGACCTGCTGGAATGTGCTTTGGCTCCCTCCCCTGATGCGCATCCAGGTTTTCTTCCTGGGGAAACCAGCACAGGGAAGAGTAGGAGGAAGGGGGCAGCTGGGTCTCTCTCCGATAACACACTCAGGAGCTGAAAAGTGCTGCCTGTTCCTACTATTTTTCTGTTTCTCTAATGCCCGTGTCACACTCCCACCATTTCAGCATGCACATAATAAGTGACCTTCTGACAAAATCCCTGTTCCTTCCACACTGTTTTCCAAGTATGGGTTTGGGGCCAAAGCTTGGGTGCCCAGTGATTAAGTCAGTTTAATCTTCTGTTGGACCCCACTTCATTCAGGATGTAAATTCTTCTGCTTTTTGTCCCCAAGGAGATTTTTAGAAATACTGCCTTGTTGCACCCGTGCAACATGCACGGAGCAGCAAGTGGCTGGAAGCCCAAGTTATGGAGCGCAAATTGCTGCTGTCAGTGTCTCCTGGATGACTGTTAAGGAGGTATCTGCTTGCCTTGAACATTTTTGGGTTGTTATGCGCTCTTTTCTTAGGAGCCCCATCGGGACCGCTGTTACAGTCTCTTTTTTTGTTGTTGTTTTGTTTAATGAGGAGAGAGATTATTTGTGGTTTATTTCACTAACAGCAAGAAAATAGGTAACAGATCCCTTAATAAAAATCTAAAATGTAAAAGCTGTCACTGGAACAGGCTGCCCAGAGAGGCTGTGGGGTCCCTTCCCTGGAGACATTCACCCCCCGCCTGGACGCGGCCCTGTGCCCCTGCTCTGGGTGTGCCTGCTCCAGCAGGGGGTGGGACGGGATGAGCTCCAGAGGGCCCTTCCAATCCCCACCAGTCTGGGAGTCTGGGATTCTCTGATCATGCAACAAGAAGAGCTTTGAGTGATATCTTCCAGACTAACTCTGAGAAAGGCAAGCAGGTCCCCTATTTCTTAATGATCCACTGAACATCTTTCCCAAAATATTCAGGCTCCTGGCTGCCAGCAAAAGGACTGGAGGTTAAGGGCTTGACCTTCCTGAAGAAGCTATACTTGGCCAATAAAGACTTTGGCTAAAAGGCTGACTGGGAGATGGATGCAGATCCATCTCACAGCAGCAAGTGATGCCAGTAGTTTGCTCAGATATAACATTTTAACTGGAGATTTACTGAGGGTTTTTTTTTATTGTTGTTTTGTTATTTCTTCGCTGTGCAAAGTTGAAACTTGTCCAGTAACACTCTGTTTCATTCTTTTTTATATGCATTACCAGACACTTAAGAAAAACAAACATACAAAAACATAACACAATTTGCCAGTCACATCTGCAGTTTCTTTAAAAAAAAATAGAAAAAAAAAAAGTTGAGAGTCAGCTAGTTTGCAATGAGAGGAGGTGGACTGGGAGATCTCGTAACAAACTTTCAGCTGAGCTCTTGGCAGAACAAAAAATAAAGAGCTGTTTTCCTTAGTTGCTGCCAGCATTTTTAATGTTTCCACCAGCTTCATTGGGCATCAGATGGACACTAAATTTGGATAATATAATTTCCAGCACAATGCATGATGCATGACTCCTTTGACAAGGCTGTGTTTGTGGGAAGTATTGTACCTCGTGGTGTTTAACTAAACACAGGTGAAACTCAGAGTTTATTCGTGAAGGCTGGGATTACTTCAGCCGTCATCATGGAACAGAAAGATAAACAGTGCTAATAAAGTAATGAAGCTTTAAAGAATCCTCCCGAGCCTTCAGCCCATCTGTAAATTGCTCAGTGGTTTAACAGAAACTGCACATGTAGAGGAAGAGGAATATGGGGTTCTAAAGCCAATTGTTGGGACTTCATAGTAGTTTTGATGGGTAGGTGGAACCTCTCCGTATGTCTGAGTTAGTGCCTAACTAAAGGTATCCCTGAATCTCTCCTATAGCAAAAGGGGGTGTCACTGAGTTCAAGATCACGACCAAGGTCCTCAGAGTTGCAATGACTGACTCTCTTCATAGATTTAAGCTGTTTATTTAAGCCCAGGCTTTGTTTCCTGGTCCAGCCCAGATGTAACCAAGTGCAGCCCACACCTTTGACCTTGTGAAATTTCCACTATTTATACCTCATGGGATTAACTTCAGTACGGAATCAAACCTAGTTGTCTCCTAGGCTAAATATTATAAACTTCATACTTCCATTTATACCTAATCCACGTCCATGTCCCACGCCACCCTTGAATCCCGCCCATAAAGTCCCCAGGAGGACTCACAATACCTGTGATGATGGTAGCTCCATGTGATTATACCAAGTTGATGCTCATTCCCGCTTTACAACAGCGGAGGAAACTTGCTTAGGGACTTCTGGGTGTAAAACACCCAAGCTGGCACCTCTTGCCCACATTAAAATTCAGAGTGCAGACAAAGGTGTTGAAAAATACCAGCAAGATGATCATTCCCTTAGCACAACACTTTTATCCTCTCCCAGCGATGCTGAGACGATCGAAAGCTGCTTTTCCAGGGAAGCTGCCGGTCAGTGGTTCACAGCTGGAGGGGATTGACCCACTGATGTAAATTGAAGAGGGCAATTAGATTCTGAAACAAAATAATAAAAATCATCGGCATTTTTTTGAGAGGGAAATGAATTTCTGCCCAGGCTGAGTGGAATGAGGGTATTGGGGCAGTCAGGAAAGACCTGGCTACACTGGAATGACAGCAACAGGGAAAAAAATTGCGTCAGGGTTCTTGTTAAGCAGCAGAGGGATACAGTCAGTGATGTATCACACCTCCAGCCCTGCACACCAGTGAAATTTGCTCAGAGGGTAAGTAACCATGTAATAGTATTAATTCACGATGCTCTACACTTTTGTCCCCAGGCTGGTGGTTGCTCTTTCCCTTGTTCCCCAGTTTCACACCAGTACAAGCCCATGGGAATGAAAGTTTTTTTCTGAAGTAAACGTGGGGAAGCATCGAGGAAAGTTGGTGCGCTGATCGCTCCTCCCAGCCAAGTCTGTAAGAAATGCAATCGATTCGGCACTCTCCCACGCACGATCCAGTGTAGGTACGTGGATAGAAATAACTGCTGTACTGATGACTAAGCAGATTCATTTTTTTTTCCTCTGTTGCACCAGTAACCCAGCACAACACAAGGTTCATCAACATTTACCGAAATCTTGGTGACCCTGGAATTTTCCTTCCCAGGGCAATCCTAGTGTATCCAAGAATTGCTCAGAGCATCGTTGCAACTATTAAAAGCCAGGCTTTGGGTAATGCAATACTTAACTACCTCCCATTGCACAATGCGGAACAAAGCTACAGATCACCTTTGTGCAAAGGATTAATCTTGACTGTTGCTACCTGTCTCTTTCCTTAGCTTTCTCTCTTCTAAGCACTGCATGCACCTCACTGTAAGTGACATGGATGTCTGTGTGCCCGATTACGCTTGTGCATTGACAGGTTTCTTCTCTCCAGCCCTTTAGTCCTAGCTCATCGTTGTAAAGTCTCTTTCTGAGCGTTTGCTTTTGACCTGGAATAGCTGGGGAATTGCCATTGAATAATTATCTATCAAGAAGCCTACACTGCATGGTGGTTTGTAAATGTCACGGCCTTTTAATCTGAAAGACAAATCTTATCGGGTGGGTGGGAATAACGTGTAGAGTTGCTGGTCAACAGAGGGTTTTTTGTCCTTTCTCAAAGTAGCCTCAGGCTCTGTGGCTATATGTAAATTGCTGAGTTTTGCTGTATAAACTCCCCTTCATTTACCTGTAAGAACAAGAAGGAAGCTCGAGAGGGGCCCACAGGGACTAGATTTCGGTATCTTCTCCCCCAAAATGTATCAAAACAACATTGTTTCTGCTGTGCCTAGATCCTGTGGGGCAAAAGGGTTTGGCACCATTTCTTAGCCTTCCCTACACAGCCGCTGTCAGCGCTGTGAAGTGCCCTTGTGCTGCGCTGCGACTGAGTTACCGCCTTGGCAGGCTGCTGAGCACCTCCTTGGCGGCTTCACCTCTCGTGGTGGTTTCCAGGCTGTTAATCAGCGTGCACACAAATACAGCCTCCAAGGCAACCCTGGGGACATCCCCACTTTGCACAGGTTGAGGCCACAAAGTGTCTATCCAGAGGCGTTGGGGTCTGCACGGGTCCTTGCAGCAACATCAGGAGCCAAGCCCACGGCTGGTGCAAGCCCCATCCCATCCTCTTCTTGTGCAGGTCAACGGAGCCAGACAGACAGAAGTGTGTGAGCATAACTGAGCCAAGCACCGACCCCAAGATGTGATACTTGGGTGTCACTTCACCCATCACTGGAGAGCAGTTGACTATTTTGCTGTTGGAGGGTCTGTGAGTGGCTCTGCCCTGCATCCTGGGAGGAGGGAGGGAGCGGCAGAGCAGGGATTTGACAAAGACTGAGCTTGTAATAATCAGAAGCAATCAACGCTGTGGATTTGTGTCTTTATCTGTAAGACGATGAAAGCCTACAGAACTGCTTTCCTAGTGGATTTGTTTGAGACAGCTGTTAAACTCAATTCTGCACAATACCATAAAAAAAATAAATAGAGGTTCTTTGTAGCTCAGATTGCCCCTGAACTCAATTGTCTGAGCCCTGTGTTGGGCCAAATTTTCCAAGGCAAAATCAGCGTGTATTGTGTGACAGACACATTTTGATAGCCCAGATGTTTTCAGGGTTGTCTCAGCTCTAATTAGGTATGAGGACTTGCAGCCTGAGAAGGTTTAGCAGATTTCAAACTATCTTCCCCTAATTTGTGACAGTCATTTCTGAGAAAGGCAAGACGTACTTGCAAACCTGCTGCCACCTTTGTGCGCGGGTAGAGCTCGGTGTGAGTCTAAGACGGTCTAATTCGGCGTGACCCTCCCCCACTGGCAGATCTGGAGGTGAAAAACTCCCTTAAACCTGCTGCTGATGTTGTGGCTCTGCTCCAAGACGAATGATGCCGGTCAGAGGTATGATGAGATGTTTCCTCCAGCAGCAAGGTCTCCGTTGCATAGGCTGCTTCCATTTCTTCATTTCCTCTGCTCTAGCCTGACACCATCTTCTGCTTTCACTCCTACTTAGTGACCTTTGCCTCCTCAAAGCAGCTTTCGTTTTAATTGCTTTTATCAGTGCTCACTTTTAAACCCAGTCTGAGGACGTCTCACGTCTGTGTCTGGTGGAGGCTGGGTCCTTGTTCACAGAAAAAGGGGCTAAAGTGTAACATTGCAGCATCACACCCAATTAACTCTTTTTGAAGCTCACAGACTTACAGGTCTGAAGGCAACGAACACTTAAACTCTTCACTCCTAAGACCTCTAAGGGATATTTGCAGCCTCCAGCATGAGATGGATTCACATCAAGCTTTGCTGAGAGGTCAAGTTTCTTAAGCTGCTGTTCCAAATTCAGCTGAAACTGAACATAAAGAAACAGAGCTGCTGTCTAGGAGTTGTCTGGTCATCAGTAATAAGCACAGCCTAACAGCTAGGAGCCTGCAGAGCATTAAAAAAAAGATTAAACAAATGACACTGTGATGTCCTGAGCTGTGTGCTTCTCCCCAGGCAGAGGTGTCCTGCTATCCCCCTCCAAACCGTGGGGAGGCTAGACATCTGGGATGTGTCCGCAGTGAGGGATAGTTTTTTTCCTAAGAAACTACTGCTGCCAAGAGAAATCATCTTGTGCAAGTCTTTTCTTTCTCAAAGTTGTTCCTTCTCACCACAGTTCCCTGGGCTCCGCTCCCACCGCAAGGCCGCGAGAGAGCAAGTCACCTAAGCAAACCATTGACTCAAATACACTTTCACCTCAAATTGGCAAAGGACACTCAAAGCTGGGCCAGGCATATTTGTTGCACAAACTCAAACAACTTCCAACTAGACTTTTGCATGCTTTTCTTGGTTTTTTTAAGGAATTTTTTTCATACTACAGATTCAGTTGGTTACAGGTCATTTTGTTGCTTGCTGTTCTGATGCTACTATAATTCCTTGGAGGTACACGTTATTTGTGTGGCTGTTGGTGCAAAGACAGTTGCATCTGCAGGACTCGATGCAATGCTTGTTTTGATCCCAACTCTGCCTTCCTACTGGAGCCACCCTACGTGTTCTTACCTCTTGGTGATGAATAAGGGATCGCAACAGTGTTTTGGGACAATACCTGGGTGCAGGTCCTTCTAGAGGGGAAGGGATTGGAGGCAGTCTCAGGACATCATTGGGCTCAATGATGTGTTCCACTGCAGCAGATCACGCTGCACGTGTCTGCAGATGATACACAACCACAGCGCTCTGGATGGGTTTGCTCTGAGGAGCTGGGGGCTTTCAAATACACCAGGGAAGGCCACCAGATGCTTTGGGGATGATGACCAGCAACTTTCACGCGACTTGATGATGGCGAGGAGAGCAGAGATGGGATCTGCACTCTCCTTGGGGGCCCTTGTGAGTGAGAAGGTGCTCTGCAATGTGCTGGGCATCTTGGGCTGACTTAGAGGCAAGCACAGTCTTTCCATCGCCTCCAGCCTGCTCTGGATCAGGCCCAGGATGTGTCATCGTGGCTGTGATGTGTGGTGTGACCCTTTTCTATACATGACACCGTTACCAAGTAAGGTTTCTTTCAAGGATGTTAACTGGTTGTGCGGCAAGACCATGGGCTTACGGGGAGGGGACAATACAAGCTGGTTAATCTTTTAAAATCACGTATTCCCCCTCCCCCCCCCCCCCCCCCCCCCTCTTTTGAGTTTAATTTTTAAAATGGTCTGTCGGGTTTGTTGCCAAATACCGGTTCATCACTTTTTTTGTGAAACCTTCACAGCTGGGGACTTTCCATGGGACGGGTTGTTTGGAAAAAGTGATGTAAATTGTAAATCATGTCTTAATTTGTCTTAAAATATCTAAGCCTGGGAAAACATGTCATCTTACTGATGATAATACACATGCTCAGAAACTCAGCAGGTATCTGCTGAAAACTCACACCAGCGATAAAAGTCATGGTTATTTTTAAAAACGATTGTTACAATGTATAGCTGATCCTAAAATGCGATAATTACATTTATCAATCAGAAGAATCTTCCTCCCCCCCACTTCCTATTGATAACGAGACCATAGAAGAGAATAACTGGGTAGAAATAAATGAGAACCGAAACACTTTAATGCAATTTCAATAAACAACTGCTAAGTTAGCTACGTTTCCTTCAATCTGTTGCTCCAATCAGAAGAAAAAGCATGGCCTGGAGTTCAAAACCTACGTCTTCAGCTAAACATTCTCGTGTGTGATATGTTGCTCTTTAGGAGAGGGGCAAAGTTTGAGAGATTCTGGACTTTTTTTTCTTCCCCCAGATGATCCTATTGCTCTTCTGAGTATTTCCCAACAAAAACACAGGGCAGGATGTTAAACGAAATTGAGAATGTAAATCCATGTCATTCAGTGAAAGTTCATCGGATGCCTTGGTCAAATGACCTCTTACCAAAATAATGTTCTCTGCTTTTGAAAACTGGCATAAGGCTTGTGTATATATTGTATGTATTTGTTTACTTTAGCTTTATTGCACAAGAAAAGTAAAAGGTCTTCATGTTTTGCATCTTAAAGAAATTCATAGGACTTTACTCATAATAGACACTTAAAATAGTGATTTTAAAAATGTGTTTAGAACAAGATTCCCCCAAATGCAATGGGACAACATATGTACGACGTTAAACCTAGTTTGAACAAACGTCTCAACCCTATTGAAATGCAACTGCATGGTAGGTTAAATAGTCAAAATCACAAGTATGATAGTTCATTGCACTAAGCCTTTTAGATTCTGTAGACATGCAAGGGGAAGAAAACTTAAACCACAGAATTTTCTAGACTAACATTTTTAAACCATGTTCTTAAATTAGGCTTTAACACCTATATTTAGTTGCTTCAAGTCTGATAATATTTCAAAGGTGCTGAGTACCTCTGCTTTCCATTGACACAGAAAACTTCTTGACACGTCTCTGAATGAGATCACATTTCTCAGAAGGCCTAAATATGGTTGTAGGCACCCAGTTTTGACTCATTTGCCTGAAAATTTCACAGTAAATCTGAGTCTCCAAACTAAAGACTGTAAATAATAACTCCCCAGTGCTTCAGGGGCGCATGAAAGACATACATGGTAGTTGTGATCCATGACAGGGGAATGTAGGTTTGCCAAGGAATTTGACCTCAAATGTTGTGGCAAGGACACCTCCAGGAAAGGTAACCAATAGCAATAAAAGAGATTTATGTTAATTGACTCTCTTGTGTGCCGATAAAGTGGGGTTGGTATAGAGTCCTTAGAAATCTTAGCATAAGAAATCAAGCAGCACTGGAGCATGGCTCCCCATCCTGGTCTGAATCCGGACAGGGCCATCCCAGCAGAGAACAGGGCTCATATCAGGGTGAGGAAAAAAATCTCCTTGTTGGGTCTTTTCCACCTTCTTATTTCAGCTGAAAGCACCTCTCTGCCATTGCAAGCTTTCTGGTGGTTTCAATCTAGAGCTATTGCGAATTCCCTCATTTCTTACAGCTCTCCATGCTGTGTCAGCTGGAACCTCCCCATAGCGAGGAAAAAGCAGTGTCTGAGCTAAGGATACTGGTACGGGTCCAAGCAGTTCTTGTCCTTGCTTTTGCAAGTGCAAGCTGCCCCAGATGAGCTTGGGTGACAATTTTTCTTGTAGGCTCCTGACCACTGTTGAAATGTCCTTAGACCACCAAACGCAGGCTGATGAACCATCTCCAGATGATAACACCATTTTGTTACCACTGACTTTCTCCTAAAACCCACAGCTCATAGCGCTGGTAGGGCTGGGTGTGGTTTGGGTTCAGTCTCTGGAGATGATACCATTTGTCCCATGTCTCGAATCCATGGGGATTGGTCAGATTCCTGTTCCTCCTGCATGGAACCATCCAGGTGCTCCACTGTTTTGAACTCAGAAGTTCAGCAGTAACTGTGGGAAGGAAAAGTAATACAAAAGGTGAATTGCAGGATATTTTGGGTCAGGTTTTCCACTCGTGGTGTTTCAAGCTTCCATGTTTTGTGCAACATATTGTGGGATGTGAAGGCACTCACATTGCCTGTATGCCTTGTACACAAAGCATGAACCTGATCCTCTCCAGATCCCCCAGAGTTTTCATTGTGGCTGGGAATCCTATTGCAGCACAAAGTTGCTACATATCCTGTAGTCCACAATGTATTGACTTCCTGTTGCTACAGAGGTTTAAAAATGACAAATAACAGGGTCTGAGTCAGATAAAGTAGTCAGACCTCAGACCAGAGTACATGTTTTACATATAAATAAAATTTTATTATTTTATTATTTTATTTTGTTTTATTTTATTATTTTAGTTTTGTTTTGTTTTACTTTATTTTATTTTATGTTAGTTAAAGACATGTCATTTTGAAATGAGCGTCAGACTTTGCTGCGGTAGCTAAATGGCTGCCAGGTCTTGGGCAAGCCACAGAAGATGTGTTTCTTCACACATGGCTTTAGATATACGTTGTGTCGATGTCTATACATGACCGACTCACCCATGACTCCCTTTGGTGAGTAGACAGAAGTGAGCACTTTTAGTTTGAGATTCATCTAACTTGTTTTAGACATCTGCTTCTGAAGAAGGTGAATCGCACTCCGGGAGTCTCTTCCCTTTGGTTACAGGGAGAGCCCAGCATGACTCAAACCCTAGGATGCTTTTTGTCAGACCAATCCCAGCCTTGCCTATGCCTTCCCATCTTTAAAATGGGTCCAACTTGTCCCCCGGGTCAATGTGGTCAGCTGGTTGATGTCCACGCTCTTTGAACGCAAGGCGTGACTTTGAAGTGACAACTGCTGTTTTTCACTCTCAAGGCCCTGGGGTGTTCAGAAGTGGTATGTAATGTGTTAGATACAGTTATTTATTGGTTAATTTGTGGTAGTGCTTAAGAAGTCAGAAGGATGAAATACGAAACCACAGGAACGTACATCTAAAAGGTTACAGTGGTATTTGAACTCTGAGTTCCAACATAATGATTTCAAATGGGCATGGAGAGAGATTTAAGAAGCCTGATTTTTCATGTTTCCTTCAATAAATGTGCCCTTGGGTTTCCCCAGAGGACCTGTTTTGCTGTCCTTGCACTGCTGAGCTGCAGATATAGGCACAAAGACAAAAGGTCGGCCATTGGACCATCTGCAGTTCACTATTGATAACTTATTTCCTGCAGTGTTTCCCAGTACAATTTGCTGGGATCTGTTTAAACTATTTAAAGCCTTTCTTCCTATGAAGTAAGACATGTTGAGGCTTGATAATATTATTTATATTGGCCAAATTTCCCTGTCAGGCTAACACACAGAAGTGTGGGTTAATCACGGGTAAATCCAACCCCAATCTGAATCAGGAACCTGTCTGCAGGCAAAGCAATCACTACATCGAGAGGTTTTGAACCGTGTCCTACCAACAGTGACCCGGGGTGGGGTGGTGGTGATGGGGAAATCTTGTCCTTTTTCTGCTCCCTGCAAAAATACACCTCATCATGACACTGGAAAGGTAAAGTCAATACAGGCTAACTCCGTGCAGAGAATCACTGCATGCGAAGTGCTGACTTCAGACTAAAACGATGACAACTCATTAAAAAAAGGTTTAGCGGACGTTTACGTGTAGAGTGCTCAGAGAAAAAAAAAAAAAAGACATTGAGATATTGCTGTGCTCATTCACTCCCCAGGAATTTCCCTTCATGCGGCGTTAGATTAGTGAGTAAGACTTCTTTTCCGATTCGTCTATGCTGTAATGGACTAAATGAAAACAATCTTGACTGTGTGGGGCAATAATTGTTTGCACCAGGGCTTTTTTTTTTTTCCCAGAACATGAAGTTGATCAGATTATGAGTGGAAAAAAAATAATTATGTAAGTAAAAAAAAAAAAGTACGACTACACATACTCCCAAAATATCCCCGGGCTCAGAATTACTAACCGTTCCTGTTGAATAGTTGGAGAGGGTATGAAAAATGCTTACACATCTGCAGCGTGTCTGGACTGCTATTGGCAACATCTTTTTCTGTTTCTCGGGGGATCTTCATTTCTTCCAGTGAACTTTAGAGCAAAGGACCTCAGGAGGCTGATGCCCTCTGCTCCAGCCCCACGCAACAGCAAGAATAGGCCTCCACTATTTACTACAGTTTATCTGCCATAACCTACATAATTTCAGTATTTCTGAAGACATTTCTGCATCCAACCAGCTCACATCATTGGGAATT
The DNA here is from genome assembly GCF_963921805.1 of Phalacrocorax carbo. Classification (NCBI taxonomy): domain Eukaryota; kingdom Metazoa; phylum Chordata; class Aves; order Suliformes; family Phalacrocoracidae; genus Phalacrocorax; species Phalacrocorax carbo. The sequence continues at coordinate 214,999,596 of NC_087513.1, read as the reverse complement.
CCTCATTGATAACCTAGAATGTATTTTCCCCAAAATGCAATTTTTTTTTTTAGGTCCTGGTAGTATCTGAAGACTTCGCTTACGATCAGGGCTTTGCTGTGTAAGATGTTCTACAAACATGGACTAAACAGGCATAACTGACATAAGTGGTTAAAAATAGTGGGCAAAAGGGTTATTCTTCTGCATATTGTACAGGAACTGAAGTACAAGGCAGAACCTCACAAGATGGACATAGCCAGGAACTGAACCATGGCTTCCAAGTCCATGTATAATGATTTGCTTAGAGGTCTAGGACACAGCAAATATACCAATTCTAGGCGGGATCTGAACTTTTAGACCCAAACCAAAAAAGATAAGGCAAGCATAACCTGAAAAGAGGCCTGAGGTAAGAAAACCAGCTTGTTTCTGATTATGAGCTAAAAAAAGAGAAGCCCATGTTGGCATATAAAGTTGGGAGAGATGGTTAAAATTATTTAAAATGATTTCATGAATGGCAAGACATCTTTGTTTTGTATTTATCAGGATGAGAGTAAAGGAAGTTGCAATAACTGAAGTGCCAAGAAGCTGAGAACATCGTACCTGTGAGGGTGGTTGGGAGGAGCTATAGCGTGAACATGTGCAACAGGAAGAACGTGCAAAATGACCTACAGCACAGATGGAAAAGCTCAGAGAAAGTTTGAAGCTGAAGAGGACACTGTGGGGAAATGCTGATATCTTCCAGGCTTTCAGGTCATCCTGACCTCACCCTTTTTATAGCCTTAAAAATCTCTTGCATTTAATGGGCTATAAGCATTTTATGCCTTTTGGCCACAGTCCAGGGCTGGCAGGTAGGTGGATGAGTTGCTTATTTGTTTGCAGAACCTCAGAGCAAGGTAGCCAGGTGGCTTGTGCTCACCATCATGCGCTGGGCACCACAGTCTGGGTTGCTAGATGCCCTCAGGACATCTCTCTGTGTTTGTTCATGACCTGCTCATCTGTGAAGGATGGATGATAAGGACTTTATTTTTCTTTTTTTTTTTCCCCCAGGTTTTGAAGATTTGCTGATGCAAAATGCAGGTTCCACTTTTACACATTTTCTTGCTCCTCCTGCTCCTGTGATGATGCTGCCTCAGGAGGCTACAGCCTGGAAAGCAGGTTGTAGGCATCTCTTTCTTCCTTGCAGGCTCTAGCAAGCCGTAACAGACCACACAATGAGCAGCCTCTTACGTGGGCCTCAGCCCCTTAACTAAACCAAATAGCATCGTAATAGGTGGAAATTAACAACATGTGTGTCCCATGCTAATGCTTACCCAGCCATTCCTAATATGTTTTTCTAATCTAGGTTCACTAAAGGGACAAATATTTCTTGCTTCATTCTCACAGCCGATACCCGGAATAACGTACCTCTTTCACAGCTTAGAACAGCAATGGCACAAGCCATAATCAAGAAGAGAAAGTGCAAAGTAAAGTCTGAGCTGTGACCTGTTCCACAAAATGCGTAACCAGCTGGAAACATCTCATCTGCCATACTTCAATGTATGTACTGGATATTGCATGGGTGAGGAGGTCCCCAACTTGTTGCTACAATAAACACCAGCCCTGAGCCAGGGCAACAGTGCAAGGTTTTACTCCAGTAACAGGCTTCCTCCAATGCTCATACCAATCCCTTCACAGGAGGGGTTTCTCCTCATGTTCAGGTAGAACTTCCCATGTTCCAGCTTGTGCCTGTTGCTCCCTGGCCTGTCACTGGGCACCACTGAAAAGAGCCCGGCCCCATCCTCCTGACACCCGCCCTTCAGATATTGATAAGCACTGATGAGACCCCCCTCAGCCTTCTCTTCTCCAGGCTGAACAAGCCCAGGTCTCTCAGCCTTTCCTCACCAGGGAGATGCTCCAGCCCCTGATCCCCTTGGCAGCTCTGCGCTGGCCTTGCTCCAGCAGTTCCCTGCCCTTCTTGAACTGGGGGGCCCAGAACTGGACAAATTGTGTCTAGTTTTCAGTTAACAGAATTGTTGCAAAGAAAAAAGTTTTGCCATTAGGCAGAAGTTGCCAACTCCTCTTTTGGTGCCACTTCACTCCTGGACCTGTAAATAACAGATCACCTATTTGGCAACCACTTCTGTGCTAAGGCATGATACCCAATGCCTAGTTAGGTGGTCAGATTCCTGTGCGGTTTTCTATCATTGATGAATTTATTAAATTAATTTTAAATATCTGCTCCTATGAAAGTAAAAATATTAACCATAAGATGGTGATAAATGTTGTGACAATGGAAATACTGCTGTTAAATACAGATGCTGCACTACCTGGAGCTCCAGTTCCCTCAAGCACAGACAGTGTTGCTGGAACAAGGGCTAGAAAACCAAGTGTCCTATTAGAGCACCCTTTTTTTCTGACTTGTTTTGCATCAGCAGACAGGTTTGTTGCATGATACTAAGTATAAAATTTTTTGTGCATCAGTGAGGTAAATCTGTGGAGGTGCTATCTTCAGACAATAAACATTGAATTCTTAATTGACGTTGAGTACTTCATACACCTCTAGTCGTCGTTTAGTAAAGGAAATGGAGAGAGAACCAGAAGCAAGAAATATGACAGTCATATTTGGCTCAGAACTAAAGGAATAAGTGTCTGGATTGGTATGTCTCTAATTAATTAGTCACCACTTGCCCAGACCCCCAGAAGCTTTTTCTCATTGAAGTCATCGAGTACATGCTCAGTGTTTCAGATTTAGCAAAGCAGGGAGGCACATGTTAAATGCCCTGCACTTCAAATGGAAGTTAAGCAATTTGCTAACTAAAAATGGACTCTTCAAACAGGATGTGCTCTACAAGCCCTGGAGCAGATGAGTTCAGAAAGCATATAAAATATTCCCTCCTGGCTTGAGCTTCTCATTGAAAATCCCAACACCCTTTTCCTAATGAGGGCATCACCCACAGCCCAGACTGTGCAGTCACATTTCTAACTGTCCTACAGAAAAGCCATTTCCTTCGGGCCTTCCTCTGGGGACCATCCAGCACGTCCAGTCCACAATGGCAAGCCTCTTCCAAGAAGTTATTTCTCCATTTATAAGACCCTTTGGAAAAAGACAGTGTCCTCTCACCCAGACCAAGTATTCATATCTCTGCACAGCTCACAGCCACATTCCAGAAGCTGCCCACAGCGTAAGCCAAATATTTATCCAGTGGTCTGAAGTTTGAAACACAGGCGATCATAAAGGCATGATGTTGTACTGGCCTTTCCAAATTCCCAGGAAGACCACAGAGATGATGTATGTTCGCTCCATAACACATTCAGTTACTGCTCTGAACACAAGAAAAATGTGTTGTGCAAGTGAATAAGCATACACTGGAATCTCCTAGGAAGGAGATGAGAAGGGTCCCATGTTCACAGTGGGATCAGATGCTGAAGGATGTCATTTTTCAGTCCAAATGCTCAGACAGATTTGGGATATCAGGAAGAAATTCTTCACTATGAGGGTGGTGAAGCAGTGGCACAGGTTGTCCAGAGAAGTTGTGGATGCCCCATCCCTGGAAGTGTTCAAGGCCAGGTTGAACGGGGCTTTGAGCAACCTGATCCAGTGGAAAGTGTCCCTGCCCATGGCAGGGGTGTTGGAACTAGATGATGTTTAAAGTCCCTTCCAACCCAAACCATTCTGTGATTCTATGATTGTCAGTTCTTCTGCCAAGATGGGTAAAACAGCCAGGCTGTCAGCTGCTGGATCCTGGAAATATAGCCATCTTGGACATTGTATATCCAGCTTGGGGTTAAAAAGGGGCACTAGTAAAGGACTTGGATGGGCTTTTGGCATGGAAGACTTCTGGGAGATACAACTAGGTGTCAACAGTCTTTCAAATCTCTAGCCTACCTTGTCCCATACCTTTCTGTCTGACTGCAGGAGGTGGGAATTGTCAATTTAATAATGTTATTTGTAACCCTGAATTGTTCCTAGTCCTGCCTCCCCGATCATCCAGACTAAAGAAAAGCTAATTGATCCTTAGGAATGAGCCAGCTCTATAGCTTTGCGCCCTTCACTCCACACAGTCCTCCAGCACTGCCCAGCAAGCCTTGCACTCACAGTCACCTCCAGGAAACCCCACATGCACCTGAAGGACAGGTGCCCTAGCCACCACAGTGTAAAACATATTCTGGGGCTGCAACACAGAGTTGGTGGATTCAAACACTTTAAGAAGACCAAGCACAAAATGCATATATAGATTGCCAAGAGCTGTGCCTTGGAAATACTGAAACAAAGTGCTCCATGGGCCCCGCACCAAGGCCAGGGCTTTCTCCTTGGGGCAAACACATTTATAGGATCATAGAATCTTAGGATCATTAAGGCTGGAAAAGACCTCTAGGATCATCAAGTCCAAACATCAACCCAACACTATCATGTCTCCTAAACCATGCCATGAAATGCCGTGTCTACACATCTTTTAAATACCCCCAGGGACGGTGACGCCCCCACCTCTCTGGGCAGCCTGTGCCAGGGCCTGACCCCTCTGGCAGGGAAGGCATTTTCCCTCACATCCAACCTAAACCTCCCCTGACGCAGCCTGAGGCCGTTCCCTCTCGTCCTGTCGCTGGTGACTTGGGAGCAGAGACCAGCCCCCCCCTCACTCCAGCCCCTCTCAGGCAGCTGCAGAGAGCGAGAAGGGCTCCCCTCAGCCCCCTCTTCTCCAGGCTAAACCCCCCCAGCTCCCCCAGCCGCCCCCCAGCACACTTGTGCTCCAGACCCTGCCCCAGCCCCGCTGCCCTTCTCTGGACACGCTCCAGCCCCTCCAGGCCCTTCTTGTCCCGAGGGGCCCAAACCTGAGCCCAGCACTCGAGGTGGGGCCTCCCCAGGGCCGAGCACAGGGGCCCCATCCCTGCCCGGCTCCTGCTGGCCACACCAGTGCTGACACAAGCCCGGGGGCTGGTGGCCTCCTTGGCCACCCGGGCACTGCTGGCTCATGCCCAGCCGGCTGTCAGCCAGCACCCCCAGGGCCTTCTCCGCCGGGCACTTCCCAGCCCCTCTGCCCCAGGCCTGGGGTGATGCCTGGGGTTGGTGTGACCCAAGGGCAGGACCCGGCCCTGGGCCTTGTTAAACCTCACACAACTGGCCTCGGCCCATGGATCCAGCCTGTCCAGGTCCCTCTGCAGAGCCTTCCTGCCCTCGAGCAGAGGGTAACTATATAGTAAAATAGTTGTGGTTTTTGATGTCTGCCAAGGGCTTTAGAGGTCAGTCAAATGCCCTTCTTGATTCTGAGACCCACCTTCAAAGACAACCTGTTGACATGATGTTGTTTGTCTCTTGCTTCTCAAGTTTGTGTGGATGAAAGCTAAAAATGTGGCTAGACCTTAACCCTGGAGTGGGAAATGTCTTTGATGCAGTGTGACCATGTCTGTTTCAGAATGAAAACACATAATATCAGCAGCCATGGGTTCATCAGAATCAGTAGTGGAAAAGGCAGCAGCACCATGGTCCACCAAACAGTAACCGCAGCAGTTTCGATAAAATGCTGACATCTGAGCACTTGGTTCAAACCATGTATTTCTAGCTGGATAACAGTGGTGGGAGGAGGATCAGGGTAGAAACATCTCTCTAGGAACACAGAGCATTTTCTTGACTGCTTGTAACATTGCACACTCTTTCGAGATATGTTTATTATTTGATGCTGCCATGGAATCTTTCTGCACACAAGATGCTTGAGATAAGCTCATCCCAAGACCTATGTGTCAAGGCAGCTGCAAAGCAGAGAATTTTCTGTCTCGGGAGGGCATGGTGAAAAAAACTTTGCAATGAATTACGCTCTTCCCCGGGAGAGAAAAGAATGCGTGGAATGATTTAGCTGAGCTGTGTATAGCCCAAGGCTGTGTGCCAAGAGACAACGGAAGATAGTCAGATCCCTTTTATAGCTTAGCCCCACACAGCTGGAAAGACAGAGAGCAAAGTGGCTGAAATAGCACAGACGGAAAATGCCAAGAGTCAAAGAGCAAGAACAGGGAGCAGGGAGACCATCTGATGCACTCCTTGTGAGGAGTTTTGCTCGCCAAAGAAGGCAAAAGGTGCTCTGAGTTCCCACAGCAAACAGGTTTGGGCAAGTAGGAGAGCAGGCTGGGAGTCCCCAAGACAGGAGCCTGCATGGGCATGAAGCAGCAGTGTGCACAGCTCGTGCTTCGAAGCCTCTATTTCTGCAGAGACATGAAGGCTTGGGAGATGTGAAGTGTATCAGCTGTCCCCACTGGTTGCTGACCTTTGTATATGGTTGGTTTAACTCTTGGGGAAAGGAGGGATTTGAGGAGGGCCTGGTGGGAAGTCATAGAAAAGGCTATGCTTGTTCCTCATGGAGGGACAGCAAATGCAACAGTGAATGTGGTGATAGCCACCAGGGCAGTGACAAAAGTTGTGTTAATAGCTGTAGGACTGACAGAAGGTGTTCAAACTAAACACCAGGTAATGAAGTCTGTGGCTCTCTGTAGGGATGCAATACCTAGAGGCTTGGGATAGCGAACAACTCATGAAGTCCAGACTCCAGCATTGAACCCCCACCAAGACAAGGATTTTTGTTTTCCTGGCCATAACCGTCAGGTTCTTCAGGTCTCTGTGTTGCTCCCTGTTTTACTTGAGCTTCTTTCTACCTACCAGCTTCCCATGGCAAACCCTACTTAATTTAGGGGACCTGTTGGTCCCTAGCCAGCAATGACTCCCCAGCCATCCCGCAGCCCTTTGGTGCCCACGTTGCAGTGTTTCTGGACCTCTTACCTCTTCTGACGTGGAAGCACATTATGCGAGGGATCAGCACAGTCACAGCCTTATTGCTGAAGCACCTGAAGAACTGACTTGTTCCACATGCCTCAGAAAACTTTTGCTGTAATCTAATGGCATAAAATCCTGCTTGGGTGAAATCCCCAGCCCCATGGTTTAACTGAATAGATTTATTGCTGTACTTAAAATTCCCATCTCACATTCTTTGTAATTAATGAACATCCAAAGAACATATTTTACAGAGACTTAGAACAGGAAAGTCTTTAAGGTCCATGAACCTGCTTTTTGTTTGTAGCAATATGCATTTGAAAGGGGGCTTTTTTTTTTTTTCCTTATGATCAGGAACAAACTAGGTATGAAAAATACAGTGAAGTTTATGAGAAGGGGGAGCAGATAACAAATGTATTCATGTGGTTAAGGCACTAGACTGAACCTCAAAGGGTCAGATTTTGTTCCGAGCTCTGGCACAGAGTTGTCTGTGATCATGGCTAAGATGCTTTGCCAGATCTGGACTAAATATATTAGTAATTGTCTGTCACTGTTGTGGTGGGCATGGCAGACAGAACTGCTACTCAACCACTGTCTAGACCTGAGGATGCTACATTTCTGCTAGCTGGCACCAACATGTTAATATCTTCTGCAGGCAATGGTTTGATTAGACTTTATGCCAAAGCCCTAAAGAGGAGTCTTAGGTTGGTCCCTTCTGCTACCTGATCCTACAGAGAAGCTCCGAGCCTGAGCTGAATGCATCCTGCACACAAGACAGCCAGGTGGCAATGTGCATGTTTGCATAGGTCCTTCTTCGTGCAGGAGACCCAGGATCTCATTCTTACTCCACTGGATATGAAGAAGAGACTTGACTTCAATCCCCCACCTATCCAAGGCTTCTATTGCTCTTCCCTGGGACACAAGCTGCCAATCTCCTTGAAATCATGGGATGGGAAATGTTGATATATTGGGTGATTGAATCTAGCAGCAAGGACACAAAGACTGGTGCCGAAGGAGGGTCCTGTCTTGGCTAGATGTGCTTAAGGTACGTTCCCTTTTTGCAGCCTGGCTAGTGGAGGAAGGTCTCTGTTCCCCTGCATTTGGAGATCTCTTTGCTGCATATACTCTTGCTAGGAAAGAGGTACCTTGCACCTTGCAGACCTGAGGATGTCATCATGTGACAAGGGGGAAAAAAAGCTCCATATTCTACAACAATCACCAAATTGTTTTTAAATTAGAGCCTGAAGTCCTCAGTCATACACAGCTGCCCAGGTCCTATTGATTACCACAGGATTTGGGTGCCACATTGAACCTGCTCAGCTCTTTGGCTGTAAAATGGAGGTGACAATACATGCTTTCTTTAGCTGGTGTATATGGGATGCTCTTTGGGAAAGGGGAATCTTACTGGTGTTTGGAGCACGTAGGACCTTGCATCTCTCGGTAATGCAGCTGCTGATGTTGCCAGGGGTCTTTAGGTAAGTGCCACAAGCCCTTAGGGAGCTGTCAGAGCAATTGGAGGTGCTTTGTGAAGGGCTTGGCAGAGCCCCCATATCATTGTTATCTCTCCCATTCAGATTTTTAATGAGTATTCTTGCCCTGAGAGCTATCTGTATGTAAATTCGGCGTCTTTACTTGCCTTGAAGCTTTCACTATGTGTGAGGATCTGTAAAGTCAGTGGCAGGAGGCAAGTTTTTTTCCTAACAGCAACTTTCACACACACCATGGTGAGTATTTCTGGGGAGACATCGCTAACATTCCTGGACCACAGAAAAAATATGATCTTTTGGTAGCTCCAGAGATGACTGTAGGATATAAAAGGAGAAAGGGTGGGGCTGGGGGTGATCCCAGAGGACACACAGTAGCCTGTTCCCACAAAAGGACTGGAGGGTGTGATGCCGATCCCAGCCGTTCGCTCAGGGTAAACCAAGGGCATGTTAACAGAAGTCAATGACATGAGTTAAACTGGGTGGTTGGGAGGAGAGCCATTTCCAGAGATGGCATCAGTCACAGATGAAGTCCTAATGGGACCAATATGTTGAGAATTTTGTAGACTGCAAACCCCATAGCAGTGATCCAAGCGCCAGGTTAGAGTATGAAAATCCACCAAAATCATAAGCTGAAGCGTTAGTCATCATCTGTAGAAATGAAAGCTAACAAGGCAGCAGCTGCCTTGGTCAGAGCTGTTTCATATTTGAGTGGCCCCGTATAAAGAAAGTTTGAATCAGAAATGCAGTGAAGCCAAGAGGGAATGAGACATTAAGCCACCACGGTGGATAAAAGGGAGAATATTTCAATATGTAAACAATCAGAAATCTCCTGGGTAACAGAGATTAATATTAACTTAGAGCAAGAGGACAATGGCCAGTGATGACACAGAGTAAAAGGGTTTGAAGTAGAATTAGTTTCACTGTCCGCTCTAGGCTTTACATGCAAGTGGATTGGAAGGTCAATGAATAGGCATTTCCTGGCTGAATCCTCACTGTTCAGTCACTCCTGGTTTCAGTTTAGTGTAGAAATGGCACTAATTACTTGCAGAGCACCACAGATGTATCACAGAGCTGCAGACAGCAAGGCATGGGATCAAAACTTGGGAAACTGGCATCAAACTCCTTCCTGCAATGTCCCGCCTCATAAGGCTTTTGGCGAGACTGCTTGACTGGGGCTGGGACTTTGCTTCTCTACAACAGAGATTAAACTCTCCCCCAGGCTGTCTTGTCTGCTAAAATATGAGCTCTTCATGCCAACATGACTGAAGGAGTGCCTTGGGTTCCCCCAGCTCTCCAACCTTACTGGGAAGCAGTTGAGTTTGCAAAGGCTAAATGTGCTGAAAGAAAGCAGAGGTTTGGGTCACTAAGCAGAGGATTCTGCTGGTTTGGAGTTGGCCAGAGACCTTTCACAGTTTTTTTACAAGCGTGTAAGGCCATAAGAGTTACTATGCTGAGTCAAACCAGGTCTGTAAGTATTCCCCATCCCTCCTGGGGTGGAATCTTTGGAAAGGAGCATAAAACACCACCAGAGGGTAGTGATGCTGCCCCAATACCACCTCTGTGCCTAGAGAGTTGTGGCTTAGGGACTTGCCAAGACACAGGTTGTACATTTGTCTTGAAAAGCCTCTGATGAACATTTCTTCCCTTAGCTATGCAACTGCCTTTGGGATCTGTATAAACAGTGGACATTAAAGCCTGCTGACAAGGAGGTTTGTAATTGAACTCCGGGGTCATGTCCAAAGAAGAGCAATGAAGCTGGTGAAGATCTAGAGAACAAGTCTGATGAGGAGCAGCTGAGGGAAGTGGGGTTGTTTTTACCCTGGAAAAAAGGAGGCTGAGGGGAGTAATTATTGTTCTCAACAACTGCCTGAGAGGGGCTGTAGTGAGGGGGCGGGTTGGTCTCTGCTCCCAAGTCACCAGTGACAGGACAAGAGAAAACAGCCTCAAGCTGCATCAGGGGAGGTTTAGGTTGGATATTAGGAAAAATTTCTTCCCCAAAAGGGTTGTCAAACATTGGAACAGGCTGCCAGGGAAGTGGTTGAGTCACCATCCCTGGAGGTATTTCAAAGACATGTAGATGTGCTGCTTGGGGATGTGGTTTAGTGGTGGACTTGGTAGTGTTAGGTTTACAGTTGGACTTAATGATCTTGAGTGTCTTTCCCAACCTAAATGATTCTGTTATTTTAAAGGCAGAATCCTGAGGGTTTTTTCTAAGCCTACTGCCCAATAATGTCTTCTGATAATCCTTATTCTGCCATTACTGGAAAAAATGAATCATTATTCTCTATGCCATAGTGTACCTGTTCGTAGAGGTATTTATTATGCCTTTCATATAATCTCTTATGAGGCTGAACAGTCATATTCTTTTTATACACTCTTGTGCAATAACCATTTTACACCCCTGGTCCTTTCCTTTTAAAACCTTTCTGTATCCTTATTGAGGAGTAAATCTTAGAGAGCAAAAGTACTTTCAGGATTTGGGTACTCTATAGTTTGTTAAGTGACATAATCCTGTAGTTTCCTACCCCTTCCCAAGTAATGACTTCCCCATAATGGCTTTTCCTAAATGAATTTTAGTCACAACTGAGTGTTCAGTTGACATTTTCATAGAACTCACTCTTATGACATCAACATCTCAAATAAATTCTAAAGGGTGGTTCAGAGACTTTCACTGTGTAGGAAAAGGGTTGTTCATATCAATCCACACAATGAAGCATTTGCTGCCTTTGACTTTTATCCCTCAACCGCTCTTTCTACAACTTTTCACATTTACTTTCCTGTTTAGGATTCTTAATAACTGAGTGTCCTTCACATACAATGTCCCCTCACTTTTCACTCCCTTTTTAAGATGATTTATAGATCTAATACATGGTACAGACTGTATCCTAGATCCTGTGGATGTCCTTTGGTGATATACTTCCACTGTGAAAACAAGTAATTTATTTCTACTCCTCAACCGATATTAACCCCTGAGACTTCTCTTGTTTCATAAGCTTCTTCATCCCAAACTAGTGTCAGACTAAAAGCTTGTCTGAATTAAAATATATTTTTTTCCCTTCTTCCCATCTTCTCAGGAAAAATTGCCAGAAAAAAGATAATTCTTGTGGTCTTTCTTATCCAGCAGGAAATCCCATTAGACACAGCGTAGCCGTCATGGGAGTTACGTATAATTCAGCTACACTTGGGCAAACATTCAGTTGAACACAACTTTCAAGCCTTTGTAGATCCTCTGAAGGGTCCTTCCAGGTCTTCTGTTGGTACAGCTGTATCTGGCCATATCTGTGTACAGGTGCCTGTTGATGGGAAGAAATGCCCTGATACCGGGCTAGTCGTGAAATTCTACAGGAACGCAGTACCAGACAGCTCCAGAGATGTTTTATCTTGGTATGGCTGCTGGATGAGCAAACCATACCAGTCACGTGGCCCTTTCTAAGCAACTGTCAGCGTGCTGGCCAAGACTTGCTCTGTTCTCCCAGGCTTTCCTGGGACCTCTGTCTTGTTACCTCATCCAAAACTGGGGAGCTACTAATTGCCTGGCTCTCTTCTCCAGCAGAAGAGAAAAAGCAGAGATGGGGCTGTGGTCCTTCTCGCTGCCCCTCCCTGGCGCTGCCTCAGTTGTGGCGATGCTGCTCCCTTTGCCCAGCAGCCTCAAAGCTGAGCACAGCTAACCGACATCGGGAGATACTTCTGGAAGGGAGAATCAAACAGTTTCCCATCTCTTCCCTGCTCTACTGAGAGTGGCAGACCTCTGGTTTAGTCCTAGCTCCTGCCTTGTACCCTCTTTCTCATGGGCTATAAAGAGTCTTCCTTCCATGATCCAGGTTGGACTTTGGGGGCCAAACTCCATTCACACTTGCGGCACCACAAACCCTCGGTGTTTCCACTGAAACTTCATCAAAATAATTCTATGTTTTCACCAGCAAGAACAGAGGTGACTTCACTCCACTGGTGCTAGCACTAAGACCATTTCATCTTCCTCCACTGCCAGAGCATATCTGCACCCAGATGAAAAAGCTAAGAGTGCCAGAGTTTCTTCACTGTACATCACCCCTTCTAAAGGATGTAAAAGCAGAAGTTCATCACAAACTGTATATCTGCTCCTGTTGTAGTCAATAGTCTTCTACATCTTTAGTATTCACTTAATTTACTTCTTTTAGGGTATTTTTCAGCAAGGACCAGTCATCTGCTTTTGAAGACTCCTGCTGACTTTAAGCTTTTCTTCTGTGTTACAGGAAAATTAATTCCTGACTGTAAAATCAGCTTTATTCCTCATGGACAATGAGAACACAGTTTCAAGCCCCGTCTATGTACAGAGATGCACAAAACATTGATGAAGAGTGCACATTGCATTGTATTTTTCTCACTGAACTTACTGTCCCCTTCACATGTCAGTCTGTAAGGTATTCCTCCAGAGTTTTTATTTCTAGTCATGTCTGTGCAATGGAAAGTAAAACATGCATTGGAATTATTCATACCATAAGATGACTCATAAATTTTTTCTACAAGAGACACTAGATTTTGAAGTAGCAGCAGATGAATGCAGGAAAATTAAGGACCATATTGAAGGGTATTATATCAGAGCCAATGGCTGCAGGCAAGATGTTGGAAGGCCTATTATTTTCATTAACAGATCTTCAGCTTTCAAATATGAAATTAACCCAAGATTAGGTTCAGTCATCCAGCCTGGAAAAAAACTTAAGTGTTACAGGGATTTTCTTTGGCTTCTGTGAGCTGGGATTCAGAGGCGCTGTAACAAGGGCGCAATATCTCTGTAGTCATCAGTGTTTCTGGATCTATATTTTCAAGAAAGAAAAGAAGGTGAATTTGGTGGATAACTGGATAGATCTAATCCAGATTCATGACAGTTTCCTTCAGTTAGTAGAAATCCCAGTTTATGTGATACTTCATGGTCCCTCTATCGCATTTTTCTGCCTCTGGCAGTGGTCAGCAGTGATTGCTTAGAGAAGGGGAGTGTAAGGAATTTCTTCCCCCGCAAACTCTCCTCTGCCAGCAACATCTGGCTTGGTGCGCAGATGAGCGGGTACTGGGACTAGGGCAATTCCACAATTGTAACGGTCAAAGCAGTGGCATAGAACTTTCTAATCATTCTTTTCTGTCCTGTGAAGGACTTAATCTCTCTTTTCTTCACAGTAATCAAGAAATCTCACCCCTTTTACGACTCTGATGAACCACAGCCCTCCAGGCAAATCACAAAGAAAGCTTTTACCAGCAGGCAGGTAGCCTGATTATTCCTTAATTGCATCTCTGGGAAGAGTTCAATTGTAAACATCTCCTTAGTGTGGAAATAAACACTTCACATAGGTTGCTCCAGTGGTTAAGAACCTCCTACCACGTCCTGACTTACAGACCAAGAAAATTGCTTTCCTGCTAGGTAGGATTAAAGCAAAAAAATATCTTGCTTTAGCCCTCCCAAACCTGAAAGCTTGTTAAAAGTCTCAGAAAAACAAACAAGCAAAAAAATAAACCCCGGCCATCCAAAACTATTCCTCTGTGTCTTCTTGTCCATTCTCCTATGTGGAACAGCTGGGAGCAGCTTGCTAGGAGACACTAATTTATGGTCAGCCCATCCTGCGTTGCAGAGAGTGAATAACAGCCAAAACCAAGAGCACTTCTGATGATAGCCACCGTGTAAACAGACAGCGAACAAGGGGAACACAGGGTAAGAAAGCTGCTCCCCACCCTGTTCTTCACAGAAACCCTCATTACATAAATGGAGCTAGTAAAGCTCATTCTAGGTGTCTTGACAGGTTAATTTATTACTATTCTTTCTCTAGCAAAAAGGCCCAAAGCAAAAAAATTCATTTATGTGTTTGGCCTGAAGCATATATCCAGGGATCCAGAGCAATTTATCATTCCCATCCTCCCTCCAGTGTCTATGATATGGATATATCACTTCCAGGTGAGATTTGGAGCAACAAGCTTTATTCACCAAAGTCACAGGAACTGCTTCATCAGCATGATGCTTGAATTGAATTGCCTTAAAACACACAATTCAAGTCACATCAAGGTTCTGATAATATTTTCCTGCACCAGGGCTACTCTTTGAACATTGTGGGGTGTCAATCACCTGTTTCCTTAGAGGCATGGGCCTTCTCATGACCCCCAACAGACACCAGGGCATGACTGCCCCCATCCTGATATAAAGTCCAACAGACAGCTGGATTATGTGGGATGTACGACCCAAGGGAGGCAAAGGTCTGGCTGCAGGAGGGCTGTCTCAGAGTAGCTGGAAGCAATATCAGAGGTGAAGAACATAAACCAGCCCCAAATCTGTCTTCTGAATGACTAATTGGGCTGAGTCTTGACTGAGCATCAGATGGTGTCTCATCTACAGCCAGACTCTGCTATCAAGTTCCACTGATGCTGAAAATGAATAGTGTGATAATCACCTCTTCAGGGAAGAAAGAGTTTGCAGTGTAAAAGGTGCATCTTAAACTTTTTGAAACCCCAGGAGTCCTGCGAGTACCAGACATGATAAAACTCATTTTTCTACTGAGTTGTGGCTCTTGGTTGTTTGCCTTTGGTGCTTGGAAAGCCTGTGAGCATTAATTTATATTTTTTCTTGTTTTAAGGTCATTTATAAAGTCTCTCTCTGTCTTGTTCTCCCCCGCCATGTCAGTTCTCAGATGAGCGTTGTGTTCAGTTTTGGGCCCCTCAGGACAAGAAGGGCCTGGAGGGGCTGGAGCGTGTCCAGAGAAGGGCAGCGGGGCTGGGGCAGGGTCTGGAGCACAAGTGTGCTGGGGGGCGGCTGGGGGAGCTGGGGGGGTTTAGCCTGGAGAAGGGGAGGCTGAGGGGAGCCCTTCTCGCTCTCTGCAGCTGCCTGAGAGGGGCTGGAGTGAGGGGGGGGCTGGTCTCTGCTCCCAAGTCACCAGTGACAGGGCGAGAGGGAACGGCCTCAAGCTGCGTCAGGGGAGGTTTAGGTTGGATGTGAGGGAAAATGCCTTCCCTGCCAGAGCGGTCAGGCATTGGCACAGGCTGCCCAGAGAGGTGGGGGAGTCACCGTCCCTGGGGGGGGTTCAAAAATGTGTAGACGTGGCACTTCAGGGCATGGTTTAGGAGACTTGGTGGTGTGGGGTTGATGTTTGGACTTGATGATCCTAGAGGTCTTTTCCAACCTTAATGATTCTGTGATTCTATGATTTGCATGATCTCTCTCCTGCCCAGCTGATGGGAACAAAACACAGCTGAGACATGGGATAGACACAAACACCCACTCACGGCCCACAAAAGCCTTATTCTGGGGGATTGTACATAGACAAAACGGCTTGCACATGAATACAAAGAATTAGAGAAAGTTAATGATTTCCGAGGCTTTGAGGGTAGGGGGGACCTTTGAGATAATCTTATCTGGGTTGTACAACTGAGGCCAAAGAACTGAACTAAATGGCTTCTGTGTAAAGCCCTTATCTTCTTCTTTTTTTTTTTTTTTTTAGCTAACACACATCATCCTGCAGAAGAAAAAGTAAACTGGCATTCGAGAGATCAGCATTCAGTATCTAATCTCCTGTTTCACTTTGTGTTGCTTAATTATTTCTGTGCTTCAATTCCCTCTGGGCAAAATAGAAACAACAATACTTCACTGTTTCACAGAGTTATTGTAGCTGTTAAAGGTTTGTAAAGTTGTTCAGATACCACAGTGGTGAGAGCCATGGAAAAATCTATACATAAATCAGCACTGTTTATGTTTCTGCTGATAGGAGAGATATCACAGAGCTTTTCTCATTTGTTTTTTTTTTTTTTTTTATCCCCAAGTGTAGAGAAGATGTCACCTCTGTCATATTACATGCTGAAAAAAAAATTAAGCTCATCAACATCATAGTACAAAAACGGGGAATAAATACTTCTTAGCAGCAGTGTCGTTCTTCACATCTTCAAAGCACTGTAAAATATCTGCCAGGAAGCTGGCTTTCCACTCTGACGTTCAGATTCCCAGGGTATTGTTTCTATTTTGGTGAAATGTTTGTTATGACAGCATGACCTTCCTGAAAGAAGAGCTTCAGCATCTGAGAACCCATCCCTGGCAGAACAACATTGCAAATTGTGTTTTTAAGTGGCTTTTCTAAAATATATCTAAAAGCGTGTATCAATAATCCCATTCTTTCTTATGAATTGACAGGGAGTTGTCCATACAGGGGAGAATGAACCATGTCTTTCTCCTCCAATATGTGATAAGGGGGTTGGAGGGATGCCTTAGAATCATAGAATCATTAAGGTTGGAAAAGACCTCTAGGATCATCAAGTCCAACTTGGGATTTAACATCATAAACAGTTTTGGGGGAAAAATGATGAAAGCTGAAATGGCACATGCTAAGGAGACCATCCTCCTGCCATTCCCCTCTTCAGAGGTGAAGGGCACGGGCTCCTCTTGGGATGGTGAATTGCAAGCAGAGAGCTGGTCTCTGGATGAGATGCTCTGGAGGACCTGGCCCTGATCCTGGGCAGTTAAGGCCAGTGGTCATAGGAAGGAGTCCTCTGCAAGTCATTGCTCCTGGAAAGCTTAGAAATGGAGTTGCCTGAGAATCTGAGACCCCCAAATTCATTCTAGAAGCCCTGGAAAAGCTCACTAAGGGCCTCACAGCACTGTCCCTCCAAATCCTGGGGTGGGAATGCCCTCTCTTCAGTGTGAGTCAGCAACGTAGCGTGGTCAGCACTGGGTTTTGGGCTGTTTCCTAGGACAGGGTGGCCCTGTGAGTTGGCATCTGTCTGCAGTAGGAAGGGTCTGTTTGCCAGACCGTTCTTTATAAACCCAATAGTGAATGTCATCCAGGGGGCTTCAAGGCAGTGTCATGAAAATGGACCGCTCAGAGAAAGTCCCAATAAGGCTCCAGCTGAGGGAAAAGCTGTAGCGTGAGCCCAGACACTAACAACAGGAATCACCTTCATAACCTTACTCTGGAGGAGACCTTAGGCTTCTTTTGTTTTGAATCCTAGACTCAAAGTAAAACTTGCTCACTGGGGACGCGGGAGGCAAGCAGAATAGAAGAGTCTGCTCACCAGAGACTTCAACCTTTATGCTTTGCAGTGTTTTTTTGGCTTCCTTCTCCCCAGATAATCATTAGACTGCACTTTTTCTTGAAAGCGAAGACAGCCAAGACTCCCAGCTTCAGTATGGGCACTGAAATCCGCCACTCTGTAGGAACAGCCTTGCTGTAGCCTCCTGTCACTCCGGCACAATGCAGAGCAGCAACAAGCAGTGTAAACAGATCAGCCTGGAGAAATAAACATTAGACTAAAGATTATTTAATGACTGTTTTTAATTAAGTAATTTACTGACAAAGTTGATGGCATGGGGTCCTGCCTCCCATGAAGACCTTGAGGACTGTGGTCTGCAAGAGGTGTAAATCAGGGTATTTTCTCTGATGTGCAGAGGTTGTGCCAATTTACACCCAGATAAGGATCTGATCCTGTGTGTTTTCCACTTGCTTTGGTTGGAACAAGGGCAGGCCCAGGTTTTGCAAGTCTAAAAACAATCAAAGGGGTGCAGTTTCTTGGAAACAGGGGAGGAGAGAAAGCCAGTCCCTAAAGATTTCCTGCTCCTTCTGTAGGAGAAATGAACAAACAGCCAAATAGAAGAAGCAAGCAACAGGGTTCCTGGTATAACCAAGCCTCCCTTTAAACATCTTTCTCCATCTGGGATATGTATAATTGCTGTGTTCCGGTTCAAGCCACAAATAAAAGGCAGTGTAAACATTTCAGAAGGGCCTGGATTCATCCTACCTAAATATAGGCAATGAGCTGTGCTTTCCACATTACAAGCACGTCACTGTAGGATCCCTCTGTAATTAATAGAAAGTGTATACTTTCTACACCACTAAGCCAGAGGGACAGTCACTGAGACCTGGTCTAAGGCTTTTATTCATAGCTTATGGCTATCGCTCTATAGAGTCAACATTTTGCATTGAATTTACACAGCCATGACTCTGCTCTGGACTTTGTGGCTCCAAGACCTAACAAGCCCCAAAAGCCAACTGCATCCTGGGCTGCGTCAAAAGAAATGTGGGCAGCAGGGCGAGGGAGGGGGTGCTGCCCCCCTGCCCCGCTCTGTGAGACCCCCCTGCAGCGCCGCCTCCAGCTCGGGGCTCCTCAGCACGGGACAGACACGGGGCTGTTGGAGCGGGGCCAGAGCGGGCACAGAAATGCTCCGAGGGCTGGAGCCCCTCTGCTGCGAGGCCGGGCTGGGAGAGCTGGGGTTGTTCAGCCTGGGGAAGAGAAGGCTGCGGGGAGACCTTATTGCGGCCCCCCAGGGCTTAAAGGGGGGCTGTAGGAAAGGCGAAGGACTCTTTATCAGGAAGTGTAGTGGTAGGATAAGGTGTGATGGTTTTAAACTGAAAGGGCGTAGATTTACATTAGATAATGTGAAGAAATGTTTTACAGTGAGGGTGGTGAGACACTGGCCCAGGTTGCCCCGAGAGGTGGTCGATGCCCCATCCCTGGAAGTGTTCAAGGCCAGGTTGGATGGGGCTTTGAGCAACCTGGTCTAGTGGAAGGTGTCCCTGCCCATGGCAGGGGGTTGGACTAGATGACCTTTAAGGTTCCTTCCAGCCCAAACCATTCTATGATTCTATGTGTGTTTCCTTTCAAAGTATCTGAAATAACATAAGCAGTGCTAAACCCACGAGCATGGTGTGGCAATGAGATGAAACCACAAAAGTGTTCAGTGCTCTGGGTTGTGGATCAGAGCATTTGGGGTCATCTGAAGGTGCAAAGCTTGCCGAACCAGCGTTGGAGGACTGTATGACTTTTTCATCTCCTGGATTGAGCTCCGGCCTGAACAGGGCCAGGGAGTTAAGGAACAACGAACAAGGACGGACAAGCCACAACTGAGGGCCCAAGCCTGTCTCTGACACACTTTGTTTCAGTATGGTATGCAGTAAGGACTTATTTAGGAGCGCATTGATACACCTCCAGACAGGTGCTCTAAGACCTGATGTCCGAGGACATCTGTCCACATTCATAGCTATGATGGCACAAAATACACATGATTTAGTGGTTATTTTCCTACATATCAGCATACTGTATGCCATCACTTCATCTCATTCCCTTCTGATGGCTCACTTGGTCACCCTCCCAGCACAAATGTGGCACAGAGGAGGTCTTGCATCCTACTAGGACAGTGTGGCAAAGGGAAGCCTGATTGCTGTGCCCCAGGAGAAGAAGAGCACTCACATGGGGGCCTCATAGGAGCTAAACCTATGCTCATACTACCAGAGCCTCCTTCCTCACATGCTTGTTAATAAGTTGTGTTCCTAGATACTTCAAACTCTCATATGATTTCTTGCATTAGGCTTCAATAAACTCATCCTGGTGTGGTTAACCTGCCCTGTTGGACTCACCAGATGTAAGAAATAATTCTTTACCCCTAGCAGAAAATAACAAGCCATGTTTTAATGTCATGACCATAGAGAAAAAACCTGGATAATATAAATTAAGATTAATTGGAGAAGAATAATAAAAGAAGATAATGTTTTGGTGGATCACACTCTAGACCTGGCAGTTTTGATGGGCTGGACTTCTTGTCAAGCAGCCTGCTGACTCACAATCTGCACTCCTTGGAGGATACATTTGTGATTGCACCCAGATGTTCATCAATGGGAATGAACAATGTCACGCCTATGATAAAAATGGAGAAACTGTTGGTAGCTCTGTCGGATGCAGAGGAAAAGTGAAAGGGCTCTTGCAGCATGTACACGCCAGGGTGAGTTCTTGGGAGAAATGAGTAAAAGGTGATGTGGTCTGTCTGGTTTCTTGGTGTTTGTTTCCTAGAGACCTACTCAGTCCTTTGGGGAAACATTTCGATGAACAAGTATTTTGCCTGTGGGCCAAAGTGCTCTACGTTACCCCCTCTGTATGCTGGAACGCCAGGAATTTGATCCTGAAAACCTCCAGAGGGATATGAGACATCTCCTTTACATCACTTTTGTTTAGAAATTTGGAGTTACTTGTTATTTAGTGTGGTGTTTTTCTACCTGAGACTTCACCATACACATATATGGTGCTGCCGTGGAGGTAATGAAACAGCAGAGCCTCCTCTTCGAGCTAGAGGAGCACTCAGGTTTATTTTAGGACAGCATATTTACCCCAAGTGAAAGGAGATGATCTGATGTGGCATACAGCACTTTTGTACCAACACAAATCTTGATGGTAGTTATTACATAGGGGCTTTTTTTAGAAAAGAAAATTGCTCTCTAAACCAAAACAACAATAATGGTAAGAAATTTGAAGGTAGTCCAAACCTAGACCGACAGACCTATTTCAGCATCACAAGTTGCTGTGCAAGGGCGTGCAGGGAGTGGAATAGGTGGGACACGCATCATCAGAATAGTAGCACCAGCAAGCCTTATTAGATAGGCTGAATACTGGAAAAATATGTGGCTTTTTCCCCTCACAGTGGTTGTCAAAGGGAATGCGTATAGAACCGGATCCTAAATGTCTCATGATATTTTTAGGCACCTGGAGGATTAACCCAGAGTAAAGATTCCCCTCCTCACCAAACTGCAAGGAACTGTGCCCTGCAAAAGCCCACATGATAAAAACTCAAAAAGCTCTCCCAGGCATTCGTTGTGACTACGACTGCCAAAATCACACCACTGTTATTTGAGCAGAGGGGGGTAGCTGCGGACCCAAATGTAGCTCCTTGTTGCCTGGAAAATTGTTTGATAACTTTTATTGAGAGTGATTTCTTATCCAAAATCCCACAGGGCTGAATGAGATAACTTCAGAATAACTGCAGCCTCTGCCTGCATTTCTTTGAGCAAGTTTGACCTCACGTAGGGGCACAGAAATAACGTAATAATTCTTAGCTAAAATGTTTCAAGCAGTGAAGCCTGTAGAAATTCCTAGGAATCAAACTGAGTTAAAGGAGAAATGAATAATACCCAACTAATGGAGCCTGAAAGGCTAGGCTGGTTGACAGAAAACAGTTTTAAATCAGTGAAGATCATTTACTCCCTCCAGATTTTTGTCTTGAAGAGGCATATAGAGTGAGCTGTCGGTTTAATGTAAGCAACTGCAGATGAATGCCATCAGACGCTGATGCCGTGGAGGAAAGATCAGCTTTATTTCATGAAGCAAAACCAAACAGCCTTGACAACAACAAAACTGCCAGAAACGGGCCCTCACCCATGCTAAGGAAAGCTCTGCCAGGTCCTCAATCTGTCATCCACAAGGACAGAGGTTTCCTCCAACCTTTACTTTGAAGGAATATTTTAGCAAGGGTGGAAACGCCTCTTGGGTCTTGGACTGGGAGGACGCTGTTGGTACCACATGTTTCCCTGACTGCTGGTCATGTCAAAGGCTTGTCTTGCTCACCTGGGTGGATCTGGTACAAGTCATCTCTTTATTGCCCAGTTAATACCGTTACTTTTGTTTGTTGTTCAAGTCCCAGTTCTGCTTTGCTTATCTCACTGCACCAGGAGCTGAGCAAGCAGAAAGAGAAAGAGGCTGGGTCGCTGAGCAGGACAGCAGTGGTACTCACCCCAGCAATTAGCAGATAGCTAATTATCTGACCGTTTCTCCTCTCAAAAGCTCCTTGTTGTTGCCATTGCCCAGGTCAGAAGAGAAGGCGAAGTAGGGTGTGATTTTTGACACATTGTTTTTCCATTATCGTGGTCTCTGGGCCAGTGAAGGGTCTTGCTTTTCCAGACTTCAGTGGGAGTCCATTAGGAGAAAGATATCCTCTTGCTCAGAAACCACAGGGTTTTTCCCCTTTGCTCTTCCACTGCATTTTCTCATAGGGTTAGCTGATCACCCCATGGGTGTGGTAGAAGAAGCAAGACTGATAACTATGCATACCAGGACACATATTCAGAAAAATATTCTAATATTTGGGGCAGATGAATTGGAAACATATGTATCTCCACAAAACTGAAAGCCAAAACAGAGCTGTTTATCTGCTGGATTGTATGTACTACTACTGGCAAAGAAATTAATGCTGAACATACAATATTGAAAAAAAATGAAGTGCTACTTCAGACTTGTCCTTAGAAATGCCCTTTCTTCTCCAATGCAATTATCTGAATGGCACTAAACTCTGAGCAGACAGATGGTGAGATTGCTTTATTCATACAGCTGGATGATGGTCCCAAGGGGGTCTGAAAATCCTGGAAGGAAATGCTAATGTCAGATGCCACGAGCTTTAAGCACCTGGACAGAGAGATTGTCCACAGGAAGAGCCTAGCTGTCACCTTCAAAGCAAGGTTTTGTCATGCTTGAGACTGGGCACTCCCCATCAGAGGCAGCTTGATTGCCCATTTGAAATCCTTGGCCCAGAGAGGTGGAGAGGCAGGTCTGGGATTAAAGGGAAAGGTCATAGCTCATAGATTAAAGGAAGGGTTCTGCATGAGAAATTGTGACATGTTTCACATGCATCTGTGGTCATCAGCTCACACCTGGAGAGCAGGTCTCAGTGCTCTGGGTGACCCAACCTTGACCTGACCCAATGTGGAGCAGCCAAAGCAGAAAGAAAAGCAACACGCAGGTGATTATTCATAAGTGCTCCCGTTTTCTTCAGTTAGTTCCTCAAAGCATAATAAATGGGATAATAAGTGGTGTCAGGACATTTGGATTTTGTGTCCCATTCCTCTTTTACGTGAAGTTTTCTCTCTTGGCTGAGTTGAATAGTCTGTTATGAAGACGGTGTTTTCAATTCAGCTGCTTGGGGAACGGGTCCGGTTCCAGGGCAGGCTATCAGAAAAGGTTAAGCCATCACCAGCACTCATGTAACACAAACATCACACCTACAGGGATAAACCCTGAAGAAGGTGATTGCGATGGTGGTGGTGGTTGACAGGAAGACCTTTCCCGCAGGACAGTTGTGATTTGTCCAACCGAGTTTATATATCTGGAGTGAATTCAGAATCAGGGATAGAAAGTACATGTGATATACAACTGTAAGTGCCATATGTGCAACCAGCAACATCTCCTTGCCAGTGTTTATTTCCAGTTCTGTCTTCTGATTTGACTCCCCCTCCTTGCTTTTATCGCCAGCTATGCCTGGACAATTTTTTTTTCAAAGTTTCTGAGACTTGAAATCTTTTTCTTGCAAGTACTAAGTTCACAGACTCTCCTCCTGATAAAGCAGATAAACATCTGAAGCAAAGGGGCGTCTACTAGAAAACAGCCCAGCCAGCCTGGGGACCTCTGAGACCAACGTAGCTGGATACAGCTGGAGACTCTGGGAGAAAGGGACAGTCTTCGTTCAGATAAGACTTTTTAACCCTCTGAAACAAATCTTCAGCTGGAAAATACAATCCAAACTTGACATCTTCTGGAGATGGAAAATGTACAGCTATGACTAATTTAATGACTATCTCGTTTTTCCTTCTTGCTGATTCTGTTATGATGTTTTTTTTTCAGAGGGAACCTGTGAGAAACCGAGGTCTTGTTCTCAGTGAAGTGCTGAGATCACAGAGCATGTGATTTTTTTTTTCCCCATTTTTTTTTGTCTGGTCTCAAAGCAGAGAGACAAGACAAGCGGCAAAGGGGGAGGTTAGTAATGAAGTTATTTTGCACACATGCAAACACACACTTTAGATCTCAGTGATGCAAACCAGATGTTCACTGTCTGACTCTTAGGAAAACTCTAATTTAGCTCATCCAGAGTTATAGAAAATACGGAGGGTTCTATCAAAGTCTTGCCAAAAAAGGATTTCGCTATTTCTAATAGGATCGATGCACTTATATCACATATAGTTGTTACAAATGAATCCTTGGTCCATTGAAATATTGTTCCTAACCAGCTGAAACTTCTGAGACTCCATTATTATTTGTAAGAAAATAGTTTCACTGAAAATTTTTCATTCTGTGGCAAGAGTTCCCAATTTCTCATCTTGTGGCTCCAGTTCTGAAATTTAACTCCATTTTAATCAGCCTGATGTCCTCAGTTCAAAAATAATTGAATTTCCACCACTCTCATAACCCTGTTCATAACTGCATTGACCTCTCAGTTGGGAGCTGCTGCTGGATGCTTGGGTTTTTTTGTACTGTTCATTCAGGTCTCTACTGGCCTTTGCTTCTGCTTTTGTTTTGGGTTGTTTTTTTTTTTTTTACATATAGCTCATATGGTATCATTTAAGCTCCCTGCTTGCACTCAACTTGAACAGGAGGATGACAGCTCCAAAATACAGTTTCAGTGATAATTTTTAAGTGAATAAATGTTGCAGTTCATTTCAGGATTCCCAAACTCACTCTCATAATCCTCCAATAACCAAGACCTTGTCAGTCAAAATGAACCAAAAGCTGGGTTTTAATTCAAGAGCACATTTACAGCTCTGGATTAAGGTTTGCGTTCTGCTCCCTGGTTACCAATTGCTGTCACACTGCTCTTCAGAAACAGGCCACTGTCTGCTTGCCCTTTTGATGTTGCTGCAGCACTTTAGGTGACATTCATTCCCCCTAATTTTGATGTGTATGTAGTGGAGGCATCCCCAGGAGTTCTGGTTGCCCAGGTTCATTTTATAGGCAATGGAGAGAAATAGGCACTTTGGAGGCTCGTCTGCCTTATTTTACATATCTTCTTGAGGAAGAGGTAGTTTTCACCATATCACTGTGTATTTCACTTTAGGTGGATATCAACAGCACGCTTGATAACTCAGATATGTGTTGGGTCAGCTGAATCTTGCCCTTTCTGCCTCTAGGAAAAATTCAATTAATGTTCAATGCAAAGTTCAAACGCATTACTTCAGGCATAAGTGACATCCCCTCCTCTCTTTGAGGACCATGTAGTGGTCCCCCATTAGTCTCCCCCTTCCTTATCAGCTCCAGCTAAATGACCTATTCTGTTTTAAGCAGGATATCTTAATAAGAACCACTACCTTCAATTACAACCACCCTACCTGAAGGCAGAGGTACTATCCTCATGCCACTACTGTTATGAAATGGTTCTAAAACCTTGACACTTCAAGGAAAATTTGTCCAAAAGATCTCAGTCTGTTCCAGCCTCTGAAAGACAGCTTTCCAGTGTCCTTCATGCTTCGTGTGGTCCAGGGGGGGACTGGGTGAAGATGGTTTAAGCACAGCTTCATTTGCACCCCTTTCCCAAGCTGCAGATATGGGTTTGCTCCACAGCTGTGGTAGGTCTCCACATGAGCATGTCATTCATTTCTGGGAACCATGTTCCTGGATCGCTAGAGGTGTGTGAGAAAGGATTAAAGAGGTTGATACGTAAAGCTTGGCAGGGAGATGACTGAGGAGGATCACAGGATAGGAGTCAGCTGAGATGAGAAGGCTGTGAACATAAAAGGAAGCAAGGGATTATTTACTGAGCTTCTCTGAGAGGAAATAGCACAAATGGGATGAGGCCCAAAAGAAAACGTCAGCCTGGCTTTCGGGAAACTGGATGCATTTTTAGGATGCCCGGAGTGAGGGTTAAATGAGCAATGTGTTATCAGATAAGATGCTGAATCATGCGAGATAATAATAATAAAACATGGAAAAGAGCCCCAATCTGGGAGCTGGGAGCCAGTGTCTGTCGCCCTGGCTTTTTCATCTGTTTGCCAGCCTTGGGAAACCTACTTCTTGCCTTCACATGTTGTCTCATTAAGCTGTATTTGCTTTGGGAAAAGACTTTTGGGACTTGTTTTCAGTTTATTTTACAATGCCTACCCTGAGGGGACGATTTTCTGGGTGTTATTTTAATAACACCAGTAAGTTGTCTTCACCGGGGTCAGATTTACAGGGGGCATTGCTCAGGGTAGTGGTGTTTTAGGTGCCGAGCCTCCTCTGGGCAGCTCGTGCTGGATTTGGATATACCATAAGATGCTCTATGCCAAGGACAAGGTTCACACTGCTGAGCAGAGAGCTACCTAAGGCAGAAAACCGACAATGTAGTGGGAGGACAGGGATTTATGTTCAGGCTCTGAAGAGGACCAGTCCACCCAGTGCTGACCTAGTGAAAGGCACTTCTCAGGGTTCGTCATCTTTCTTTCTGTGCTACCTAAAACCTTTCTCACACAATAAGTTGAAGGAATAAGCCGTCTCCATTTTCATTCAGGATGGTCTTAAAGCGTTCATGGAAGACATGACATGCTGGATCCAAGTCTTTTCTCTCCCTCAGGTGACTTGAAGACAAAGCCCCTTCCCCCACATAAGACCTTCAGCATGCTAAAGGACACCCCAGCACCACATTGCCCCACAGTTGTTCTGTGGGGCAGGGCAATATCTGGGTGTCTTTACCAGATCAGACCCTGAAAAGAAGACTGAGAAACATATGGTTTGTGAGTCCATTGGATTTTAGGAGTAAGCTGGATATTGAAAGGCCGATGCCAAGACTTAGGCAGTCTTTTTCATACCACCAGAAGACTATGGAGTGCTGCTACTGAGAACACAAACAAATGGGATTCTAGGGATCTTTAGGGTTAGCGAGCAGGTAATTGAAGGTTTTTGGGATTACGCTGGTGCCAGAAGTAACAAATACATCCTTAGTCTTTTGGTGGAATTTAGCATTTAAACTTTGAAAGCTTCCTTTTCCAGTTTCATGAGACCTAGCAGGGTAATGACCTTCCTGAATGTTAAAAGAAAATTCCCAGTGAATTGAGAAATTTTAGAAACAAATCAAAACTGACAGAAGAGCAGGGCGTGATAGTAGCAATAAACAAAACAGTGCTTTTTTTCCTCTCACAGCAGTAGTCCTCTGCTGGGAATTTTGCCTTCAAAATGCCTGCTGGGATGTTCCCTGGCAGAAATCGAGCAGGTAGGTGCTTCCAAGCTAATGATCTCCAACAGATAAGAGCAGGAACTTGTCTAGCGAAGAAATAACTCCTTTCTTTTTTCTTCCAAAGGAGCTTTCAGAGTAGCATTTTTGGGTAACCGCAATTCACATAAAATATTTGGTCTTTGGGAAATGAAGCTGAGATAGTCTCAAGTCTGGCAGAAAATCCCATTAATCCCTAGAGAATATGGAACGTGAAGAGGAAATACCGTTGGCTCCACAGTTCAAAGCAGAGATAAAAACTCCCCCAACTATGATTTTTCTTTTAAACACTATTTGTAGGCTTTAATGTAAACTCTTTGCGTGCAGCCTCCATGCTCTGAATTTCTCCCCCAGATATGCTGTTCCTGATTTTTTGCAGTTCTTAAATGGCAGAGGGCAGAAGGCCATGGTTCCTTTGATGTGTGCATGTGCGTGTGTGTAACCTGCTGGCAGAGCTGTGATAGCACTGGCCACCACATAGTGTAGAGATGTACTGAAACTGGATCCTGCTACACTAGATGCCTTAGAAATATGTAAGCAGTGACAGTCTTTCTCTCAACAATATTACAAATGATATAACAGACTAACAAGACAAATAAATAAGTATGTTATGGAGTGAGAGGAGACAAGATATGTATGTTATATCATCTGCTGAAAGGCCATTCAAGGCTAAATGTGGTTCTTGGTGGCCTGTAAAAGAGCTGTCCCTTAGACCAAATGCTGGAAACCAGACTCCAAGGCCTGAGCTTGGGTCCTGCTGGGAGGCCATGGGGGGAGTGCTTATTATGCACCGCAAGCACTGAAGTGGGGAAACTAATGTTATCAACAATTTGTGCAGAGTTTCACAGTTTTAGTGAGAAGCTTTGGGCAGGGGATGAAGGGAATGACGAGGAGGCAGTACCACAACAGCCCTGCCCAGGACTGTCGAGTGGTTTAGTCTGAATGTGGAAATGGAGGCTGGATCTTTGCTTTGACCAAGGGCATCAGAACCCCTCAGGCTCTTCTGACACAGCAACACAGCAGCCTTTTTTGCCAGCCCTGTCCCTGGGTGCTCTAGCCTTTCAAGGGGATATCCTCCCCCTGCTCTGTAAATGTCTTTGTGGCAGATTTATTAATTTTTTTACCCTTTCAAGGCAGTTTGAATTACAGTATGTTCGCCTCCAGATGAAATACATGATATAAAGCACTAAGGAAACATTTGAAGCTAATGAAAACAGCACAAAACCCTCCCAATTCCTCTACCTTGCCTGCTTCAAAATACACTGGTTGGCTCACATTGTCTTAGGAATGACTGCTACGACAGACAAATGTATGGGATATGCAATGTCTCCGTGAATAGCCGCTAAGTTGCAAGACAAGCATCTTATGTGGGAATCATGTATATAAATCAGGAAAGGGGAAATGTGAACCCATTCTGACCCTCTCTCCAAGGCATGGAGGAAGGTCACTACAAACTCAAGGATGAGATGGACCAGTGTGTCCTTGCTTCTGAAATTCTTGAATTCTCTAGTGTTCTAAACAGGATAAACAATTTGACCGAGATCATGAGCTAGCAGCATGTTTTTCCCCAGAAGGAACAAACTGTAAGTTGTAATCTTAGATCTGAACATTCCTTATTAACCCATTTTTTTAAAATCAGTGATAGCACTAATTAAAGTACACATTATTAACAGCATGCAGGAAAAAACAGGAAAAAACATATCTATTGTAACATGTTTAATCAGGGCCATGTTTAAGTCAAAACCGAATGTTTTTCTTACAAATACTCTTTTGTGCAAATAGAAACTTGCCCAGAGGAGCCCGTTCCCTGCATTATAGAGGTGATCAGGCTGAAAATCCAAACTGATCCTCTCTGGTCTTTTAACCTGTGAATCAAACTCAATTTCAGTGGTGTGACTGAGAAAGAAGCCATATCTGGATAGTAAGCTTCACCAGACCATAAGCAGATATCTGTCCTTTTCTACAGCCCATTAGACTAGTCCTCTTGGAGAAGTAGGCAGAGACATACTCTTCCAAGCAAAGTAGAGGTGGCCCAGTTGCTTTCAACCATTGCTTAACATAGCTAATAAAACAGTCACAAAAAAATTGGACCAGGGTGAAATCCTGTAGAAACCTCAGTTCCTGGCATTTCAGGGAAGTCCATGGTCTGACAGTGGGTGTTTTCCAAGTATAACTTCCACAGGAACCCACCGTCCTATAAGGAACAGAGGAGAACAAACTGTAATAGCAAAGACAAGTAGATCTGAGGAAGAGCACTACACAATGGGCTTCCTCTTGGCATTAGGCACAGCGTCTGGGATTTCAAGGAACTGAAGAGGCAGATGAATCAGATGGGTCTGGGCTGTAGGAGTCAGTTATGCTCAACACCCTCATTCCTGGCAAGCCGATGGAGGAGCTTCTGGAGGGTCCTGCTGACCTCGTGGGTTTGAACTGGTATAAATGAGAATAAAATTTGACCTGCATGTTTCTTAGATGTCTCTCCTTGTAATGAGGAAAATCAGGAATTAAAGCCAAGAATAATTAAATATTCTGAATCAAGTTCTACAGCTGTCTGGTTTCCAAATGCAAAAACACTGCCTCCACTTTGGCTCACAGAAGCAATTCACATACTAGACCCTCAGGGCCACCATTCAAGCTCCCTGCAATTTCTTTTTTTCAGCTGGGAACTGCCTTTAAGTTTTTATCAGAACTCAGCTATCTGCCTGCATTATTTATATGCATACACATGTGTACCAGAGTTGCAGTTAACTAATTTATAGCCACTGAGGACTGCAAAGAGCAGCATGCCATTATTTGCACTCAGAGTTGATTTTTTTTAACAAGTTTTTCCTTTTTTCAAAGCTGTGACACTGTTCTCAAAGTAAGCTTTTTTTTGTGTGTGTGTGTGTGTATTTCAGGGAAGCTGGTAATTTGGGTTCTGTTTTTCTTCATTGCTGGGTCAGACCCTAGACTCGGAGTATGGAAGTCTTTGTTTTGGGACATTCCCACGTGATTTTCTACTCGAAGGGGCTGATGTTAGTTGTCTCTTCAATGATCAAACCAGTGGATTGGTTTTGAGGTCAAAGCTATGTGTGTGCAAGAGAGCTTTGTGGTAAGCCAACTCATATCAAAATCTCTAGTGGTTTGGGTTCAAAGAAAATGGTGTTGTTTGTAATAACTTGGAGAAAGCTCTGTGGGCATTTGCTGGAAACGAGCTTGTGAGGAATATGAGACTCCTGTATTTGACAGACTCTTTTTTATTTTTTGCTTGCTTCTAATCAATGCTGTAAGTGTTAATGGCTTTCTTTGTGCCAGCTGAACTTGATAAACTCATTAAAGTAAGCTGTGTGGTGATAAAGCCGTCTTTCTGGAATAGCTGAGTCAGGTCTCATAACAGAAGGAGACATCCCTGTTTTGCTTTGGGTGGAGCTAACAGCTGCTGGCATGGTTGAAAGGGGAGTGAGGTGCATCTGGGACCTCAGTAATCATCTAAATTATAGAATCATAGAATGTCCTGAGTTGGGAGGGACCCACAAGGACCACCGAGTCCAACTCCCGTCCCTGCACCGGACACCCCAAATTCACACCGTGGCTCTGAGGGATTTGGCCAAGCGATTCTGGAATATCGCCAGGCTGGTGCTGTGATGCCCCCCTGGGGAGCCTGTGCCAGGGCTCCACCACCCTCAGGGGGAAGAATCTTCTCCTAATGCCCAGCCTAACCCTCCCCTGGCACATCCTCCTGCCATTCAATGCTTCAGGGATTCAGAGAAAGCCTGGATTCTGCTATGAAGTGGCCATGGCCCTGGAGGAGGGAGTTATGCATCAAAGAGGCTCCCTCCACCCACCACTGATGAGGTGCTAAAGTTGTGTCCCCACCTGGGGCAGTGTGGACCAAGGTTATCAGTGGGGCTGTGGGGTCTGTGGCCTGAGGTCTTTGCTCAGGAGTCTGCAGTACCTTTCCATAATGCCTGTGTCCCTGGGAACACACACCCGTGGTGAATATCCTCTTCCACTTTCCAGATGACAAGTCTGGTTTAGGCAACCTTGGGCTCATGCCCAACTTCAGTTCAGCTCATAAACTCCCGTCCAGCTGAGGAGAGATCCAGAATCATCAGGGAATGAAAAGGCAGCACTGTACTGTCTCCATCACCTCTGCACAGCCAGCAGATGAGCTGAACTGAGTGCCTTCTCTGTGGGCAAGAAAAACCACAGGACTAGGGACAATCCTTGTGCAAAGACAGGACTGTGAACAAACCATTGGGCTTTTGCCCTGAAAAGCAAACATGTATTGTTTAAAGTGGTGATCGATCCAAGACTCAAGTAAGGTACTCTCGATGCAAACTTGATGTGAAAATTTAATGACACCAGACAGCACTTATGGTCCATGTAACATAAACAAAGAACCTCTGTCTGCCTTTGAAAAATAGCATCAAATTCCAGAGATAATATTCATAAATAAGCTTAATAGAAGCAAGCCTTTCCATATTCTGCTACTTCTGTTCTCATTCCGTACTCATTTCCTTAGTGAACACCAAGTCCTGGGGAGAGATGTTCTTGACCACATGCAGGTTGATAATCCTATCAAAGCCTTGGAGTCACTAAAAATCATAATCAGTTATTTGCAGATGACACAAACATTGGGAAAAAGGCAAAGGATAAAGGGGAAATTTACAAGAAAATGTACAAAATATATACAAGATCAAAACTGAAAGGCACAATTACAAGATGAAGAAGATTATGGCAAGCAGCAGGGCAGAAAGAGACCTGGGAGGCTGCTGCTCAGATGATCTGATGGCATCTCAGAGTGACTAAGTGGGGGAACTGTGAGCTTTGTTCTGTGTCCATTCAACAATGACTGTCTCCAGAATGAGGTACTCATTTTCAGTGGCTATCTAAAATAAAAAGCAAACTCGGAAACATTCAGGCAAGAGAACCAAGGATAATTAAGGTGTTGAAAAATTTGCTTTGTAGCACAAGTCGCCAGGTGCTCAGACTATATAGCTGTCAAATCTAGAGGAAAAGTGTCTTGGTCAGATTCTTAGAGTACTTACTTCAGAAGATGATTTAGGAGAACGTGCAGTCTTAGAGACAAAAGTAGAATAAGATGGCTGAAGGTTGGACCTAGACAAACTGAGATTTAAAATAAAGGCGTGTAACAAGTCATTGGAACAGCTTGGAATGGGGTATATGGTTGAATTTCCATTACTAGCAATTCTCCAAATCACCACAGTACATTTTTCTCCATTTCAAGCACGAATTAACTGCCAGAAGCCTGATGGCCTCTTACGCAAGAAGTCAGACAAGACGATCACCATGGTCTCCTCTGATCTTACAGCTTGTGACTAATGTATCATGTGTTTGTTCTCTCATTCTCTCTGGGGAGAAGGAGATGCAGTGGGCTGTTTTGTTTTGGAAGGATTATTGGGAGTTTGTAGTGTACTGTACTTATTTTAGAGAAGGGAGGTCAGAAAAGTGTGTTGTGGTTGGAATGGAGAGCTGCAATGTTTGTAGGGGTTCTTTGTAAGGAGCTTGTCCATCCTGGCCCCTGAGAAGCTCTGTATTTCATCCATCTTCTATTAGAAAGTGTTGCAGTGCCAGATGATTGAGATGTTCCCAGTCCTGGAGCTGATGATCTTTTGCCAATGCCACTGAATCCTTAAGGGGCAGGATTATGACACTGAGCTGTAGGAAACTACTGTGCAGAGGAGAGGCGTTGCATGCTTCCATGTCTGATGCAAGGTGCTGTGGTGCTTCAGGTCCCATGGAAGGGTAACGTGTTGCTGATTAGGAAGACCCATGTTGCTCCTCTGCTCATCTGCAGCCTTTCTTTCATAGAAAATGAGCTATGTATAGCCCAGCGATGCTTGCAGAGGGGATAGCATTGGCCCTCTGAACCATGTCAAAGGTTCAAATATGAGTGTCAGGGCTTCTGAGTCACTTTTCAAATATTAAGATAGCTCATAATATCACTTGCAATCAGCCAGAGATAACTATCTCACTCTGATATATCCAAGCTGTGGCAAATCAAAATTATTTTTAAGGGAAAATGTATTTATCTGGGACAACAGCTTTTATTCTGATTAAAAAATGTCATTGCTTTACAGTGTTTAATGAAGCATGCAATATCAGCCTTGCTGTTAATTTCTTCTGCAAGAAAAAACCTATACTATTTATATACACACACTATATATACTATAAACTATACTTAATTAAGGAAACACTGAAAAAAGGGGGGCGGGCAAAGTTCAGAGTTACACCCAATCTTTACTATAGTATTGAGCAGAACATTACCGTCACTCCCTACGACGGCACAACAGACCACTGAACTAAGGGGAGAGCTGTTATTTTACATGTAAAGAGGGACTATGGACCACATGCACAAAAGGGGTCAGGTGCCTCCATCCTCTGAAGCAATAGGGACTTGGGTTTCTAAAAGCCTTTTTAGGTCTGACCACAACTAACTGGTCCAAAATCACAGACAAAGGATGATAATCCCTGTTCATTCATCCCAGCCTGTAAACAATAACTACTGGACTATTTTGGGTAATAAGACCTCAGCTTTCTGTTATGGAAGATTTGTAATTTATCCAAACCAGAGAACAAGAGCTAAAAAGCCTGAATTTGAAGTAAGTTTGGATTCTTATTTTAGATTTGAGCTTATCCATTTTGGTGGCCAACCGTAAAAGTAGATAGGCAGTGAGCATCATCGGCAGCATCTGCAAATCAAGGCATAGCCTTTAATCTGCATCCTCTTCATGAAGAATCCAACCCTCACAGCTTTAATAAACAGCAGAAGTTACCCACCAGGACGAGCACTGGTTCACTATTGCTATAACAAAATCTTCATTTGCCTCCAGGCACTATTCCTACATAAAATAAGACTTCCTCTGAAAATCTCACACCCTGTGTTAGTAAAGTATATAGAGGATGAGAACACAGGCAGGGTAAAATTAATTGTTCAATAAGAGGTGTAGAAATCAGGACTAGAACCAAGATCTTTTGAGCTTGATCATTGTGAAACTGCACTAGGAAGAGGAAATCCTGTTACACAGATTCACAGAATCCCAGACTGGCGGGGGTTGGAAGGGCCCTCTGGAGCTCATCCCGTCCCACCCCCTGCTGGAGCAGGCACCCCCAGAGCAGGGGCACAGGGCCGCGTCCAGGCGGGGGGTGAATGTCCCCAGGGAAGGGACCCCACAGCCTCTCTGGGCAGCCTGTGCCCCTGCTCTGGCACCCGCACAGCAAAGGGGTTTGTCCTCATGTTCAGCTGGAACTTCCCGTGTTCCAGCTTGTGCCCGTGGCCCCTTGGCCTGGCGTTGGGCACCACTGAAAAGAGCCCGGCCCCATCCTCCTGACACCCACCCTTCAGATATTGATAAGCATTGATGAGATCCCCCCTCAGCCTTCTCTTCTCCAGGCTGAACAAGCCCAGGTCTCTCAGCCTTTCCTCCCAAGGGAGATGCTCCAGCCCCTGATCCCCTTGGCAGCTCTGCGCTGGCCTTGCTCCAGCAGTTCCCTGCCCTTCTTGAACTGGGGGGCCCAGAACTGGCCGCAGCCCTGCAGGTGTGGCCTCACTGGGGCAGAGCAGAGGGGGAGGAGAACCTCCCTCGCCCTGCTGGCCACACGCCTTTCCATGCCCCCCAGGACACCGCTGGCCCCCTTGGCCCCAAGGTCCCGGTGCTGGCTCAGGGTCACCTCGCTGCCCCCCAGCACCCCCAGGGCCTCTCAGCAGAGCCGCTCTCCAGCAGGTCCCCCCCAGCCTGTGCTGGTGCGGGGGGCTGTTCCTCCCCAGGGGCAGGACCTTGCACTTGCTCTTGTTGAATTCCCTGAGGTTCCCCTGGGCCCAGCTCTCCAGCTTATCCAGGACTCGCTGGGTGGCAGCACGGCCTGCTGGTGCATCAGCTGCTCCTCCCAGCTTGGGATCATCAGTGAACTTGCTGAGGTTACACCCCATCCCATCATCCAGGTCATTGATGAATGTGTTGAACAGGCCTGGACCCAGCACAGACCCCTGGGGAACACCACCAGTGACAGGCCTCCAGCCAGACTCTGCCCCGTTGATCACAACCCTCTGAGTCCTGTTGTTGAGCCAGTTCTGTGTCCACCTCACTGTCCTCTCATCCCACCCACACTTCCTTAGCTTGCCTGTGAGGAGGTTATGGGAGACAGTGTCGAATGCCTTACTGAAGTCAAGATAGACAACATCCACTGCTCTCCCTTCATCGACCCAGGCAGTCACGCCATCGTAGAAGGCTATCAGGTTGGTCAGGCATGATCGTCCCTTGGTGAATCCATGTTGAGTGTTTTTGATAACCTTGTCCTCTACCAGCCTGGAGATGACTTCCAGGATGAACTGCTCCATCCCCTTTCCAGGGATGGAGGTGAGGCTGACTGGCCTAGAGTTTCCCAGGTCCTCCTTCTTGCCCTTTTTGAAGATTGGAGTGACATTTGCTTTCCTCCAGTCCTTGGGCACCTCTCCTGTCCTCCATGACCTTTCAAAGATGATGGAGAGTGGCTCAGCAAGAACATCCACCAGCTCCCTCAGCACTTGTGGGTGCCTCCCATTGGGGCCCATGGATCTGCGAGGATCCAGTTTGCATAGGTGATCTCTGACCCAGTCCTCCTCAACCGATGGTAAGTCTTCCTTTCTTCAGATTATTCCTCTCTTCTCTGGGGGCTGAGATGCCTGAGGGCCGGCCTTAGCAGTGAAGTCCGAGACAAAGAAGACAATCAGTAACTCCGCCTTCTCTGCATCCTGCATCACCAGGGCCCCTTCCTTGTTCAGCAGGGGGCCCACTGTATCTTCAGTCTTCTTTTTACTGCTGATGTATTTAAAGAAGCCCTTCTTGTTATCTTTGACATCCCTTGCCAGATTTAATTCCAAGTGGGCCTTGGCCTTCCTCGCTGCATCTCTGCATACCCTGACAACATTCCTATATTCTCCCAGGTTCCAGTCCCTTTTTCCATGTACTGTGAACCTCCTTCTTCCATCTGAGTTTTTCTAGAAGCTCTTTGCTTGAGTTCCCCTCAATTCAATGACAAAGTACCGACCTCTTCCGGGAGGTTACATACTTTGATGGACTCATTCTTGACAGGTACTTTTACCCTCCTCACCAGAACCCTTCAGCTCTCGAAGCAAGGTTTTTTTCAAAGGATGGTCAATGAAAATTGCGGGTTCCCACTTTTATCTGGCAATTTGTTAAGATGTTGGTTTGGGGCTGAACCCTATGGGATCTCCGCTATGTCCCAATCCTGCTGCAGCCAACAGCAGTCAGGGTGCTGAGCTCTATTTTGTGAGGTTTTGAGGGTGCTTAGCCATTCACTGCAATTTTTGCAGCTTTGAGGAAGGATGTCAGGTCAGAGAATGGATCCTGGCAAGCTTGAGTGTAAATCTAAACCAAGAGACCAGATCCAAGCTCAGAGCATCACATGCTCTTGTGCAGTTCAGACCAAGGTAAGTCCTTCCCAAGACCCATAAAAAGCACCTTGGAGCGATATTTGTTTTTAAATCCCATGTCCTTTGCAATGCTCTTTTACAGAAATGATACGAGATTGATCCTGACACGGACTGGTGTGCGCTTCCTGATGGTGCCAAGAACTGCTGACTGTATTTCGCTTCCTTTCTCCCAGCGCACTCCAGTGTTTCTCACGAACGAGCTGTTGTAATTCATGTGACTCAGGTTTATTCAGCATGCTGTCAGACCTGGCGTGCTGTCAGACTTGTTTATTGGTTTTATGTCCTTCCCGGCCTTTTATAGGAAATCACAGAAAGCTGCTATTTCACCATGTACACCTCTCATATCAACAAACCACTGAGTAACACAGTCCTCCTTCCTCTGCATGATAGCCTGTCTTATAAAAATCCACATAGCTTACTCTCATTTCTGAAGCTAGCTGGCTTTACCCGCACAGATGAAGTAAACCCAGACAAGCTGACGCAGTTTTGTAACGTGTCCTGCAGTCAGATTTGCTAGTTTGCGTGCCATTTCTCAATTTTGGGACTGCAGAGAGGCAACAAAAGAGTTATTTATAAAGAAAAAGTTCTTAAAATGTTTCTTTTAGATTTTCCTGCTAGTAAGGGATCATGGTGTTTGGGGCAACTGCTTTTGAGCAACGTCAGTAATCACTTTGGCTGTGCAAATCTTTTGAGTGTTGCTCCTTCTTGAAAAAGACAGTGCTGAGATAAAGTACAGATTTATTCTTCAAGGGGCTTGCAGGACCTTTCCCCAACCTCACAGTGAGATTTGAGCAGCTCCCCCAGCTAAAATGGAAACACACTCCTTATCCCCTGCATGACCCCTCCTATCATTTGCAGGAATGACCTTTGAAAAGTGGGTTTGAAGAAGGGTGGCTCAGAGATTTGGCAGCGCATCTCCAGGTTGTTCAGCCTGGGGAAGAGAAGGCTGTGGGGAGACCTTATTGCGGCCTCCCAGGGCTTAAAGGGGGGCTGTAGGAAGGGTGGGGGCGACCTCTTTAGCAAGGCCTGTTGTGACAGGCCAAGGGGGGATGGTTTTAAACTAAAGGAGGGGAGATTCAGACTGGATATAAGGAAAAAATTTTTACAATGAGGGTGGCGAAGCACTGTCCCAGGTTGCCCCGAGAGGTGGTCGATGCCCCATCCCTGGACACATTCCAGGTGAGGCTGGACGGGACTCTGAGTGACCTGATCGAGTTGAAGCTGTCCCTGCTCACTGCAGGGGGTTGGACTAGGTGATCTTTAAGATCCCTCCCAACCCAAACCATTCTATGATTCTACGATCTCTGCTGACCTTTACCAAAACACTGCTCTCTGCTCACCTGCCATCACTGTGCACATTCTTGCTCTCAGTCCACCTTGCCTGTGCAGCAAAATGCTCATGCTTAAATCTCTCCTCCACTGCTTGCACCAAAGCAGAGTTGTGCTCTTGCACATGAGGAACATGGACGAGCCAAGTACCAGAGCTTAGCTGACAAGCCCTAACTCCTTAACCACCCACTTGATTATATATAACTGTTTACCTAAGGGCTTTCTTTACTTTTTGACCCCCTGTGCTGATAGTATTTATACACATATTTAACTTTATGTACACAAACGTCTAATGTCAATTAGCCCACTCTGATAAATGAAGCGTAGCATGTACGTAAATGTTTGCAAGAAAGAAGCTTTGATCCTGTTTATATCTTTCATATCTCTAAAGGAACATAATCTATGGTCTGTAAATCCAGTCTTTATGAAAAACTCATCTTGTCACGTCATTTTGCTATTGGCCAACAATATTACAGCTGCTGTGGGACATGAGCACTGCTGGAGGACGCTGTCTGAGGGCTTGATCCAGCCAACCCTACGTGAAGTTCCTTCCACAACCTTTAAATCTGGATGAAAAATATCCAGAGTGAGGGAGAAGTGTCCAGAGTTCAGATACTGAGGGAAACTTTTGCCATGTTCAGATCAAAACCCTTGCCCTTACTGATGCCAGAATTTTACCACTGGGATTTGGCTTTGAGCTTATTAGAAAGAAATATGCCAAGATGCCAACTTCTAGTATATACTAAAGTTAACATGGCATCAGGCTTAGAAATGAGGTTGAATAGGGGCTATATTTTTGTTGAATTACATTGACGTGTAGGGTGCTGTCCCCAGAAGTGGCTGAGATTTTTAACCCAAGAGGTACCATCTACCTGAAACTGTGAGAATGGTCACTCATTTTCTGAAGAGCCTTATCTATCTCATCCCTTCTCCTGTTGGAGAGGCCCATTTAGTGTAACTCTGCGGAGGACAGAGGGAGAAGAGAATCTCTATTTTAATCCCAGATTTGGCATTTTGATGAATGGGTGGTCAGGGTTTAACTTCTTTTCCATACACAAAGGAAGAAATCTTTGCCTTCTCTGAAGACTAATTGCATTAATTGCTTTGATTATTATGTGCTGCACTCGTTTATCCTTTCAACCTCATTGTAACAGTACGGTAGTAGGTGATCTTCAGGGTTTTTTGGGTTTTTTTTTTTTTGTTTTTTTTTTTTTTTGTAATTTATGCTACCTTGAAATGCAAATACATTTGCTTTCATCCTACTAGTTGATTAACTCCTGCTTGTTCAAAGCCAGACCGTAACTATTCTCACCATTATAATTTCTCATTTGGGTGGAGGATGTACATGGAATTTGGCTCATGATGCAGTTTAAAGAAGCCCACAGTGATTTATAGCCACATAAGATTCTGGAGAATGTGCAATTTTCAGCTCTACATTATCACCCTATCCTCAAACCTTCCGCCTACTCAGTGCTCATCATCTTCTTGCTGAAACATCTGGTCTTTAGACAACCAGAAAGTGTACTGAATTATAAACTGTGAGGAAGCTCTTCAACCTCACACATTATCACTCAACAGCAGATATCAGAGACTCTTTACTTCTAATAAACATCGTATGCATTGCAATGGCTTTGGAGATCTTTCTCCTTCACTAGTAAGTAGGAGACACCCAGCTGCACTATCAAAACTGCAAATATTTGAAACTAAATTGCACAAGATGTGCTTTCTATTTGAACCATATTGGTGGGATTTTCCAGATTAAATATAGATGCATGTGATGTAGATGTTTGTGCCTCAGCTCCCTTTTTTTGCCAGTGGAGAGAAAGAGGCACGGTTAGAGAGTGATTTTAGAAGAGCCTGATCCAGCAACTGATCTTGCTTCTGTACAGTGTTATAGAGATGCAGGTTGGGAAGGTCCTGAAGAGGTCACCTGTATCCCCACTCAGTCTCCTAGGGTGGATCAAGCACTTCTGGATCTTCCTTAGCAAGTGTTTGTCTGAGCTGTTTCTAATAAAAGGGAAGGACCAGGTACAGTGTTCACTTCAGTAGAAAAGATGCGCATGGATAGCTTAATCCTACACTAGTCAATGGAACATTAACAGTTGGATCTGACAATTTATTTCAGCTTCTGAAAAGTTACGTACATGCTTTAAGTTACTCTTCTGCTATTGGCCATGGAGAGAGAAAAGAATCTCTGAAGAACATCCTTCTTGCCCCAAAATATGTGACATCACCTCTTGGTGATTTGACTCCGCTGGAGGTGCCTCTGTCTCTCTGTTGGCTGCAGACCAACACCTCAAATTATCTGCCCAGCTTTAAGTGTGATGGATTGGGATGGGATGAATCTGACAATCATCAGGCCAGAACTCAGAGCACAGATCTGAAAACATAATTTCATGAGATGACCTTGAAGGTGTTCATATTCCAGACCAAACTGATGCTGGGTGGGGGCAAGGGAAAAAAAAAAAGAAAAGAAAAAGAAAAGAAAAAAAAGAAGATAAAGCAGTCTTTACTAAAATGAAGACTTAATAGGCCTTTAAAACATGTTTCAGAAAAATGTGAGCCCACAAGCTCAGGTGGAAGAGACTAGCTATATATAACAAAAGTATCTGTCAGTGACAAACTGACCTCTTTAAACGCATAATTTCATTCAAAAAGGACATGAAAATTATTGCAAAGCTGAAACCAGATGGGAAGAGCTAAATGACCAGAAGACCAACAGTCTTCTCTCTCACCTGCTGTTATTATCCTTCCATCAGGGCCAGGTGGATAAAGTACATCTCAAAAATTCAGCAGTCTACTCTGATGGCAATAAGAAGAGAGTTTCTGTCACTTGCGGTTGACACCAGGATATTTTCTAGATGCTGAAGATTGTGACTGCTGCTGCTGCCATATAACCTCTAACAGGCATTTAAAGGGACTACTTGAGTAAGCTGAATTCTCTACATTTGAAAAGCATTTTTGAGTTCTGGTAAAAAAAATGAAAGAAAAACCCAACAAAAAACAATTTTCAACACACTGAAACGAAAGGTAATTCCTAGAAATTGTTGTACTTCTTTTCTCATCCCCAGTGCTGTGAATAGCCCGTTCTGATTCTTTCAGAGGTGCCAGGTCAAACCATGTGTCTTTTTCACAGGATTTTTCAGTAATAGAGGTGCATATACAGCCGAAAACCTCAAAGTCATGTCAGTGACTTTGCAAAGCGCATAAGAAAGTGGAAAAGTAAACACTGTGGAAAGGAATAAGAGGACAACCATTATATAAATAAGGGAATTACTTAAGTGTCTAACACAGGATTTCAAATGACTGTTAATCGTTAGATTATTATGCAATTTCTATATATCATTAACTGTATCCCTTTGTAATCTGCATATTTTTCTAATATAAGATTCCTTTGATGATAGTCCATTTTATTACGCTTGGTGATGTTTCTAATTACCAGTGTCAGTGGATCGTTACTTTTGCTGTTATTGCACTCATTAATGATCTGTGAATTTTTTTCCTTTTTGATGTTTTTCCCAGCTCAACACATCACGAAACAGGCAACACTTTGCTCTAACAGGAAGTATAATATTGAGAATCAA
This sequence comes from Phalacrocorax carbo, assembly GCF_963921805.1. Classification (NCBI taxonomy): domain Eukaryota; kingdom Metazoa; phylum Chordata; class Aves; order Suliformes; family Phalacrocoracidae; genus Phalacrocorax; species Phalacrocorax carbo. The sequence continues at coordinate 214,958,339 of NC_087513.1, read as the reverse complement.
ACTAATATTCCCAATACCTTTTTTCTGATGCTTTCCCATTTTCTGTCAAAGCCCAAACACATGTTCATAATCTCGCTTGGTGTCAGAACGCCATCTACATGTTCTGGAAACTCTGAGACCTAAACTGCACATTTTCCAATAGCAATGATGCGATGATTTACACTGGATCCTTTTAAGACTGCCTCTTAGTGCTTTTGATGTGCTCAGGCAGTGGTACTTAAGCTTTATCTGGACTTAAGTGGGTCGCAGACCTCCTTCCAATCTCAAGTAATGCTCTAGAATTAAACATAATATTTCAAGTGTAAAACGGCACATCTTGAGACTGGAATTCAAAAGCTGGATAATGTAATAAATCTGAAGTCATTCAGAAAAATACTGAAGACATACCTGCTAGAAGTCAAAACTGGGAACAACCATTTCTAAAGACAGTCAATAGGCCAAACACAGGGAAGAGATTATAAGGAAAAGTAAGTAGGTATTCTACGTTATTTATAGGAAAACAAATGCCAGATATAATGTTTTGCATAACTCCTTTAAAAAAGAAGCACAAACCAAGTTTGGAAGTGCAGATCCACTTGCAGTTCAGTCTTTGAAATACAGATCAAAGTTGTCCGCGCCACAGCGGCGTCAGTCAGCTCTGCTCTGTTTCTGCTTCTTGAGGGCATCTGCTTTGTATTTCGTCAGGACTACTGTGAAATTGCTTTCAGCTATAAATTTACGGTGACTTTTCAGAAAATGAAAGACATAAGTGACAGCTTACTAGCGAATGAACAGTTTGTGGGCCCGGCTAAGGCTGCATGTGCTACTCTGAAGGGTGACTGCCTCTGTCTAGAATAGAGCTGGTAGAGCTATGGTTGGTGAAGGTTAAACCCATCATACCTACTGCTAGTTCAGTTACCGAAAAAGAAACTAAACAGATAGGTTGGATCAACTTGAAATTATATTTTCAAGCCATTTTCTGTGGGGGTGGTTGAATAAAACAGTTGGGTTGACCTATACAGTTTGATGTATTTGGGCCAAAAAGCAGCAGAAACCAAGTCCAGGTTTATGTGCCATTCATTAAATGGAAGATGGGGAACAGCTCAATGTCAATCCCAGGGGAAAAAACATCCCTGGAATAGAAATCAAGGATTCAAATCCTTTCAAGCCTCTCCACTTTCAAGCCACCCACTCCAAAGTTTTGGGGGTGCCCTCTGTGGTACGTGCCATTCACTGTGCTGAGCTGGATGGAGGACGCAGGCAGCATCACAGCCTCTTCCCCGTTGGATAACCGTGGTTAAGAGGTTCATAGGTGAGGTGGCTCTGGAATGCAAGTACATCTCCAAGTTTTGCCTTAATTTTTTAAAATAGTATTTGGGACAGGGAAGCCTCCTTCTTCTTCAGAAAGCCTCCTTCAGAGAGCTCTCCTTCAGGAGCTTCCTCCTCCTTTTCCTTCTTTCCAGAGTGCCTAGTAGCACAGCAGTCTGCGTTCATGCTTGGAGGTGGGAGAGGGGCATTGAGATGCTGTGTCTGCCTTCCTGTGCCCTCCGTTGGCATGGGCTCTGGACCCCTGCACCAGGCTGCCCCATGGTAGCCCAGGTGCAGCCATGATTTCAGGTCAGCCTGATATGTTTTTTTTTTAGAAAAAAGAAGTAAGGTCTCCTCAGCCTTGTTAGAACCATGTGCCTGTGCAGTGAGGTCAGCAAGGGTCTGTGATCAAAGCTGCACTCCACTTCCTCTTGTCCCAGCTGAGTCAGAAAATGCACAGTGACCCTTCCCTTGATTTTGCTGAATGAGATAAGATGGAGCCACGTATGTGGTTCTGGGATCTTTGGGTAAATCAGCAGGCCTGATGACTGAGGCTGTTATTTCTCCTAATTTCCATGGTAACCTCTCACAAACGGATGATATTTTCCCCATAGGCAAGATGTTCAGTGAAGGCCATGTGCAACTCATTTGTATATGATGTTGTGTTCAAAAACTGTCTATACAATAATGACAGTTGTCCCACTGGAAACTACCTTCTGCAGTTGGAGCTCAGGCTGATAATCTGAGGCTCAGGCTGATAATTCCTCCCAAGGGCAGGAGGAGGGGCAGGCGCTGATCTCTTCTCTCTGGTGACCAACGCCAGGACCCGAGGGAATGTCAGGGAGATGTGCCAGGGGAGGGTGAGGCTGGGCATTAGGAGAAGGTCCTTCCCCCAGAGGGTGGTGGAGCCCTGGAACAGGCTCCCCAGGGAGGCATCACGGCACCAGCCTGGCGATGTTCCAGAAGCGCTTGGCCAAGGCCCTCAGAGACACGGTGTGAATTTGGGGTGTCCTGTGCAGGGACAGGAGCTGGGCTCGATGGTCCTTGTGGGTCCCTTCCAGCTCAGGACATTCTGTGATTCTATGATCTTTTGAAACTGGATTTTTCTATCTCAAGTGGAATGGGTTAAAATAGCTGTCTGTATTCCCTGTTCCCCATAACAGCTTGTCATATATTTTCATGCCATAGGAGCATGAGTGGCTTAAGAGATCTTAAGTAAATAAAGTGTATGTACAAGCACTGGTTTTTTTTTCCCTTCTGCATGAACAGTGTCCTATTGTCTGGTTTTAATTTTTAGTTCCCCTCATGCTCCTTTAGCTTCCTTAACGGGTTCTCAAATTTCCTGTCTGACTTGGCAGTGGTGCCCTAGCTGGAGTCTTGCTGCCCTCTGTTTGGATATGCAACCAAAACCCCAAGGGGCCTTTTTTTGGTTATGCCATCGATTAACCTTATTGTGAAGAGCAACCTCTCCAACATGCACAACCTTTCATACTTGGGATGTCGTGTAACTGTTATTTATATGTGTTGGTTAGTCTTTAGGGTATTTATTTATCTGATTTTAATTCTAGGTTGTTGTTTATTTCTACTGGGCTGGCTAAAGCTGCCAGTTTTCAGAAATCGAAGCTCTACAAACAGTACAAGCAATGCAAACAATACAGGGATACGAGCAAGTGACTGTGAGTCATGGCTTCTACATTCAATTTCCACCTACACTCCTACACTTATTTAACTCCTCCAAGGCTCAGTTTCAATATTTTACAACCGTCCAGTAATTACATAGGAGTGCAGTGTTTTGGACAACCTTAGATGAAAGAGGCTTAGCTATTAAAACACTGATAATTAATTTAAATGCTGTAAATCAATGAATAATAATGATTAACTGGCTGTGATTTCCATTATTACCTAGTGATGACAGCTACTTGTTCTCCTCCAGACCTCTGCCCTCTGGGCAATACAATCATGCGAACTGTGATTCAAGCCAGAATTTATGGGAAAACTGAACAACAGAGATCCCTCTTGCTCTGCAACAAGCCACCTGAACGGGGAGTGAGGATGCAGCCAGGAGGAAGGTGGTGTGTTTTGCCTTGCAATCACTGTTGATAATTGGATAGGGGAAAAACAGTGACCACAGAAAAAACAGTGAAAACCACCATCCTGCTCCCTACATCTGCATGCACCCCAGACTGGTCAGATTGTTCCTGCACTACCTGGCACTTCACAAGTGGAGGCCCGAAGACCTGAAAGTACCCCAAGAAAAGAGTGTCTGCTACCTTGCATGACCTCTGCCCACACCCCAGCTGATTTCTCATGCCCCTTTGGCTATTTTCCAAGCCTCACCAATAACGACAATCCTCCCACTGTGAGAAAAATGTAACATTTGGCTTGTTAAATTGACTATCACTTCTGCAGCTGATAATCAGGGAACTGCTTATCTGTTAAACAGCCCCAGTCAGGAGCGGGCAGCCAGAGTCTGCATGAGTAACATTGCTGAATCAGCCAAAAAAACCTCCCCTGGGCTGCTGAACAGCCTTTCTGCATCCCTCCCAGCCTATGTCCCCTCTCCAGGACACAGTGAGCAAAGGGCTGTGGTCTGCTTCCAGGGAGCACTTGAGCGTCAACCCTGTCCCATCTACTTCTTTGCTTTGATGGAGTGTAACTGTAATATTGCAGAGGCAGTGAAAAGCCTGGCAAGATCCGGGTCACTCTTCCTCACTGGGAAGGAATGGACCACACCCAATGCAGTCCTTAGGCGGGACACCCACTGATTATGTGAATTGACTGGAAAACAGGCTCCATCATTACTTGCTCCTTCATCCACAGGCACCAAACCTAATTCTTCATCAAAGCATTGCTATCCTGCAAAAGCTACAGCTTTCTCCAGGGCCCTAAAGGGAAATGGGGCTGCCTGTGGTGACTAATCATGCATGTCATACAGCAAAGACTCATCCCTCACGTCCCAGCTACCCATTGGAACATCCTGGGAACATGACATGGGCCAAAGCCAAAGATTAACGCAGACACACAGAGTGAGATGCACCTCTCTTGCTACAGGATCCCTGTGAGCACAAGGCATGGCCAGAACATGATTCAAACTACTGTGGCTGAATAGGTGCCTATCCCTCCCCACAGGTAGTGCAGGGCAAATAACCTGGGCTTAGATCTCCCGGGTTTGTGATGTTAGCTGCAATCTTTGGACTGTCCCCCAAATCAGACATGACGAGCCATACCAGCATGCTGTGCTGCCCCTTCCTGGGCTTTCTTCGTGTTGGATAAAAGCAGCACTAAATATCAGAGCGATCTATCTGGCTCCTAAGTCATTGCTGCCAGCCCATGTGGACCGAGGGATTGGCTGGTTCCAGTTTTATTAGGCATTTTCCTAATTTAATAGTGGGGAGGACTGTAGGAGAGCTACATCACCTTTTGGCTCTTCAGACATTGACTTCACTTTGGGCTTGTCAACAGAGAGGGACACTGATAGGGTATGAGACAACCCTGTCTGAGGACTGTGTGCCCATGAAAGCTCCTTGGTGGAAGCTATGAGCTCAGGCACATGAAGCCATGCACATCCCAGCCGCTGGTGGCCAACAGGCTCAGCGCTCGGGGGAAGCAAATACATATCTGTGTGCATCCGTCCACGGAGACGTACGCCTGGGGAGGTCAAAGAGAAGGATGGGGCTGATGGGGAGGGTTGTCCAATGCCTTTCCCCATATTTATTTTCCATGGCACAGGGCTCGTCTGCAGCAACCTTCCTCAGGAGGCTGTTTCTTAATGGAGGAATGTACTCGTAGACTGATATAGGGTTGAGCTAAAAAGACGTTATTTGTGACACATGTTACTGCATGAAAGGAAAACAGTGGCACTGAGTAGCCTGTGTCTGGGGAAAATATGATTTATTCCCTACTGCAAGTTTGCTGCCAAGTCCCCTGGGGTTGTTTTCACTGCTCCATCCCTCGCTCCTTCCCTCCGTTGCAATGAGGAGCTGCTCTTAAATGTTATCCAGGTATTGTTAAACCAGAGAAAGGTGCTCTTTCTCACAGCTTACTAGGGTCCAGCTACTTTTTGGGAGCCACATGTGGGGTTTCTCAACTGGGGGGAGGGAGGAGGGCAGCCGTCCAGCAGCAGAACAATACAGGGAAGCCCCATTCATCCCAGCTTTGGCCAAGGAGCAGGTTGGTCTGGTTACTAAACTGGAATCCTCAAGTTTAACTCCTCCCCCAGGGGATCTGGAGAGATGGGGACTGGCCATAGCAAGGAAATTCAGCAAAGATGCCTTGGGGTTAGTGCAGAGCCCCTGCCTTGGCCACGTTTTTGTTCTTGGTTAACGCAAGATGCATTTTATTACAAAAGTGGGGTGTGAACTACCAGCACACACTGCAGGGTGAGAGCTATGTGCAAGCAGATATTTACTGGGTAAGGATACTCCAAATAGAGTCACTCTGCATAGATTCTCTGTGTGCTTGGAAGGATTTATGCAGGTCCTCCCCATCTGTGGAAGGAGCCAGGTTGTGCTTCTCTCCACTTTTTGATTGTGTTGGACTGGAAGCACCTAGCACAGGGCAGTCCTGATGCCTGCAGGATTCTTGGTGTGACTGTAATGTGGACAAGTGCTCCCCTGAGAAATGCAGCAAAATTGTTCTTTTTTCTCATCCTAGGTCCCAAGAGGGCATTGATTTCTAAATGAATTTTATTTAGGTTCAGATTAAAAAAAAAAAATCTGGCTTAAAAGGAACTTTCCAGGTTCATAAGGTATCAGTTGCTGCTTTGAGGTCTTCTGTGTGTGCTATGGGTAACACATTCCACAAATTGATGGATGAAACAAATACTTTTATTTGTGCTTGGTGATCCAGACCTGTACATGGTGAAAACCAACAGATACAGGAAAATAAAATAAAAAAAAATATTTCTCCCGTGAAAATCTGACCTTCTACCTTTTCAGTTGGACTACGGGGGGGGGGGGTTTATGCCTATACTATGAACAGTCAAGACTAGACACCATTTCCCCTTGGTCTGCATCCTGTTTTTAAGAACAATAGCTGCATTTTTGACACAGTGCCAGCCCATAATTCATGCTTGCCTGCATCCTTTAGAGCACAGACTTGGCTGATATTATAATATTTTGGTGCATTAAAATGACTGTTCCAATTAGAGCAGATTTTTTCCTAATAAGTAATATTGTTTCTAAAAATTAAATGTTTTAGGAATAATAAACAAGGACCAGAAGCCTCAGCTCTTGATGAAATATGGGTGCATAAATTCCCTTGACCTAATCTCCACTCCTCTCAAACATAATACAGTTCAAAAGTTCAGCTTAGGATCAAACTTTGTTGGGTTTATGTCCTGTTCGGGGCAGACAGCTTGCAACAGAGGGGAGGAATCCAGTGAAGAACAGAGGGAGAAGGCGGCGGTGGTCAAGATGGAGTAAACAGGACAGCTGGGGATGAAAAAGCCAGAAGTGCATTAGAAGAATGAATACTCTGTACAAAGCTTCACTTTTGAAGGTGTCACTGGCTTTCACCCAGGTTGTCCTCTGAGCACATTGCATCAAACCTGTTGAGCATCACCTGATGTCATTGCCAGTGCCATAGGTGTTGTTGGTACCATTGTAAAGCAAAAAGTGGGTACCAAGTGCAGCACTATCATCACCAGTGCGAATGAAACTATCTCACCTAAGGGCTGCTCCCAAGCAGGAGCTTGGATACGCTGGCTCAGTTGTCCTTGGAGAAACAAGCACATTTTTCATTTGCCAAACAAGAAGGGTTCAGGCACTCAGGCTGGTCTGAAAACCCTCCAGGATAATTAAAGTTGTCTCAGAAGTCCTGAATAGTTCACATTCCAACATCTGTAAGTCCAAACTGATGGGAAAGCATCCGCTCCCTTCCCCATGCATAAAAGCTCTTCCAGGAGGCAGCCTCTGCTGGGTCCCCCGGGTTCAGGATTGATCCCAACATGCATTTACATCTACACCACCACTGAGACTGTAAAAATCTACCCAACATTTGACTTACATTTTCTATGTGTTTCTTCCTTCTTCCCTGCTGATTCAGAATGTTTAAAACATCCCTTACTGTTTATATGCTTTAATTCTCCCCCTTCCACTGTGAACCAATTCTCATAACCTTTCTGCAAAGGTCCCATTTTTCACACCTTTCCCAGTTGCTGCTGCATCCCCTCTGAACTCTCTCACAGTGTTTGGCTGGAAAACTTTGCCAGGTTTTGTAATCTCCTTCTTGAGAGAAAGTACCAGGGATCTTAAGGAGCACATTTGGGACCTCTGCAAAGCAAGACAGCAGAAGGGGGATAGGAGCAGCTGCCGTGGAATTGAGTCTCATGACCTAATAAATTATCCCTAGTCAGGATGTAAATGATACTGGACATAACCTTAGCCTGTCCCATTTGTCGAGTAAAACATGAAGATGGTTTAAACTACTTCACAAACAGGGAGAGTTATAAAGAGTTGTTAAGGCTTGGCTGGTGAACAGATTGTAACTGGACCTCTTTCCCTTGTGGCTGAGACATCTTCAAAAACAGCACTGACTTAATGAGAAAAATGATTGCCGTACCTTCCCAAAGCGGATAGTTTGTTGTGTCTTTATTTCGGTTTTAGGGCGGTATCTGAAAGAGTGCAGTGGAAAAGCAAGGGAGTTTGGGATGTTTGTATGCAAAACTTAGCTATGCCTTAGCTATGTATTTTAGGCCTTTATTTATTTTATTATTATTATTATTATTATTATTATAATTGGAGGAAGAAAGTTAGGGAGATCTACTCATCTTATTTGATCCAAATAAAGCAAGATTTTTCTTTGAGATAAGACTTTATTCCCATAACAACTCTTGCACAAGACCAAAATCCCAACAGGCGAGTTGTGAAATAAGAAGTGGTAAGAAAAGAAACCCACAACATTTGGGCCATTGCTGCACAGACCGCAGTAAGTGGTTTGTTCAACCGTGCAGCACTCAGGTACTCTGATAGGAGACATCTGAGAATACTTTGTGTGGGAGATCCTAGAGGTCTACTGAAGAGCAGTAGGAAGTGCATGATGCAAACGGAGTGAGGTGACACATTCCATAGTGCACAAACATGTGAAGTCATTGCATTTCTACTGCATTTACTTGAAAGCTTCCTCGTGAGCAGTCCAAGGAAGCAGGAGGTTGGAAAAGCAATTACACCATGGGAGAAGAAGAAAAACAGATAACATGACATTGGATGTGCACAGGCAGAGAGTTGTGCAAAACCTAGTTGAAAGCTGGTCTTGATTTTTGGGTTTGATTACTGTTTAAGAGGGCAAACTGACATTAGACTTCAGAGACCAGATCTAATGTATCAATGAGTTAAAGGAAAGGACTCAGAGCACCTGGTTTTCAAATTAATTCTGACTTGTTATCCAACAGTGAGTTTGACTGGATGCCACAAACTGGTGTTCAGTTGCCTTTCAGATACCCTGGCCTCCAGCTGGCACTCAAGAATAGCTAGGTTTCCTTTCTATCCTGTATCATGTATCATACCTGCAAACTCTGTACTGATGTAGCCCAAGTCCCAGGAACATCCCAAATGGCACTAGTTTCTTGCCATAGACTGAATTAACTACCTATGTTCATGTACTTGAGTCAAGTCTTCAGCTCTGGGTTAAGATTAAGCTCTCTCTGGCTTGTGTCAGCACTGGTGTGGCCAGCAGGGGCCGGGCAGGGATGGGGCCCCTGTGCTCGGCCCTGGGGAGGCCCCACCTCGAGTGCTGGGCTCAGGGTTGGGCCCCTCGGGACAAGAAGGGCCTGGAGGGGCTGGAGCGTGTCCAGAGAAGGGCAGCGGGGCTGGGGCAGGGTCTGGAGCACAAGTGTGCTGGGGGGCGGCTGGGGGAGCCGGGGGGTTTAGCCTGGAGAAGAGGGGGCTGAGGGGAGCCCTTCTCGCTCTCTGCAGCTGCCTGAGAGGGGCTGGAGTGAGGGGGGGGTCGGTCTCTGCTCCCAAGTCACCAGTGACAGGGCGAGAGGGAACGGCCTCAAGCTGCGTCAGGGGAGGTTTAGGTTGGATGTGAGGGAAAATGCCTTCCCTGCCAGAGCGGTCAGGCCCTGGCACAGGCTGCCCAGAGAGGTGGGGGAGTCACCGTCCCTGGGGGGTATTTAAAAGACGTGTAGACGTGGTGCTTGGGGTTAGTGGTGGACTTGGCAGTGTTAGGTTTATGGTTGGTCTCGATGATCTTAAGCATGTTTTCCAACCTGAATGATACTATGATTCTAAGATAACTAAAATATAAGTGTCTAAATGTAGAGGTCACATTGTGAGCTGGTGGTCGATGGTCCTTTTGCAGTTAGTGGACATCTCGTCAACACAGCTGATGGAGTCTGAAGAGAGGTTTAGCTCACTATGCGGCAGGACTGTGGGTCTCCCAGAAGACCTGAGTCACAGCCTTCAGCCCATGTAGATGTAAATGTCCTGGAGGAATTTAGATATCTGTCAGGGGACTCAGATGTCATAACCCTTCATGAAAGCACCTGCATTTTAACCCCCCTTCTGTGACTTAAATGCCTTAGTCTGGGCTATAGAGGAAGAAAGCAGTGACTACTGGTGGTTCACATCCCTAGACCTTCCTCATGAAACACAGTGACTAGAAGATGTGGTGGCTTTTCTCTCTCTTCTCTCTTATAGCATAGCGTTTAGAGCACCATGTATACTATGGCACACAGTAGCTCAGTTTTCTCCTCTGCAGGAAGGGGGTTGCTTTAATCAGTACATCAAGCAATATGGGAGCATGGTACTTCCCAAGTGTCTCATCCAGGATCTTCCCCTCTGCCTTCTGCAGGCCCAGTGGCCAATTTGTTGTTTTGAGGGCACAGGTCCCTCCTTCAGGGATTACTTAACTGCTCTTTAAGGGGTACAACATTCTATAAATTGAGACAAAATTGAAGATAAATGGATAGGGTCCACCTAGCACTCCCCTTGGACTCCCCTAGACTTCCCATCTAGGTAGGGAAGAGAATTGAGCTGGCAGTCTAGGCATGGAGTTATCGTGGCAGCTCTGTTTCCAGCTACACTTTGTACAGAGCTTTATCTAGCAGCGATGCTTCAGCAATATCTACCCACTTAGGAGACTTGGCAGATGAATGCTCGAAGTGAGAGCCCTGTTGGGGCTTACACAGATATGAATGGTTTTGTGCTGTCTGCAGCATTTCTGAATATGCCAAGGAACAGACTGCTAAAAGCACAGGGAATGTCAACATTAGACATAGTCCTCTACAGACTTTAGGCACCAGATGGAAGGATCAGCGGCAGAGCAAGGACTGCAGAGATTTAGATTTTGAATTTAAATACCTAGAGTGGCAATTAAAGCACCCAAATCCTCTTCTGGCCCATCACCTCACTGGGCATCGTTCTTCCCAAACAGGAAAGGAGCTCAATTTAGGGGTGATCGGTCCAGTTCAGCAATGCAATAACTCGCCTGACATCTGTAGCGAAACACAAGGGACAGATTAGAGGAAACATACGGTCTTGAATCACATATGTAAGGCAGGGAACATATGCTAAGGTCTATTACAAAGAGTTTTTTCCAAGAGTAAGCAACCATTTATGAAGCTGAGGTTTTGAAACCCTTCAGTCTACAACTCTTGCCAGAATATTTTGTTACAACATTTTAAAGTGAAAGGCAGTGCAGTCATAAAACTTGTAAATATTAATTTAAAAAGCACCAATTATTATATAAGTACTCAGGATGGAAGGAAGTTTTGCAATGAAAAACATTTTTGAATGGAAGTCTTACCTCATAGGTCTCTTCTGGAATTTCAAAAGGTTACTGCCATTATTTTATTTTATATTCTTCCTGAGTCCCAATATTATTTGATGTGTTAAAACATGAAAAGATTTATATCGTTTCAATAGCCTAACATTTTATTTTTGTTTTATTTTGGTTTGGTTTGCTTTGTTTTGTTTTAGTGTAATGGGGGGGGGGGGGTATGTTATTTAGCATTACCCAACTGAAACACTTCCTCATCTTTTCTAGAACAAAGATAATAAAAGCAAACTGAATGTTGCAATGATTATTTTATTTTTTATTGTATAAGAATGTGCTTGCTGCAGTAGGAATAAATAAATTCAATCTGAAGCTCTGGCTTTACAGAACAAATATTTCCCAACTTCACATTTTTCAGAATTTTCATGGAAAATTTTGAAAACATTGATTTTAAATTTGAGCGGTAAAAATGGAAAATAAAAAGGGAAATGTTATGTGAACTCAGGCTGCCACTATCTGACTAACTCTGCCCACATCTGACATCACCAGCCACTTTTGCCATCTCTAAAGGCACTTCTACGGCCAAATCCCTTCCACAGCTTCAATGCAGGGAGTAGATACGACTGAGGGACTTTCTCAGAAGTTTCTCTGCCTCTCTATGCCTCACCTACATGCATGACACGTTTTTCTTGTTTTGCAAAGACTCAGAGAATCGTTCAGACTGGAAAGGGCCTCTGGAGAGCTCCAGCCCAGCTCCCTGATCAAAGCAGGGCTAACTTCAGTGTCAGAAGTGGTCGCTCAGGGCCTTGCCCTGACAAGTTTTGAAAAGCTCCAAGGATTTTCCAGGGTTTGACCTCTTTCATTATGAAGATTTTTTTTCCCTATGTTCAATATGAACTTTCCCAGTTGCAACTCTCAGTGGTTACATCTTGTCCTTTAACTGAATTCTCCTGGGAGGAGCTGAGGCTGTCTTCTGTTTAACTCCCCTTCCAGTATTGATAAATATTTCCCCCAAGACCTTCTCTTCTCCAGGCTGAACAAGCCTAGTTCCCTCCATCTCTTTCTCAGCTATCATATGCTCCATCTTGGTGGCCTCTGCTGGACTCACTCCAGTTTGTCCTCTCCCTTGCACTGGGAGGCCCACAGCTGGACACAGTATCCAGATGTGGTTTTGGATGTGCCAAACTGAGGGGAGTAACAGCATCTCTTGACCTTCTAACTAAGATTTTGCAAAAACAGCTCAGCATGCAGCTGGGTTTCCTTGTCACTAGGGCGTAATGTTGATTCATGGACAATTTGTCCACGCAGACCCTCAGGTTCTCTTCTGCAAAGCTACTTTCCAGTCGCCTTGTCCCTAGGCTGCACAAGCTTGTTCTGTCCAAGGCGCAGGTCTTTGCTGAACATCATGAGGTTTCTGTCAGACCATAGCTCTGATGTGGAAGGTCCCTCTAAGTAGCAGCCCTGGCCCCAACACATCCACCACTGCTCCATCTGGTGTTGTCCACAAACACGGCAGAGGCTCTGTCCCATCAGCTTAAACATAGAAATGTAGCTTAAAGCAGTGTGCAGCCTTCCTTTCCTTTATTTCTGCCCTGTAATGCCACACTCTGCTCTGCTTCTGATTTTATCCTGTCTATTTCTACCCCCTTGTCTTCCAAACTCCAGGTTCAGATGTGTTTATTCCCCTTCTGTTCTCCCCACCCCATGCCTCCTGCCCCGTTGACTGTCCCATACCTTCTCCTTGGTGGATTTCCTGCCTGAAAATGGGTGTCTCTCCTTTTTTGATCTTGTTTCTGGGAGCCTGGGCTCCCCCCTCCACTCCATTTTCTGGGAAAGTCAACAAGAGTAGAGAGGAATCTCGTCTGTTGCCACCTTCCAGAATGTTTCTTCATAAAGAATGCTGCTCATGAACTGGAAAATGTGTGCTTTTGATGCAATGACTGCTAGAAATGGCCAGGAGGAGGAAATCTGTGGAACTAACTTGGCTCTGCAATGTGACAGAACAACCACGATCAATAGCTTGGGAGAAAAGTGACTCTCCCAGTGTTGCAGGACTGTTCCCTTATATTTGCCAAAATTTTGTTTAGTATCATGTTGCATCAGCCTCCAAATGTCTTTGCTTGCGAAAGAATGTTGCACAGCCTGACGGGCCCTCCTCGGAAAGTTCTTCAGTGCTTATTCAGCCTCTTTTCCCTCCCGTTTTGGTTTCACCCTGTTTCCCTGGTTACCATATACTTCTGTTTGTCACCCCTTGTGAGCTGATGTCCTCTGTTTCCACCCATCACATCTGCAGACAGCTAGCATGTTGCCTAGCCGAGGTGTCCGTGTCTCCCCCTGCTCTGCTCCGCACAGCTCAGCTCTAACTGCCTCTTTGAAAAGCTTTGCCCACCCCTCTCTCATGGATGCTCTTCAGTTTCCAGTTACACTTCTTGGTTACTCCTCATGAAGAGCTGAATTGAACTAAACCCCTTTTCTCTACTTCTTTTCTCTTCCATCCTTCTCTTCTTCTATCACCCCTCATTTCTGCTCCTCTATTACCTGTGTCCTAAGATCTCTTCTCACTTTTCCACTACAGGAGATGGGCTGAAGCTTCACAGATCTTCTCTAACCTCTTGGGTTGGGGAGAGGTGGGTAGGTACCTATTACTGCCGGCTCCTCTGGAGTATTTTCAGCTCTCCACAGCTTGGAGGGAATTACACCAACACGTTGTCTTCTCCTTTTCCCATTGCTCACCCTGAGGTCTTTGATGGCTCTCAACCCCTCCCATCTCCCTTTTCTCTTGTTTCTTGACAAAACCTATCCGAACCCTCACCTATCCATGACCCATAAGACCAAAATCTGCTCTGGCTGGATAGCTGCAGCGTTGTCAGAAAGCTGCAGACCCTAGACTTAATTTTTGCTCTTTCCTTAGGGATAATTTTCCTCTTTCACTCAAATTAATCCAGAAATAGCAGGTGAATGATTGCTCTGTGAGTGAGGAGATATTTAACTCGGTCCTTCTCAGAGCAGTCTACAGGGCACAGAAGGTGTTGGTGGGTAGCTTTGCTGTATTTCAGTTCTTCAGGTGCTCAACACAGCTCTGATGGAGCAGACAACTATCATTACAAAACAGTAAGTGAACGAATTATATATACATCTGGACAATCTCCGTTTTTTTCTGGGGCTTGTATAAGACATACTGCAGAGCCTTGGTTTTGAGAGGAGACGGACCCAGTTTTCTGGAAAATCAGACTTGCTTCAGGATTGGCGAGATGCAGGATGCAAATTTACGCATCTGAAATAAATAATCGATGGCTTTTTAAAAGTCTTGATCAAATTGCTTCACATGGACAGGTATGAAATACAAATCCACAGGCACCAGCACCACGGACTGGTTGTTATTACAGAAAATCATTTAGTCCAGGCTGTTTTAATTCAGGTTACCCAAAGCTAATCCTGAAGCGATGTATTTCTTATACTAGCCTGCGTGTGCCTGTGCCTTCATACATATGTGCACAAACAGACTAGGGAGTTGTTTATGGAAAATAATAGACATGGCCAGAGAATACCTCGCCATGCAAGGTAAGACATGTTTTTCTCTTATGTGGAGATACAGGGGACTCAGGTTGTGGTTTTGGTTTGGTTTTCCCCAGGCAAGCCAGAGGGTACTGAATGGCATGGGGAATAGGTAGGAACAGGAAAGCAAATGCTCTGGGCTCCCAAAATATTAGAAGCCATTTACTGGATTTGATACTAATCCCCCACAGCTAGTTCAGGGCCAAGCAGAGTCCCTGCAGAGAGGTCTGTAACCAGAGGCTCTGGTACTCCGCTGGGGTATTGTTTCGTCTTGGCTTCGCAGGAAAAGCCAACGCCTTTGGAAACTGAGACTTGACTTTCCACGCATGGCCAACATGAGTCATGACTTGCTGAACTTTTAGGGCCTCTCTCTGGGAGTGTTTCTAGTGCTTCCAGTACTTATATTTACCTGACCCTACTGCAGAGGATTGTTTTTTGGGAACAAACCACAACAAAATGGTAGGAAATATTTGAAGGAGATCTATTGTCCTGCCCCAAGCAAACATCTGCAGAGGAGAAGCCACTTGTTGCATGCAACAATTTTTGAACAAGAAAAGTGCATTGGCTGCATTAATCCCACATGTTCTACTACGTATCCTAGAATCCCAGAAGGATATTCCCTGGATAAGCAGCACTAGCTCACTTTGCATCAACAGAGGCTTGTGCAAGGACTACATGAAAAAGCAGTGAATGAAGGTGTAAATTTTCGTTGCAAAATCACGGTCAAAACAACCCCTGTATCGTGCCAACCGATTAGGACAATGGGGCTAACAGGCAGAAAGATGTGTACTGTGTGAGTAATGGCTATATTTGATGCAGGATCAGGTACTTTGGCGTTTGGGCTTCTTGCACGCCCAGAAGCAGACAGGGGAGGCAAAAGCTGGGGCTCTCATCAGTGTACCCCTATTTTGGGGAATGATATCACAGAGAACTCTCATTTCTTCCTGTATTCCATCTTTTTGCTCCTTTATTCATATTTTCTTTCCCTCATGCTCCTCACCTCATCCAGAATAACAGAATTGGCCAGAGTGGGCTCATGCCACTTCTCGGTTGCTTATGCTGCTAACAGGGAAAACCAAATGAGCCATGCTGCACTTTACCCCTGAGGCTTATTCCTCGAGAAAGCTGTCTCTGCTCCCAGGGAAGTCAATGGAAGTCTAATTAGTCCCAGATGTTTAGCAATAACAAGCACTTCCTTTTGGTAGAGCCAAACAAAAGCAGTGTTAAAACTGTTAATTAAATAGGTTTGGCTCTGTCATCAAGTTATTAACTAATTCCAGTCATGGCAGCCAAGCTAATACTGGCTCTCAGAAGGAGATATAATCTTTCTGTGCTCAACACAAAAGGCATGAGCTCAGTGTGTGGATAAATTAGCCCACATCTGGGCACGCAGCTCAGCTTGCTTTCACACCAAAGGAAAAGCTCACTAACTTCAGCATCGAGCTTCCAACTAATCCCTGGGTTTGCTGCTTGTGCAAACTTTCTCCTACAAGAATAAGAGCTTAAGCCAATGGGAAGCATTGACTTTCATAGCTGTTAGGTCAGGCCCTGTTGCTGCTAAGTTTGTGCCAAAGCTTGCCTACATCTTCAGTAGGTGTCCCGGTTCTCCTTTGGTTGTACACCAAGATAGGGAGCAGCTGTCCCTGCTTCAGGACTAGAAGGGAAAGGTCGAAGGTGGAGCCTGAACACCATAGAAAACTAGGAAGACATAGCTTTTTATCTGTGGAACATTCCAAGCTGGTACTTTAATATATTCACAACCCTGTGCTTTTTACAAAATTCAAAGGCGTTTTTATTGTACAAAATTTCACAATGAAAACTACCAGCCAGTTTCTTACATAACTGCTTTAAAAAATAGAATTATACACCTGTTTGTAGTGTGTTAATTTTGACATTCACTAGCTGGGAGAAACAGAAATGGAGCAGCAATTTGACTCTGAGTTATTTACCTGGACAGGATTTGGTTTGACCTCTATTTCTTTTATGTGCCTTAATGTACGGTTCCTGGCATTAACAGAAAACCTGCTATCACTCCTCCTGAAGCCATTGAACCCCGTTAGGAGGTCAGGCTCCCACTGTTGGTGAGCTTCTCTTCACTTCAAAAGGGTGAATCTGCTGTCAGAGTACGGGGCGTAACATATGTCAGTGACAGCTTTTAGCAACGAGAGAGGCTGGCCACGTTAAACCCATCACAGAATGAGGGTCTACGTAACTCTGCTTGCAGCCAGTCCTCTAGACCATAATCTCTTTTTAGGGAGAGACAGTGGACCTCTGATGTGAACAGCGGCCCAGGACTACATTCCCTATGTATTGTTTTACACTGGTATCTTTAAGACGCCTTTTTGCTGTCCGACCTCCTGTGACCTTTAAAAATAGACAAATTTTTTTTTTTTGCATTGAAATGCAAGTGTATGCAGTGAGTTCCCAACAGTTTCCCTTAGAAGTATAAACATTTCAGTCCAATGGTAGCTGGTTGAAATTCATTCTCCAAGATTTCTCTTTTAAAAAGTGTTCACCCCAGAGATGAATCTCTTCACATTAAACCCAGTTAAATATGTATTGCACGTGAGGGACAAATTTCTCCTCTTTGAGTTGAACTGTGGACCTGTGACCTTCTGAGCAGATCTGGGTAACATATAGCGCAGCAGCTGTTTCACACCTGATATTTCTCTTACATCCCTCGTGGGTATTAAGCGCTAAGACTAATTAACCTCATTTACCTCCTGTGTGTTGCTCTAGTGGCTGGAGCAACGTACCACTAGCGAAGGGAGGTATCCAAAGAGGTTCCTACCACCAAGGCCTTTGGTTCCCATGGATAGCTGTGGATTTTCTAAATGGTGGCCATAATCACAACAGACATGAACAATGATTTCCTTTTTTAGCTGAATTCTCATGGGAAATTTGCAACCAACTTCAAGGACTGAAAAACTGTTTATTGGCCCGCCCTGGCGTTGGCTTGTATGATTTAAGCTTAAGAAGGGTTAGGAGCTGTTATGTCTAACCAGTTAGGAAAAAGCAAAGCTCATAGCTCAGAGCAAAATATCTCATGGAGGCACAAAACTTTGAGAAGGGCTTTCCTGCTCAGTTGATGTCATCAATGACTGTCATAAAAAGGTGATTCAGTTGCAATGCTCGATTTGTATAAAGCCTTTCTGCGAAGGCAACATCGCAAAATATCTCTGAGCATAGTGAAAAGCCTCAGGTCCCTCAAAACAGCAGCAGGGCTTTGCAGTGGCCCTTTCTACCACTGTATTAACTTTCTAAGCAGATCTGCTTGTGAATGAAGCAAGTGCAAAACACGACAGATTCTCCTTTCAGTCCCTGCAACCCAGAGCACTGTAGGGGTGCAGTTCAGGGGCGCTTTGAAACTGTCTTAAAATCCACAGTTAAAGATCAAAGATGAGAATTTTACCCTTCATTTCTACACACCGGCAGTGTGGCACCTGATTTCTTCGGTTTTCAAGGCATTTTGTGTTCCTATGCTTTAAACTGATGGTTAAAGTTTTGCCTGCGGAAGCAAAAAACTGAACCCACGCCAATGATTATCACCGATAAAACCAACACAAATGTTAATATAATAAGGAAGTTGATTTTCTTTAGATCCTCTTTTTCACAGTCTTCTGGTCTAATGTTCCCAATGTGCATTTCTTCCTGGTACCCAAAGTCCTGAGTGTACTGGCATGTTAAGTGCTCCACGTTCGGGATCTGGACATTTTTGTTCTGGATCATTGATGAAAGCCAGATGTTTCCACAGCAGTTGAGTGGGTTCCCAGTGAGATACAAGTTTTTAAGGGAATTTTCTAATGCTAAAATATTGCTGCTCTCTAATGTACTGAACCTATTGTTCCGTAGGTCCAGAACTTCCAGTGGAGAATCACTACCCCACTTAGGCAGCCAGTTCAGCTGGTTTTCAGAGAGGTTTAAATGTTTAAGGTGACTAAAACAAGGCAAGTCAATATTTAAATCTGTCAGCCTATTACCTTGTAAATACAAATATTCCAGAGACTTTTCCAGTCCTGATAATGCTTTAACCTCTATTTTCAATCTGGGGTTCATGGAGAGATCCAAGACAATCAGAGAAGTCTTGTAGAAAGTGTATGCTGGTAGGATGTTCAGCATGTTGTCAGCGAGATACAAGTACTGAAGGGCAGGAGAATCAACAAATGATACGCAGCCACTTTCCTCTCCAGCAAGTCTTTGCTTAGCTAATCCTGAGTACATGCTGCAAAGGCTGATATTATTGCTCTGTAGATTAAGTAGTCTGAGGCTAGGAAGACTTGAGAAGATATCAAATTGCAGGGCCTGAAGATGGTTGTTTTGAAGATAGAGCTCCTTTAAACCTGACAACGTGCCAGCATCTAGGAGAAGGTTGTGCAGAGCATTGTAGCTTAAGTCGAGGACAGTTAGGGAGATCAATGCACTGTCATAATTTACTGCAAATGCCTGAAGACAGTTTTTACTGAGATTAAGGGTGTGAAGGGACAACATTGATTCAAAGAAATCATCTGGAATGGATTTGATTTCATTATAACTTAAGTCTAAATATACAAGCTGGGATAAATAAAGAGAACTTTTGTTTCTACTTTGCTTCTGATCAAGAAGATGAAAAGGAGCATCTAGCCATTCATTTTCCATATAGTCCATTTTATTATGAGGGGATTCAGCAGTGAGCTGGATTAAATTCTTTGATAAATTCAGGGTTACCAGTTTATTTACCTGGGGAAAGACTGGGAAGTGAAGCAGTTTGTTTTCACTCAGATCCAAACATCTTAAGCTATATTCATCATCTGACTTTGTGGTGAGGAAGGTCTCAATGCTATTCCTGCTAAGGTCAAGTATCTCCAGCTGCCTGAGGTTGAAATCAGAGATGCAAGTAATTGAATTCATGGAGAGATTGAGTTTGGAAAGGTTCACTAGAGCCTCAAAAGCACCTTCTTCTATTTCCATGATGATATTGCTCTGAAGATCTATCTCCACAAGATTGGGAGACCCCTGAAACATCTTGTGTGAAATTGTTATAATACTGTTGTCTGCCAAGGAAAGATACCGTAGTGCTGGAGCTTGTTTAATGAAATACTCAGCCATCCCGTTGTACAGACTGTTGTGCGACAAGTCCAGTATTTCCACCTTGGGTAACAGTCCAATCCCTTCTGTCCCATTCTGAGCAAGCTCATATAAGTGATTGTTGGCTAAATTTATTTCCAGCAAACTCGTCATGTGTGCAAAGACTCCAGGCGTGATGAGGCTTATCTGGTTAGAGCTTAAATCCAGGCACTGGAGGGAAGTGTAGAATGATAATGGCATTTCAGGGATGCTTTGAATCAGATTTCCAGACAGATCTATTTTGTTTACATTCGGATGGAGCTCGCGAGGGATTTGGTGGAGGTCTTTGTTGTGGCAAAATGCCTGCAAGTTTGCCTGCCAGAAAAAAAGACAGAAAAGGGGATGTCACGTGACAAACAAAAAACATCTTTACATGAAATATAAGGAACATAACATTCAGCATCCAGGCAGGCCCTTCTTCTGAAACACTGATCGCCCTCTTTTCTCTGAGCATTCAGACAGCAAGAACAGCAATCCTAACAATTTTTTGTAGTTAACAGCACTCATTTAATTTTAAAAACATTTATGATTTACAACAGTAGAGAGCTTTATCTGCATGTGATACCTACTAATTGTTCTCCTTTTTGTACCTTTCTCCTGGGCTCACTTTAATAGTCCCAAGTGGAGGAGTTTTGCCCTCTTTCCACTGCAATCAAGCACCTTTTCCTCGCTTCTGTTCTGTTGTTTAATTTTCTTAGCTTCAACACTGTATAAGATTTCAACAACTCTACTCACAATAGTAAGTAGTACTTAGAAGATCCTCACTCCGTTGGCAGCATAGGTCCCAAAGCAAGGAGGTGGAGAAACATGTAAGGATCCTATAGCACAAAACCCATCTCTCTCCTTAGTCACACCCACAGATATTTGATCACGTCTGCCTTTAGCCATGGCTTAGTTAAGCAACGCATCTTTAACCAAATAGGTCATTCAACAGCTGAAACCTTTCTGATGAAAATCTCCAAACTCTTCCTGCTTTTACCATCCATGTTCATCCTTCTCCTAAGGCAACAGTTCCCTTCTTGTATGGGGAGTGTGCCTTATGGAACCACCCACACAAGACATCCATGATGCAACACGGAAAGGACAAATTACGTAAAGCCAGCTTTTGAGGGGAAAAAAAGCTGTGATGTGCCACAAGGGTCACGCCTTTTCAGTCCAATTCTCAGCAACAGGGTAGAGAAAAAACCCAAGTGCAAAAGTAAAATTCATCTTCTAGATGCATGTCTGTTTAATTGCAGCTAGGATTGACTTTGTGTCCAAAGCAAAATTTGGAGTGCGTGTATATAAGGAACATTGGAAACATGAACATGATCATCCTTGCATAAATGTCAAGCTGTATTTTGTTATTAAGGAGAACATACAGCAGCCAGAGGAAGTGGAATGCGAAAGGCTTAGGCAGCATTTAATTTACTGGAGGAAAACTCTTGTTATGAATGTATTTGGGTGACTGGGTCATGTACTGTTTGTAGAAAGATCAGAAAGAAAAAAAAAATAAAAAAAATTTGTTGATTCTTAACTTCTGTGAAGAAGCAGAATCCAGATTCCATGACGCAAAGCTTTTCAGATGTTAGAGAAAAGTTAAAAGTAAAATGTATTAAAACCCATCTGTTTCATGTGAACTTTTATGTGACTGAAGTGGCAGGTCTGTTCAGAAGTGGGGCAATAGTCAGCATTTTGTGAATCTCTTTTGCATCATGTGAGTTTTGGAGACGGCACAAAAATGTGCCAGAGGAGTGTAAGTGCTCATCCAAACTCTAGATATACACAGACTGCTCCACAGTCCTTTCCATGACACATCTTTCCCAAAGACCCCAAGTAAATGTCCTATTAAAACCTGAGTCCTCTCCTTTTTTCCCTCCAAATCACTCAAAATTCACCCAGATAAATAAATTAGAAAAAAAGAGAAGGGAATTTTCTTCCTGACATTATTTCTTTCCTGCAAAGCCACTGTAGAATTGCTTATTTTGAGCTAAAATGTGCACAGAGCTGAGCTTAGCTCTGAGGCTCAGGAACGGAGCAGGAAGTCTCTCCTTCATTTTGTGGAAGAGGGAGAAACCAGAAGGATGCAAAAATCCAGAGTGAAAACGCAGCAGCTGCTTTGCAGCCTGAGGCAAATGCCAGGTTTCTTCCCACACTTTGAGCCAGATCTCAACAAGTGTTGGGCACCCTCCGTTCCCTCTGGGCACCCAACACCATAGCAAAGTCCTGATCCAACTGCCCTCGGCGTCAGTCGGCTGGTTTGCACTGAAGTCAATGGGAGAGAGGTCGGTCCCAGTTCACCATGTATCTTGCAGGACTGGGCCTTTAATCTGTAGCCACTGAACCCTCCCAGGGATAAAACCAACTGATAAAATCTATACCTCCCACTGTCTGCCATTTGTTCCTATAACATTTCTCCTCCCATTTTTAACTTTCATTCCTCTTCACTGACTATTTTGATCCTCACTGAATTTCTTATCTAGTCTGTTCTGCACCATCTTTCTTCCCCTGAGGCTCAAACTGCATGAATTTTATTCTCATCGGCACTAGGAAGAAAAGATGAAGCACGTCTCAGTGGGTTGGAGCAAACAGCATCTGTTTGCTTGTGTATCTCCCCTCCCCCCCACCCCGTAGCCCAGTGGGTTGGTAGCCTGAGGCTGGAAAAGAGTTTTTTTCCAGCCTCATGTTCTGACTTCTTAATCTCTGTCGATGCTGCTGCCAGCTTGTTTGAAGTCCATTGGCAAGAAGTACTGGAGGGTGGGGAGTGTTTGGTCCCTTCTGTGTCTGGTTCCATTCAGGTGCTGGTGAAAAAATGACCCAACAGCTCAAAAGTTGAGCATCGCTTGGATTCTGACTCCGATTCTTCGCTGCTCAGCACTGGGTGGAAGTTGTCACCCACCTTAGTAAGAACCCTACAAACACAGCATCTGGATCCAAGCATCCACCTGTGTTCTCCCATATCAACTCATGAGTGTTTGAACCAAAGAATTTGGGATGGAGCCACTTGGCATCAACTCGCACGTGCACGGTGTCCATCCTAGAAGAGCTGCCCAGGTGGAGGCTCAGCTATACAACAAAACCTTAGCGATTTGCCGAGGTACCACGTATCGGCTGGCCAGTACACATGCGTTCTTGCACAACCTCGATGCAAGATAATATATAATGTGCCGAAAACCCTTCCCTTCTATGAATTATTTGAAAGTTCCTCTCTCCCAGTTAACATGAATTAGCAGAAATATCTTTGGGAAGTAAGACATGAACTAGTGGAAAAACCTCTCTTTGCATGTCAATATGAGGTAGGAAGAACCTCCTGACATTTAAGCTATGCCTTGTTGTTGCTCAAATGGGCAGATGCATGGTGACTTGTATAATCACTGCAGCTCACTTACATGTCAGGGGCCTGGTGGGGACTGTTGACTTCCTAAAACCTCTTTCACAAGACTTCGGTTCAATGACAAGAGCACCAGCAGTGAGTCAGAGAGGGGCACAGGTTTCTGATTCATGACTCTTCCAGCAGATCTGGGATGAAAGTTTTCACTTCTAAGCCTTTACTATTCTAAAGGTGTCGCCACAGAGAAAGTACCATGTAAAACAGCGAGGTTGTGATGAAAAATCATCACATGAAGTAAGCAGGACTCCTGGTGGACCCTTCAGCTAATCCAGTAGCTGCCTCTTTCTTTAAGCTGTGTTTGGCTCTACACCCTCCTCCTTCCCTTGGACCAAACACCCAGCGAAGGAAGAGGAGCAAAGCTCCATCGACATTAGCGACGCTGAGCCGTTAATTTATACCAGATGAGCATCCCAGCCTCTGACAGCAACAAGTTTTCTGTCGGGCCAAATTTTTCCCAGACTCCTTGAGTAAAGCCTTGGGTTGTTGGCTCGATGCAAGCAGTTTACAGTGGCGTGGTGGAAACAAGCATGTGTTTACTTCTCAGCAACAAGCCTGATCTGTGACCCATCAAGAAATGGGATGGGGCGAATCTGCTTGGATTATTGCATGTCTCGCCCAGCCTTCATGTGACTATGATACATGGGACCCAAGCCGTCATGTTTACAGTGGCTTCATCAGTCTTCCCTCTCCAGCCAATGAATTGAACTACCCAGTCACCTTCCCAAGATCTTTTTATATATACTAGGTCTTAATTTCTCTGGAATTCAGGAAGCGCGGCAATACAGAAGGGTGGGCAGGAATGGAATGAGTCCCATAAGGGAGATGTGTACAGCTAGCAAATTATTTTTTTTTTCCTATTTTGGAAATTCTTGAGGATTTGCACTGAACAGCTTCAACGCTTTAAAAAAATAAAAAGTAGTTAAGTATTTTTAAATGGCCTGTTACAGTCAGAAGCACTTGGATAGGGAAGGGAGAAAGTTCAGCTATGAATAATATTTATAACATTGTACCAGGTGCTTGCAAAAATTCAAGGACCAAATTTTGTACTAGAGTGAGAGGCTTTGTCACTTCTTTCACCTCCAGCAGAAGTTAGGGACCTCTCCCTGGCAACAATGCTGTGTCAGGGCAGAGGAGGTCAGTCTCCCTGTTATTACAAAAGGGCTGGTATAGGTGTATTTCACAGAAGATGCTTTATTTAAAGCACAAAGAACTCAGGCCTGATATAAAGGAGTTGATTTTAGGTCTAAGTTCTTTCACTGTCTCAGCCACAGATCCCTTGCACAGTATTGGGGAAATCAGGTCCAATTTATTTTAAGCAGCTCCCCCTTAGAAAGAAACAGGGATAATGACCCTTGTTTTTCCCCCACCTTTTAGGTGCTGTCACTACAACAAGGACATAGCCTGAGACCAGACTGCTGAGCATCCACTAACCCAGCAAAGCCCACCTCTGCCACCATGGAGAGCCTGGTCCTGGGGGCATTTGCCTTCTCAGAGGGCATAGCTATTTGTGCAGTGCCTGTAACAAGGGGGTCCCAACCTCATCCGGGATTTCAAGGGGCCTGAGCAGGGAGGCAGCCTTACCATTTCACAGGACTTCCCCTCTGCGGGCTGATCGTTAGAGGTCCCTCTGTTCACCGCTGCCAGGAAGAAGATGATGTACAGTTTCATGGTTCTGCAGGTAAAAGTAATTATGGTTAGATTTCGAACGTGACACAGTGGTCGACGAGTGCAAAAGCTGGCACCAGGTCATCATCTAACACGGGGAAGCACCCCGCAATGCAGTAAATGAACCCACCTCTGAGCCTGCAGCACTTACAACCTGCCTATGAACCTTTGCATCCCTTTGAGCCTGGTCAGAAAAAGAGATGTTCATCTGGGGACTTCAAAGGAAGGTCCAAGGCATTTCATCGATTGCCCCAGTGTGATTTCAGCGGCTACCTAGATGATACTCAGGCCACCCGATGAAGTCCAGGGCCTCA
This sequence comes from Phalacrocorax carbo, assembly GCF_963921805.1. Taxonomy (NCBI): domain Eukaryota; kingdom Metazoa; phylum Chordata; class Aves; order Suliformes; family Phalacrocoracidae; genus Phalacrocorax; species Phalacrocorax carbo. The sequence goes on along the minus strand of NC_087513.1, from coordinate 214,933,328 downwards.
AGCTGGGCAGCGTGTCTGGCATCATGGAGGAAGGCAACTGCTGGAGACTGAGTTGCCTTCATTCTCCTCATAGAGGCAGCTCAGGTACTTTCAACTAGGCTGGAGTTTTGGGGTGCCAGGTCTTGAGAAAAGTGGATGGGTGCCACTCAGAAACAACAAGTATTGGGAACAGTTTCTACTTCCATCCACAACATTTTCCACTCCTCTCATCCCAAAGTGTCAAAGAGCTTTTATACACTCATCCAGATTTGTTGAATTAATATAAACAGCTTAAAGAACGAACTGAGAACTTTTCGTCCAAATGTTAGTTTTCTATTTTATACATCCCAGGTATGGGCAGGCTTTTAAATACATTTGAAAGCAGATCCCTTACAAAAGGACAGTTATAAAATGGAATGGATTTGTGTGAAACGAAGGATTCCTCAGAGTTTAACTGTTTGGAAAGAACTCCAGAAAAAGAGCATAGAAATAACCGCAAAAGCAGCAAACGCCACTGGGAGGCCTGTCACTGGGCAATGGGAGAAAAATGCAAACAAAGCCAAAGGAAAGCATTTGTCCTTCAAACAGCTTGTTTCTAGATGGACACTAATGAGGTCACCACTGATGTGAACTCCAGATATCACTTCTTTGTGACACGCCTCTGTCGCCAACATGCTGAATCTGACTGTATTTGTGTGGCTTCTCGCAGGCAGATCTGAGCTGGTCCTGCCCGCACCCAGAGCCAGCTCCCAACTGGAAGCCATGCAGCACTGCCTAGCTAGCACTGCTCGTAAGCCTTTCCAGGAGGAAGCCTGCATCTGGCAAGCTCCAAATGCGCACCAATCCCATGCATATGTGCCGCCAAAAACCAGCATCAGTGTACCGTTACTCAGCGGCTTCCACCCACAGAGCATCAGGAGGCTGGAAACAAAAGATATGGGATCATTCCCAGCTGGTGGAGATCCCTCTGCTTAGTCACTGTTTGAGGGGTGCAGCTGATGGCAACGCTTCTGCGCAGCAATGGCAACTGCAGAACAGCAATGCCAGCGGGTTCACTACGGGAACCAGCGCATCCCTCCGCTTCCCAACCAGAGAAAAGAGTTGTGTAATAGGAAGAGAGAAACTGGGGAGACTTAGACCACAGCTACTCTATTTTCAAATTGCACATTCCTTCCAGTCCAGGGAAACAACTAGTGATGGATGATAACCTGGGACCCCAAGGTGAAAGATCTTAGAGTTTGTCTTTGTGGCTCAGAAGTCAGTTTCCCCCCTCTAAAACAAGACCAAGGATGCTCATTCTCGACCCTTTTAATTATTGTTTGCAAAATACACTGAAATCATCCTATAGAACGAGGAATTGCTGATACGACCATCTATAATGTCTCTGTCATTCCCCCTCTGCTCCTCATTGCCCAGGCTTAGGGGAGTGAGTGCCTCCTCTAAGGAGGAGAAAATGAGTTTTATCATTTGGGTATCAGTTTGCTGGCACTGAGAGAAAAGACAAACATACTGATGATTACAAGACTTTACTCAGAGCCCTCAAATGGAAATCGTTTCTGTTTAAATCCAATGCATTAAGCTGACAAAGTCTCCATTAATATCACCCACAACAGGGCACCACCCTCATGGGCAGCATGTGTCCCGTGTGCTCTGCCATGTCGTCTCTTGTCACACTGCCAGTTCAAAAAACGGTCCCTTCACTTCCTGAATGACAAACCTGATGCAATCTGGGTTCTTTACATGCTTCGAAACTTCCTAAATTATGTTTATAAAGCGACTGGGAAATTGATGTATTTGAATGCAAAAACCTGATTTAATGGCACGCTGAGCAAGACAGGGGTATAGTAAGCAAGGACCCTGTCCCTCAAAGTGTTTGAGGGTGGCTGTCACACCCTGAAGCACTAGGACGTGGTGGTCTTTTCCAATATAAGACCACATGGACTCCGTCCAGAGGAGGGTAAGTCACTCCTCCTGGTACAGCACAACCCCCTTGCTCATGGAGATTCCCTTCCCAAGGTGATATTCAGCTTAGCTGAAGAGCTTTTCCCTGCCTAGGTTTTCTCTGGACAACATTTAGACCCACCTTGTGTGTCACAGCACTGTGTCCCCCACCTCTCTGGCCTGTGGGAAGGTCTCAGATGCCCACCACCCTCTCCCAGTGCAGAGCAAAGGGCTCACAGGACCCCTGTTGCCCTGGTGTCAGAGAGCATCACGACTAAACCCTGCCTGCTGGCACTGGCACTGATGGCTCTAACCACAGCTTACAAAAACAGCCTGGGAGTAACAGCAACTTGACCTAAAGGAGCTTTTAGAGGCTTTCCCAGAGTTGAAGCAGCTTTGTGCTCGGTGCCAGTTTGCTCCCACTGGCAGCTGTGATAAAAATCCCAGCATACCTCAGAGCAGGGCTGATCTCTGAACCACATTCAGTGTCACACCTTTCCATCAGGGTACTTCAAAATTACCCAGCCCCATCCAGAGCTGAAAAATATACGTGAGTTCAGTGAGTAACTCCTCCAAGGAATCTTATTAAGTGGGTTAAATAATTTAAATCTAGAAAAAACATGGTACCCAAACCACGTCAGCATGTCCACTTAACAGACGGGAGGGCAAAGGCAGAGGAGAGCAATGATTTGCCCCAAGACAGATTTGAAACCATGGAAGAACCAGGGCTTAATCCCAGTTTCCCCAGTTCCCACACCAGAACAATATTTGCCTCCATCTCTATTACAATATCAACCCTGAAACCACTTCATAGATGTTGCTTGTAGGTAACAACAGCAGCGCCTTCCAAATTTCCCCTAAAGGCAATTTTTGTTACTGCTTAGACAATTAACAGAAACATTCTCCTGTGCCAAAGAGAGGTTAAATACGAGCCAATACACAAAACACAAACCAAACTCCCCAGGGTCTGTTTCTTTTTCACACAAGACTCTCTGCTGCTGTGTTAGAGGCTTCAGGATTAGAAAGAGTGAATATTCCCCGTTTACCTTGTTTCAAGGGTTTCTCGCATCCCCAAACACTGCTTATCATGTCTTTAAAAAGCATATCCAGCTCTTCACAACCAGCTCAGTCCTGGTACCGATGAAATTGTTCTTCAGCTTCGGTTTCACCCATGCGGGACATCAAAAGGCTCACTGGTAACTTCATAATGAAGGACTTTTCAGGGAAATAACCTTATTTGGGACAGTGTCTGCTTTAAATTATGTTGCTTGTCTTCCTCCGGACTCCTCTCCGGGCTCTTGCTGGGTCCTAGCCACCGCTGTGCTCCAGACGGAGTCAGCTACTGTGCGACATCCTGAAGCCCTTGCTCGGGGCAGGCGTTGAGAAACAAGGGGGCTTTTTGCCAGAGAAACTGTCAGGATCGGGCCACGGGTTTGCTCAGGGGAATAAGTGACTTATCGTTGCCGATGCCGCTGTTGAGCTGCGTGCGTGGTGCAAGGCGGCGTGTTTACTTTAGGGGTTTGTGTCCGCGAGTTACATTCCTGGAGGGTTGCAGCCTCCTACCCCTGCACCTAAATCACTCTCTGCATCGTTAGGGAAACAGCACTTGAGGATGAAAGGTTTCAGATTCATGGCTGATGAATATAAAAGCCCTGAATCTGGAAACCTGTCCTGGAAGAAACAGCTCTTTACAGAGGTCCCGCTGATCAGAGCGGGATAGCAATCTGCCGGCAGGATGGGGGTCCGGTGTCAGCTACAACGCACCTGACTGGAAGGGTTTTCATGGCACGAGGCAGGAATGAGGGACCCTGGCAAAGGCAGAGGGGTCCGAACATCTGGATGAGCTGCTGAATTTTTGGCAGCAAGTACATAGTGCTGAAACCTCCGGACCTGCTAGGAAAAATTCCCATTGCAGAAGGGGTGCTTTTGCCATGCAGAAGAGGATTTCAGATTGCCTGCAAGCTCAGCTTTTTATTTATTATTTTGTGCTGCCCTCTAGGGCTGGAGCAGCTGTCTAATTGCTGGTTTCCTCACTTCCTTTTGCTAATTAAGACCTGCTTCTGGAAAACTCGCCTTTACATAGATTTCCCCGTCGCTGTCTCTGAACCTCTCAAGCCCGAACTGTTGCAATGCACTTTTCCCATGGTTGAAATCATACGACAAAGACCTGGGCTCTGAGCATCTCTTTTGCTTTCTAATGCACCCTGAAACGAGAGGCATAAACGCTATGAAGAGACAGCAGCATGCGTGCGGGCAGGCGAGGGCATGATTATGTGCAATGGGTAGAAAAATCCACGTTCAGCTCTCAGAGGAACAGTCTGCCGGGGAGATTATCACAACCCCGGACAGTTTCCCCTTGACTGGGCTTCATCAGACTAGTTTTGATCACCTTCCCCCAAGCACGTAGTGTCTTGAGCTTCCCTTGGTCGGAGCTGGCTGCAGCGCTGTTTTTCACTTGATCCCTTTGGCACGCTCCCTAGAGCCAAGCTCTCCATCTGCAGTCGCCTTGGGGTAAGCAGGAAACTCATGCTGAAGCTAGGGAACCCTGTGGTGTCCAGAAGTTTAAATGCCTTTTGGATGCTCTGGGTTTAGAGTTTGCCTCGTCAGCAGCGTGCAACGGCACTTGCAACGCACAGACACTTTCGCAAGGAAAACCTCAAAAATGTGGGGTCTTCAAGAGAAGAAAAATACTTCTAAATTTTTTTAAAATAGGATATTTTGGTTTGATTTGGAGATGGAACACAAATATCATGCCTGTAATGAAGAGCAGTGAGTGCCTCGGATGACTGCAGCTTCACATTTTCCTACACCTGGATGTTCAGAGCACTTTGGGAAGTTTGGATTCACAGGGGTAAAAATAGCAGGGTTTTTTGTTTTGTTGGTGGTACTTTTTAAAAAAAGCCAGCTCTGCTCCTCAAGCTGTTTTACCGAGTGGCCGAGCAGCTGTGCCAGCTGAAGTGTGAAAAAGAGCCTGGACAGAAACAAATGCCAAAGCAGGAGGGAAGGGCATGCACTGATTCTGCTGCTCAGGACTTTGCTTCATTAAAACCACAGCCTTAGAGGGACACCAACCGCGCTGGGAAAGGTCAGCGGTGTCCTTACTATCTCTGCCCTTTCTTAAAGGGTATCTGAGAGCAATTAATTTCAAAGACCCTTAAGCATGTGGCTCACTTGCATTTTCAATATTTTCATGCTTTGGGCGGCCCAGAAGTTGATACCTTAAAGTGGTGTTGAGACATTAGCACAGTACGCGCTTGGTAGTCACGTCTGCGGAGCAAGGCTTGCCTCCATGGGACAGATTGGGTCATCTCCACTGGGAAAACTGGGAGTCAAGCTTTTTTGCCCAGCTGTACAAAATAACAAGGGCTGTCCCACCCCACTGATGCCAAAGGGTTTGCACCTGTGGCTCTGTGAAATCAGGCCCTTCCTGATTTTCCTGTGGTCTCCTCAGCAATCACCGCCTGCTCGGTTTCTGCCGACAGGATTTCACCCCACGTCACCCGAAGCCGGGGTTGGCGTGGGGATCAGGGCTGGTGGGGACCTCGTCAGACCTCCCCTCTCCTCCAAAGCCCCTTCCCAGCATGGCCCAGAGCAAACCCCAGCCACTGGCTCTCACGGGCTGGTCTGTAATCTGCTGGGAGTTCCCAAGGGTCTCGGATAATCAAGAATATGTCTTGACGATTATTTGTCTTGAACCTCCAGACCTTTTGGAGTCTGTCCATCCAGAATGCTGCTGCTTTCTAAGGCACTGCTTTTAGGGATGAGTTCTGTGTCGAGCTGCATGAATCAAACTCTCCAGAGAAGTAAACAAAACAAGCCCCCACCTTAGAAAGTGGGTCTGAACTGCAAGGGCAGGAGTGGGACAAGTATTGCTCCCTTTCGACCGGAATAGCTCCCTGGTGATTCATTCCACCAGGGAGCTGGAGACAACATTAATAGCGATCCTGTTAAAAAAATAAATAGCCCATGCCACCCTCAGCCACAGCCTTTGAGAAGGAGGCACAGCTCCAGCTCCTGAGACCCTACAACATCTCCAGGAGCTGCTTCGCCTGGTCTGGTTTGCTTGTGCCACCTGCACGGTGCTTGGTCTGTCATGAGCAGATGCAGCCGCCTGCCTTTCTGGTGTGCAGTCCACGCATCAAAATAAGAACTCCTACATCTCCTGTAATCCCAGCGTGGCTTTTCTCCTGTCCTTTGAAGCTGCTGCCTTCCTTCTCTCTCTCTCTGCCCTCTCTCCTTGCGCACCTCTGTCAAGTGTGCAGCCAACAGCATTTCCCCACCAAAAATTAACCCTTCCAGTTAAGGACACAAAGGGTTTAGCCACTTCCACTGATTTATGCACCTTTTTTCCTGCTCCTCTCTCCAGAAGAGAACACGTAAATGAATGAGAATTGCACGAAACCCACCAGCCCGGAGACTGTGTGAGCGAGGGGCTGGGCGAAGGGACAGCAGCAGATGGGAAAAGGAAAACACTTCCGTCAACAAAAACTGACGTAAACTAGCATTTGCAGATTAAACTATACGAGTATGAAATTCTCTCCCAGGAGAACAAAATTCCCAGAGAAACTCAAACCCAGGGACCAAATCAGAACCTTTTCTCACCAGCTTTAGTCTAAGCACAGAAAAAAAGAGAGAAATATTGACTTTTAATACAGCAATTTTTCTTTTACTGACAGTGGAGTCAGTGTTTGAGAAAAGGTGTACTCGATTCATAAAATGAAGGAAAATTATTTCTGATAGATTTGACTTGCATGATTCTGATACCCCCCCCCCCCGAATCCATCCATCACTGTATTAGTAAAAGGCCAAGCACTCATGCAGTCACTGAGCTGTAACCATCTGCTTGAAAAAGAGGTGCCTCATTGTCAATTTTTGTTATTGAAAACCAAAGGATTTCAGCATTTTAGAATAATAAGATTATTTTTAGGTTGAAAGTATTACATCTTAGTAAAATGACAAATTTTCACTCTTGCCGAAATCCAAACTTTGGCTTCTATTTAAAGGAAACTTATGTAAAAAAAACCAACAGGGTTTGGCTTTAGAAAATTATCTGTGACTTTTATATAAACTAGAATTTTCTAAAACTTTACCATTTCCAAATATCGTCTAAACATCTCATTATAACGGTCCAGATGCAGCAAAACACTCTCAGCAAGTCATTGTTCACCCAAGGTGACATTCAAGCTGTCAGGATCTTAAGAGTAGAAAAATAACCATGTCATCTCACACCTCGTGCTCCAACAGGGAGAGTTCAATGACAGCACTGATAGTAAGAACAGCATTTTGCCCATTTTACCCGGGGACTGTGTGATTCGCCCAAGGCTATATTAGGATTCAGTGTCGGAGAGCTGGAAGCAGCGTTTAATCAGCGCACAGTGCTGATCTCTGCAGCACTCCTGGTTCAGAGCGCTATGATGCAGTAACACCATAAATAGACTAAAGTCCTGTGAAGAAAGAAAAAAAACAACCCCATCTCCCCATCTTCCATTACTGTAAACATGGAGAATAGTAACAAAGCAGGCATATGACAACTGTATTGTTATAAACTAACCGGTGCCTCCTTAACATAAAGGATCTAACTCGCTGCAGTGCAAGTCCCTGATGGATTAAATCTACAGCTGTGTGGATAGAGCCATCTACACAGTGTGTTTAGCCAGTCCTCAGGCTATTCGTAAACACAGTATATTTTATTTATACAGTACCTTCCTCATCTGTGTTATTTTTAAAGGCTGCAGCTCTAAGTCACCGGAGCCCCCGTCTCTCCCGCAGTCGAAAGCTCAACTTTCCAGCAGGCTCCCGGTTTCACACGCGTCTCCACGTACCTGCTCTGTGGCTGGAGGAGGAGGAGGAGGAGGAGGAGGTTTCGCCTCTGCTTGCAGCCTTCTGTCTCCCGGACTCTCCCAGCAGCCTTTCCAGCGCAAGCTGAGGAAGAGTTTCCTTGGGGAAGTCGTACCTCTGTTGCATGCCAGCTGACTAAAACTCTGCGAGCTCCGAGAGAAGTTTGAAGTCACAGGGAAAAAAAATACTCCCCATAGACTGGTCCCTGAATTCATTCCTTCGCAGTCATGAGCTCTTATATATTCCCAGGCTCCCATGAGCACGTGAATACATACCTCTGTAATAGTTTTAAAATGTGTGTGTCCTCTGCGCTTCTCTTTATTTTCCATTTCGTTCATTCAACCTTGGCTTATTTCCTGCAGTTTCTCAGCTGGTAATTACGCTTCTCTCGTATTGACACATGAAACAGTCTGTGAATACCACAAAAAATCCCCTCCACAGGCTTCGGGGGCACGTGCTTGTCTCTGAAGTTCGCTGTGCCTGTCCCACAGATGTGAGCGTGTGCTTTCAGCCACATGGACCTGCAGGTTCTCGGGGGTGGCATTTGCTGGGGCTGGGGTAAATGGGTAAATCATGGGGACTGAGCGGGCTGCAAACCCTAAACTCCAAGTCCTTGCAGGATGGGATGTGTAGGAAAAGGGTATGTTGGAGGGAAGCATCACAGCAGGACAAGCACATTGCGTTTGGTGTCCCGACAGCTCAGGTGTGTCTCTGCGGCACAGCAGTGGCATGGCCAAATGCACCCCTGGGGGAAAGGATAAATTAAATTTAATGCTTGAATGGGTAATAATATACATGCCTTCTAAAATGGGCAGTGGGATGGATTTTTGTTTCCCCTTCTTGGGTGTGAAATTCCCTTTCGTTTCAGAAGCAATGCTCTGGTGTATATCGGTGGGAGACCTTCACATTGCCCATGTTGTCTTCTTCTACTTCGAAGTGTCCTGATACCTGGGCAGGTGCCTGCTGGCTCCACGTGTTAGCTTCTGGGAGTTCAAACCTCCAACAGGGTTTTGCGAGCTCCCGAATGGGTGTCTTAGGACCAAACCAAGTCTTGGCTTCACCAGCCAGGACCTGACCTCCCCTGGGCCACCCCACCTAGGAGCTCCCGCAGGTACCAGGGACCACCGCAAACCTCCCTCCTTCTCCCCTAGGTGTATGAGGAGCACCTCCATGGAGTGACCCCCGCCTTGCAGGAGAGGTTCAGCTCCAGCATCGTGTGTTTTCCCCCTTTTATGCCGAGATGTGCAATGACGGCCAATCATTTTTACCAAAAAAAAATGGGGTGCTGAGTCTCTTCTCCTGGACAACATCAATTCTGTCCCGCTTTCCTAGATTTCCTTATTAAAATCAGATAAAAGCCATGTCCTTTTATACAGTTCCTGTGAGTCAGAGTTACTTCAGATCTGCAGCATACTGGGAGGCTCAAGATGAAAACGTCTACAGATGTGAAAGATGTGGTTCGTTAAATATCACAGTAAATATATTTTGCACATGTTGTTGCAATAAGTACGTAACAAGGACAATAAATTTAGTAGTAACATGTATATAATGATAAGGAAGTAGACAATAATGACTTTATTACTACAACAGCTATTGCCTGTGTACATGTATAGTACATACGTTTATTTCTTAAAGGCCAAATGGCTTACAATTAATAAGTAAATGGTTTCTCATTGACTTGTCTTGGCAACAGAAGCAGATCCTTTGGAGGAGCTCGCTTGTGTACAGCAGTCCCAAAACCTTGTTGGTGTCCTCAGAATGGTTCTTCTATGGGACATAATGGTCCCAAGAGTACAGGGCAGTACCAAGGAGTGAGCTTATGGTCTGAAAGCTGTACAGTCCCGACAACCCCATGCAATGTCTAAACTAGCTGTCCACTATCGCTCCATCTCGTGGCACCGTGCCTAGTGAATATGGCTGCCCTGTTTGGTTTGGCATGAGCTTGACATTGACATGTTGATGTACGCTTCCTCCCCAAGCCAAAACTCGCCCCTTAGTCTGTCCTAGTTTATTTGGCCAGGACTGATCCGCAAAGAGGGTTCACTGAAGCACAAGGATGTATCGTATCCCTTCCTGTCACCACACCAGGCCAACCTGATGGCCAACTTGATGTCACAGCAGCCTAGCCTGGAGGATAGCTGTGGACCTGCTTCTTAGACCTGGGGATCCAATTGTATTTTCCAGGTGGTACGTGGCTAGCTTACAGGAAAATGGCCTAGCACAGAAAGGGTAAGAGGTCTCCTGACAATAAATTTTAGGTCCATAAGGAAGCAGAAGGAATTATTCCCATAGATCCTGCTGCTGTTAGACCTCTGTCTCTGGTGTGGGGGCTGCAGAAGACTTGGGTCAATCTATGGCTGGTTCCCAGTGGCACCTGAGTGCTGATGCTTCTCCAGTTACATCTCTCCCACTAAAGATGTCTCTTCCAGGGAGTGATCTTTGGCCTGATCCATATAGACCTGGCCCTTCTCTAGAGCAAGATGGCTATGTCCTGGTATGCAGCACTCAGATATCTAGCTCTGGGTGGTATCCCACAGACCTGAGATGGTTGTTTCACTGTATTGCTTTCACAGTGCCTTAAATAATGTGGGGACAACATGCAACGCCCTGTGGAATAATGTAGGAGGACTGTGCGGAAGAGAAGCAGCCAAACTTGATGCAGGCCCTGAAGGAAACCCCAGAACTACACCCAGCTTGGAGGAAACAAGCTGGTTTGGTGGGGAAGGGTGCCCATGAGAGAGCTAACCCTCAGTGTGGTTGACTGTGGGGAGCCAGGTTATCTGGCAGTATCAATGCACCCATGCATATCCCATGAAAGAACCTGAGGACACTAGGAGGGATGCCACACCTTGAAGACTTGTAGCATCATGCCTCCAAAACTGCTTACAAGCACCAGTTCTACAGTGATTTCTGCTGGTATCTGCCATGCACAAACCCTGCACGCCTCCACACTAGGGCAGCAGGCTGGGGCAACCAGCAAATCCCACGTCAAAAAAAAGGCCACAGGTCAATGCTGGCCACACAAAGTCAACCCTGGGCCATGTCCTGCCATAGGCTCAACCCCTCCAAGTCTCATGGGGTTCCCACTCTTCCATGGGAGAGGTGAGCAGGCTTTGGTTGGTGAGGCTGGCATGGAGACAAGCAGAAGTGCACGAACAGAAAGCAAAACTCCCAGCTACTGAGATACTTCGAGACATCACTGCCAGTATAAGCATCATTATCTTGAGCTGACGTTAGCCCAGTTGCTTTTTAGAAATTACACACAAAAAAAAAAAACCACCCCAAAAAAAACACCAAAGGGAAAAAAAAGAAACCAACCAGGAAGAGATGAACTGGCAGTTTTTAATCACTTGCAAAAGATTAGAGGTTGACCACGTGCTCACCTTACGCTTAAAATAGATTGTATCATGTCAACAGGATGCCCATCTCTAATTATAAATGATATTTCCCCAGACTAAACAAAGTTTGATATTTATGCTCCATTTCCTCCAACTCCTATTATAGCCTGTTTTTTTTTAAAAAATATGTGAGGAACAAGAGGGCCAAGAGCTTTGCTCTGGCCACTCTTTTTCCATTCCTGCTGTTATTCAGGGAAGTTTGCTGCTGGGAGCGTGGTGATGCTTTAAATGCTGTGATTTTGGCTTGCCTTGGTGTTGACGCTGGGGTGAGTGGGACAGGGGGGTTTTCCTGGTCACCAGGTCAGCTGTGGTTCCTGTCCCAACTCAGCCTCATCATACGGTGCCTGCAGATCTCAAGAACTTTGTCTTTGGTTGAACTCAAAGAAGATGTCGCTTTTGGCATCTCCCCAGACTAGGCCTGGCTTAATCTCCTCTGGTACCAACTATAACCTTCCTGAGGTCCACATGGCCTTGGGCCGTGAAGACATTGCTCCACTTACAACTGCAAAGAGGACATGCCTTAGCTATCTCCAAACCAGCTACCAGTAACCCAAGTAGCTGCGAAATTTATCCAAAAAGCAGGGTAAAAAATGCATGTCCGGTTCTCCTGGGACACTCGGCACTCACCCAGCCAGACGTGACTAGCTACGAAGGGGTTAGCTGTCTCCACGTTAGGAGGCTGTGATTTGCAGGATGGGCATAGTCCTGGCTTGTCTTGTCACTCTTGGGTGGCTGCCTGTCTCCAGGCGCTGCTTGACACCTAGGCAGGCAGTGCTAGAAAATTGAATGGGAAAGCAAAATGCACACAACGGTGCTCAAGACCTTCGTGGAGTGCTTGAGGGATGTTGTACGTCACTTGGAGTGGCAGATATTGCTGAATCTCCTAGTGTGAGCAGGTACTACTTCAGGATATAGATAAGGTGGCTTTGGTGATAAGGGTCTGCTGCAGAGTGAGAGACCACAGAAGATAACACAAATAGAGTTGGGGAGGAAATGATGGCCAGATGTGGGGGTTGCTGGGACATGGGGCAGTGAGACAGTAAGAGAAAAAGGAGAGGGAAAGCGTGTGGGCAAAACTTCCAGGGAAGGAAAAGCATATCCCAGGAGGTGCAGAGAGTCCCGTCATTTTGGGGGGTTGGAATGGGGCAAATGGAATTTGTGCTGGGATTGTGGGGGGCTGAAACCATCATCAGGGTTCTCTGGTTTTATTTTCCAGTGGCTGTGGGCCTCACACTGTTGCCCAGTGAGACTTTGAGGTATGGCTTGCAAGCAAAGTTGCCAGGTGAACATCTTGAGAAGACAGAAGAGAACCTTCTGCCTTGCACTTGCCCTGCCATCTCTGATGGTCGGAGGCAGCCTGCATCCAACCCAGATTTTTACAGTGTCTCTGGGGTTTGTCTGCCCCCTCTACCATCTCTAGGGACATCTTCTAGCCTGTGCTTGAAACATGCCAAGCTTTATCAACAGGTTCAGGAAACTGTGCTCCATGTGACAAATCTGGTTTATCTTGAAATGGCAAACCAGACGAGACTGATGTGGTTTCCCTTGCAAACATTTCTCATATCTCTGCCTTCCACTGCAGTGGCAGGAGGATCTATGAATCAGGTGGTGCTAAACAAGCTGCAGAACAGTTTATTCTGTTGTCTGTGCTAATGGGGTTAAAGATCATGTTTCTCTTTTTAGACCTCCTACTCAATTCAAAGTATGAAATACCATCCATGCTTCTTCCTTTTTTTCACTTTCTTTTGGGTAGGAGAAGGAAGAGGAAAGCTGGTCTCTCCCCCTGGCGTTTTCAGTCCCTGCTATTGACTCAGACCTTGCAAAAATGACTTTAAACCATCAACCACCACTTAAATAATCAATTTTCCCTTTTTGTTGTCCCTTCTCTTTCCACCTCTTTGCCATGTTTGGATAGGTGGTGTCTTACTGCAGGGAAGCTGTAGTGAAGGGATTACTGGCATTTTATCTGCAAAGCCTTGTAGCTGATCATGAAATAGGAAATTTTCAGCTCTTGTGGAAAAGGGTTTCACCACGGTTGGTTAAGTATGTGATCTGTCCTGTTGTTTGCTCCTTCTATGCTGACTTTTTAGGCAAACGCTGAAAAAAAAGAAGGTTGCAGTCATAATCCTAGGGAGAGAAGAAATGACTTAGAAATGCTCTATTTTTGTCATGTTCCTTAAACCCTTTGATCCTTCCCATAGCCCCTTGATCCATCACTACGTCACCACTTCTGAAAGCATTTTTTTTTATAGCCCACAGCTGGATTCTGGGTTATTTCCAAAATGTCTTTACTTCCTGCGCAGTGTGCAGTTTTTCTTGAATAATCTAACTCCCACCCCCAATTACGTCTTTCGGACTTTTTGAGTAGAGACACAGTATTTAAACCCTAGCTTCATCCCTGAGCATGCTCCTTGCTGTGCTGACAGTACGTCACGGCAATCCCTACGCACAGTACTGGAGGAGAAAGGTACCGGCACCATCTAAAGACCCCTCCACACCAAATAACGAGGGCGGGGTACACTGGGACATGTGAGGGAATGAACATTGGAGTTGTTTCAGTGGAGAGAGAAAGCAGACATAGGGCAAAAACCTGAAGGAAGCAAGGCCTTTTTAGTCCTGCTTATCAGTCTCTTAGATTTGTTCAAGATCCTGGAAATTTAATTGGATGCTGAACATCTCCTTCTGGATTTCAGAGGTGGGATGGTCTCCTTTTAATACAAATTTGTAACCTCAGAATGATGTCATAGGTGAAAAAGATGAGATCTCTCTGATCACATGTAGATATCTGCAAGGTCGGCATCTATCAAATAAACCACTGATCTTGATATCCTTCACAGCCCATGGAGGGAAATGGAAGCCCTTCTTGCTCATGATTCATCTCGTTCTCCAGAAGATGAGTCACCCGCAAGGAGCTCCTACTTTCTCCTGTGAACACAAAGGGAGGGGTGAGTGACTAACGCGGACACAGATTCAAAATTAAAAGGAATGAGTCCCTCTTGCAGTCACGAAACAGGGAGCTGGATTTTTTGCTGGTTGTGGTTATATGTCCTGATGGTGCAAACCCCAGCTTTCCAGCCCAGGTTGGACATACCAATCACTTAAAATACTGCCCAGGTTCCACTGGGAGAAGCCACTTGGGGCTGGTGTTTCTGGATGTGTTACAAACATTATAAGTGGTTCTGCCATTGCCTTGAAGGTCTGATATCTATCGCCTCATTGAGCAAAGCTCTGCACGGGATTCCTGCCCCGAGGAGCCTCAGTACCCCTATAAAGCATCTCATTGTGCACAAGTGAAAAGATATCTGTTAGCAAATTGGGATGCAGCTTCTGGGGTTAGATTGTACATGCCTTTTCCTCCACAGGTCGGATGCGCGGGGTTTTAGACAATAATCCTTATAGATCTCATGACCTATCATATCTAGAAGGTCTTTCTGTGCTCCATGGTAAGCATCTCTTGGTTGGAGGAGAGGGATTCTTAGGATTTTCTTTCTGGTGTCAAGACACCTGTATTTTTATCCTCTCCATAGCATGAGTGAAAAGAAAAGAAGCTCTTTGGTCATTGTACCTTTCCAGAAGGTCCATGTTCCTGCTAGCATACCTCACAACTCAAATGGAGGAAATAAGCTGTTCCTAGGACTCAGGACCTTGAGGGCGGCCACATTGCTTATTGGTTCATATTAACATCGCCATTAGATCTCCGTTGTTTTTGGTTGTCAGATAAGACGATCTTGATAAATGTTTAACACAACCCAGAAGGGATCAGTCCTTTTACTGTGCGTCAGTGAATATCCCCTGATTGCAAAGGAATAATAATAGCTTATGACCAAAGAAAAGTGGAGGCGTTCAGCTCCCACCGACCTTCTGATTTCTCCAGACACACACATGCCAATACCCATTCCTCCTTCACCCGCAGCACTGAGGAAGCTTCTCGCCTCTCACACATGGTGCTCCCTGTGCTTACCCCATGGTGGACCGCTCCCAGCTCAGCCCATTTCATCCTTGAAAAATGCAGAGAATTTCTAAACAAACAGAAAAAAAAAATAGCCAGCGTGCTGTGCAATATGAGGTTGTCATAAGGTTTGAGATTCAGGGTAAGAAAGTCATTGGAGGTGGTCAAAGAAAACATTGGTGATACCTTTTTAGCCACTGAACAAGTCGCCCATTGACATGTGCAGGGAATACGGGACAACGGATTTACCTATACTTTGCCTGCCCTCTGGTGGTGAATGGCTGCCGGTTAGTTAATGCATACATACATATTTTTATATGCAGATATATATATGTGTATGTATATGTACATATATTTGTATGCACACATGCATATGCATTGACATATATGTCGGAAAATGCTTTCATCTGAATTGTACTTTGAACCCGAATGTTACAGACATGACTAGTGGTTAATTATTGTCATTGGCTGTAGCTGGTGTTTTTAATGCTGAATTTAATACTGAAGATTTTACTGTGATGGTGTTAAAATTTTTCAGTTAAAATGATTCTGTATGAAAATAATAGGACTACAGTTAATTATTTGTTCCATCTTGGAGAGACCAGTGAGCTCTTCATGTGTCCTTTTCCTCTCTATAAATAAACTCTCCTGAAACTGGGATGAGCTGTACAAAATCAAGAGCAAACTGTTTTTCCAGGACCAGTTCTTATAGCAAATACAGGACAGCATAAAAATAACTGCCGCAGCATGGCTGTGCTTTTCCCTACGCAGTGCCAGTCTTGGTTAGCAGGAGGGCACAGAGAGGAAGGTGGCCCTGGGCTGAAAGGGTCTCCTTTCCCCTTGTAGTTGCAAAGAGCAGAGGGATTTGCCGTGCAGCTCTTCAGACCACCTACAAACCTGTCCAGCACTGGGACATGAGGTATCAAGGATAAGCGTGTTCAACTTTGCGGCTCTCAGGACTTATAGAAATACAAAAGGCATTGCCGAAAGACAGTGTCCCCAGCCTTTTCTCTTTGGGATGACCTATTACATTCGGAAGGGCAGCAAAGGTGGTTCCTCAGGCTGTATTCATGTTGAAGGGGTTTCTCTATGTCTAGAGGGAAATGAACTGGAGAAACTTCTCGTCTCAGCACCTTCATTCACCACTCAGCATTTCCAAGTGAAACTACAGCATTTCCCCTTTGGGAAAATAGCCTTCAGCCCTTCAAGCCCTTGAGATTTTCAGGCCCTCCTGTAGATTATTACCCTGATTTCATATTTGCCTTGGATTGTGTTTTGAAGCCATGCAGGGATAAGTACACCATGTCCCTGGGCTCATGTAGCCTTAGACAGTATGGCGGTGGCATCCATAGTGTCCAAACCCACTGTTTATAGCACATTGAGCAGTACTTGTCTGACTTTCTGTCTCATGGTAGCTCCAGCTGAACCAGTGACCAGTTCCTGGGTGCTGGATTCAACTCTTAAATTGCTACCACTGGTGGTCTCCAGGCCAACGAGCACCACCCCAAACAATCTTGGGGCATGTCTGGGGACAGGGATATTCCTACCATGTGGCTGGGGTGTTCGGGAGGAGAAGGGAGTTTATTATCTGACTCCAGTGCCAGGGAAGGGTGCAGGCATGTGTCATTTAATCATGCAGGTGTCACCATTGCTTTCTGAGGAGCACCCCTTTGCGCTTTTCCTTTTCTAAGTCCAGAGAAGCACCATGCAAGGTTGGTTGCTCTCAACACTCAGGGCTTCCTGTTGGTCCAGATGTGGGGAATGATTTGCTGGAGACTTCTCAGGATGTGAAGCTTACTGTCCCTTTACAGCCAGAGGACTCCCCATCGGGGAGTACCCGCTCATCTTCTGCTGGCTGGGCACATGCGGGCAACAGTGCCTGAACATACAACCAAGGCAGGTTCATCCTACCTAAATGAAGACTTTTTTTGTTCTTCTAACCTCACCTGGTCAGGAGGTTATTAATCCCAGTGTTGTAGAGTCTGTACCCTTCCCAATACTTGGCCATCAGGACAAAGCTACAACAGCAAGGGTAGAGAAGAGAAGGTTTTCAGGCTGATCCCTCCTCTCCATAGTGTGAGAAAAAGCATTTCCTTGGTTCCCCTGCAGATTGGACCTGAAAGGCTTGGACCCACCATAAGCATCGGGTCATATTTCCCTCTCGTCCCGACTGCTTTGCCGTCCTGACAGGTGCAGTCAACCAAGCAAACCCAATGACATCTCTCCATGAATAAACTTTGGCACCTTGTTTGGATAACAACCTGTGATTATTCCTTCTGGTGCTTTCTGTGCGATGATGGTGTTTGGGGAGCTGAAGTTACAGATTTGGCCAGGCAGACAATCACCTCCGCAGGGAGCCCACACAAGTAGGTTAAACAAAAGCTTTATTTCCACTCAGCATTCTCGGAACATGGTGCCAGGATTTCACAGACGGCTCAAAACAAGTATTGGCAAGGACCGCTCTGCTCCTGTGATGCTTTCTTATTGCAAACAGCCCTGAGTCACAAAATGCTTGTTCAGAGCCAAGCCTGAACTTCCTTTAAAATCAGAAGTGTTCAGATTGACAATTTTCAGGTTTGTTCTTTAAGGCACTAACGTAGCAGAGCAGGGCTCGCATGCAGAGGAGTGTAAGCAGTTTCTACCTCACCAGACTCTCAATCCATGGCTAAAGCCCTCTGGTACTACAGTAGAAGACATATTCAATAGACCATGGTTATTAAAGCAGTTAATTGCAGTACATCTGCCATCAGATATTATTCTTTGCTATGGAGTTGGACTTGATGATTCTTGTGGGTCCCTTCCAACTCAGGACATTCTATGATTCTATATGCGATGTTTGGACAGTGCAGTGCTCCTGGTGAGCAAAGACCTCAAGATTGGAGCTCAAGCCATGCAAAACCTGTTTGCTGCCTTCTCCTGCCCACAGTTTTCTGACTAGCGTGGAGAAAGGTCAGTTGGTTTCCTGCAGGTTTTCAATATTTTGAAATACTGTTTCAGTTCCAGATTTTGAATGCAAAAATAAATAAAGAAGGAAATTGGATGTGGAGTTGGGATCTGAGACATCTGCCTCCAGGGCTGGAATTGGTGACTGAGATAGCCCAGCAGATGGGCAGCTGAGGTGTCTGGCAAACAAACTGTTAGAAAACCAGACCATTTTCCATTTAAAAACTGCAGAACGTTTGCAACTTGGCAAATGCTAACAATAGTAAAAAAACTTCAATGCTAATAAATGCCTTCTGTTCAAGGCCAACTGGAATTTCATGCATTGTATCATGGTTTTCATTTGGGCATCAGGGCTATGTAGATATTTCACTTTTGGTCCTTGGCCCTACATCAACTTTCCCTGAGCTTCTCTGCACAGGTTAATGAAAAAATGTTTCAGACCTCTAGCTTTGTGAAAATGAGCCTATTTATTTTCAGAGTCTGTTGTACAAGTTTTTTTAACTGTACCTGCAGTCCATACTATGTAGCTTGGCTGCTGGACAGCCCTATATTGAGAAGAGAGAATGGCAAAAGGGGGATTTAATTCCTTAAAAAAAAAATTATTTTGAAGTGTCAATGAAAGCAGTCAATAAAAGCGAACCAACTCATAAAATTTTTCTTGATTTTCAGGAGATCCTAAACAGACCCTATGCAGGAAAAGAGGCTATATTACACCATGTAATGGCAAAGTGAAGGGCAAATGTCATGGATCCAGACTGATGTGGAGTCAAGAAGCTAAGAGGAGAACTGCATGACCAGGATTCACTGTGCAACCACTTTTGTGTGTGGTCTTTGCAGTCCCCCTCCGGGTCCTGTGCTGTTTAGCAGAACCTGGAGGTGCTTAGAGATATTGGTCAAGGAAGGAAGGAGACTCACATCTGTAGATATGATGAAGTCAGGCTTGGGAAGGATTGTGAGCAACTCTGGTGAATGAGGAAAAAAATGGTGAATGAAATTTAATACCAACAGCTGTAAAGTAACGAGCATCAGAGGGAAAGTATTAGGTGCTTCTTACACTGCACAGAACATGGAGCTGGGGAATCCTCTCCTGCGGTTATTCTAAGGAGATTGGGGGAGTACTCTGGTGTGGGGTGAATACTGAAAAGCTTTACCTGTTTGCCTGTCTCAGCAGTCGCTGGCCCAGGAGCACTGCGTACATGTTGCTCACCCACCAGCTGCAGGAGGCTGGAGGAGAGGATTGCGATGACCCAGGGTCTGGAAACCATCTTGAATGCAACGGCTTTCTGTGCATTTTGGGGGATCTGGCCCAACGCTGTGTGCTAACCCAACCTCCCCTTATATCAGGCTCTCTGTGTCCTACAGCATTGTCCCCACAACCTGAGCTAACAATCCTATAGCTCTTCCTCAGGCTCAGTTTTGCCTGCAAGGGCTTTTTCTAAGGCCACCATTTCACACTGCTTCAGTTTGAGTGTGAAAAGCTGTAGTTCCTCAGCCTTCTCCCACCTATTCTTTTATACAAATGATTATATTTAACACAGATGAAGTCAGTGATGGGTTTCACACTAGGACTCTCTGGCATGATTGGAAGGGAATCAAAGAGTCATAGAATTATTAAGGTTGGAAAAGACCTCTAGGATCATCAAGGCCAACCATCAACCCAACGCCCCCTAAACCATGTCTCCAAGGGCCACGGCTACATGGTTTTTTTTTGAACCCCCCAGGGACGGTGACTCCCCCACCTCTCTGGGCAGCCTGTGCCAGGGCCTGACCGCTCTGGCAGGGAAGGCATTTTCCCTCATCTCCAACCTAAACCTCCCCTGACGCAGCTTGAGGCCGTTTCCTCTCGTCCTGTCACTGGTGACTTGGGAGCAGAGACCAGCCCCCCCCTCACTCCACCCCCTCTCAGGCAGCTGCAGAGAGCGAGAAGGGCTCCCCTCAGCCCCCCCTTCTCCAGGTGCAGAATGCAGGGATATGTGGATACAGAGGTAGGAAATCCTTAGCCCACCTTCACCAGTGATGCCCAGGGACTTGCATCCAGCTGATGACCACTGTCACCGTGTGTGAGTGGGTGGGAGGAGGGTCTGCCTGTGAATAGGACCTTGCCAGACCATGTTCCCAATTGCATGGACAGATGGCAGGAGGTTGCCCTGATGTCTCCCATGCATTCGTCAAAGGGACAAACCCATTGCTGGTGTGAGGGGGGAAGGTTGCGGGGAAGGTTGCAGGGGAGGGAGGGCGGGCTCCTGCTGCAGTGACCATGGAGCTGTCCCTGACCTCACCACTGAAGGACACGTCTCTACAATGCCAAGGTAAATAACCAGAGCTTCATGGAAGGCAGAGGTCCTGATGTTTTTGCATGAGGATGTCAGGACAGAGACAACATCGTTTCATGAGTTCAAGACGGGCAATGCTGCAGCAGACTTACCCTCAGCCCTACTCCTGCCTTCACCCGCCTGCAGTCCCACACCCCAGAGAAGCATCTTGATATATTCCAATGAGAAATGTGCTGTGGGGAGTGGTATTGCCCCCTCCCCACTTTAGTATCCGCTGTCATGGGAAGCTTTCCCAGACATAGCTCCTTGCAGCTGTATGGATACCCATCCACGCTGTGGCTGCTCCAAACCTGTCTTGGGTTCTTCTCCATCTCCCCACACCTCCTCTGCCTGACTGTCCCGCTGGTGGCCTGCATATTTTGAGACCTGCCTCTAAATTATTGAATAATGCAGCAAATATGTGAACAGGGCTCTCCATAGGTGCCTTATCTGCACAGAGAGCTGAAAAGTAAGCTGAAAAATAAGCTGAAGATAAATACACAAACAAGAATGAGACTTTCAGGTGGAGGAGTAGGCCTCCAAGGATCTTTATTGGCATTTGGTTTTAATTCACTGTTAAAAATACTGTAGGAAATCTGAGCTATATTCAGACAGTGTATATTGTGTGTAAATACATCTTCTACAGCTCTCAGCGGGTTTGCACGATTACATTAAAATTCGCCCTATAACATTAGTGGTAAAACCTCTGATAATCACATGGTAGGTTCTTGTTGATAGAAGTTTCTAGAGTGTGTCCTTCACTATCGGAGAAATCCACCAAGTGACTTGCCCACCGTCACCTGAGAAGTCTGCTGCAGAGCTACAAAATTTACATTTTCTGCTTCCAGCCCCAGTCTTCCTCATTACAGCCTCTAAACACTAGTTTTAGGAGCAAAATAACAAGAAAAGAGCCTGATACAGTAATCACAGTTACTATGGGAAGAAATTTCATGAGTAAACCTAAACTTGTCTAAGCAGAACAATGCCAGGAAAATATAAATATATTTTATAGTGTTCTAGCAGCAGAGGTTATCACACTCAGGGATGAGTCCTTGGCTTCTTCCTGTTGAAATTAAGAGGAAAAAAATGCCACTGGCTTCAAAGAGAATTAAGAATTGTCCTGGGATTACTAAAGTCGTCAGTAATCAGAACTTTGCTTCTCTGTTACCCTTTCCCACAGATTTACTACTTTATTTTTTAAAATGAAGTCAAAGAATGTTGTTTATTTCAGAAGACTACAGGGCGAAGAAAGAATCCAAAAACTGTGTACAGAAGGGCAGACTGAAATCCTCCTGTTTAAATGGTCTTTGACTGGAAAATTCAGGTTTTGGCTACCCCAACATACTTTTAAAATTGTCTTCTCTGGGACTATCAAAAACACACACTTAAAAGATTATTTCTTAGTTGGTAAGTATGAAATAAAACCCTGGGCACCCCAAAATTGAAATATATATGTATCTGTACATATGTGTAGATGTTGAAAGGGAGAGTATATGCATAGTGGTAGATTGAAGGGGTGTGTTGTTGGTTTTTTGCTCATGCATTCACAAATGTTTAATGTGATATACAGCAGAAACAGAATGTCACTGTTGCTCCCGCTCGCTGCCACGTTACCAGCTGAATGGTGTGATGGGAAGTGTTAACAATGGGCAAGCTACATCACAGATTTTGGTTTCTGTTCATGTGTATCTTCCTTTACATCCATTTTGCCTGTGTGCTGGGAAGAACGAGTGTTTCACAGAGGGTTAACACATCTAGACAAGCCACGTGGCAGAGTTTCCAGACGCAGGGAGAAGGTCAGGGCGTTCAGCACCTCCTCTGAACCAGTGATGGTACCTGTGTGGGAGTGAGGTTCCTCCAGCTTGACTTTAGTCATCTGTGATGTTGGTTTCTCCACCTGAGCCAATCAGTGCAGCTCCTGTTAGAGTCGATGGCAAGTACTTTTAGGGCATGGTTCATCCATCCGAATGCACATATCTAGGGTGGGTTTCACTTTTGGGTTAAGACACCCAGCTTTCAAGGTGTACCTCACTAAA
This sequence comes from Phalacrocorax carbo, assembly GCF_963921805.1. NCBI lineage: Eukaryota > Metazoa > Chordata > Aves > Suliformes > Phalacrocoracidae > Phalacrocorax > Phalacrocorax carbo. The sequence continues at coordinate 214,910,932 of NC_087513.1, read as the reverse complement.
CATACGTGTCTAGTATTATTTCAGATCATAGTATATTTTTGTCTGGCCTCCAGCTGCCATTACAAAAGGATCTGGTCCTGTATCTTATTTATCAGCTCTGTCTGGATGTTGTCGGTACTCTAGGGCATCCCAAATGGCATTAAGCACTTGTGTTTAGGCAGCTGAACTGTATCACAGGTATCTCCATTTGGGTATCTCTGTGTGCACCAGGCTCCCTTTGCTTGAATGGAGACGTTGCCAATAGTCAGTGAAGTTTGGGGGTGACTGTGCTAGACAGATGTAGGCACCTATTTTAGGCTCAGATGCATCATTAGGCTCCTTGGACTTTTTGACTTGATCTCCATTAGCTGTAATGGGAGCTGAGACACCCAGCACACACAGAGGTATCCACATGTAGGAGCCCAAGAAACACTCCTGGGAAGAGCCTGTTTCCCTTGTCTGACTGTTAGGGGACCTGTGTGGGTGACTTTTTCAGACTGTACCTTATAGGGCAATATTTAGTCAGATGATTCTCGTTTTGCACACCATTGTGGGTATTTGTCTTCATTTGGAGGCCAGCCTGGGCTACACACAGGCCTTTCCAAGCAAAACCCATTGATGCAACTCTCACTTGCATGGAAATACCACACCAAGAGCAGGGGGAGAGACCACCTGTCCCCCATAGAGAGGATGTGCTTTTTGCATGCCACATCTTGCAATCGTCTTTAGCCAAGACGTAAGGTCAGGTTCATGGAACCCACACCACTATGTACCAGAACAGCACTGATCAATGTTTTTGACATGGAAGGATAATGGAAAATACATGAATTATGCAGAAATTGTTTGATTTTAAGCTCACGTTTGCACAGACCGCTCCCGGTAACAACCCTCCCTGGAACTGTATGTTGAGGTATATTGTGTCAGAATTGCCTGGCCCACGTATCTTCCATAGGACTTCATTCCTGAATGAATTTGCAAACAGAGGGTCAGCACAGTGCAGAAGGTGAAAGCTTTCCGAAGCCCTGTTTGACAGCTCAAGTGTTGTATGAGCCTTTCGACAGATGTCTTTCAAGGGCCAGCTTCCCCCACCTGGAATATCAACGGTCACCACTAAGCAGGCAAAAGCTTCTTTCACAAAACCGTGAGATATCACAGAGTAAAATCTCATTAATAAAGAACATTAATGAATTTCCTTTCCCTTTTCACTTTTCAGGTGTTTATACTCCAAACAGCTCTTACTTTGACAGTACACGTGTGTTACACATGCTACAGTGAATTAGTTGTGAAAACAGCATCTTCCTTAGCTTTGTGGAGTCTGGCTTGCCTCGTTTCATGAAGTTATTTGCAGTAACCAAAGAAGGTTTGGCAAGTGGTTTTTGACACTTATTTATCGTCTGAATGATAAAAATCTGCTCTCATTGCTCTGATGAGAAGAGTTCAAACTGAGCTTGAGAGCGGTCTCCATGTTTTCAATGAGCTCCTTCTGGTGGTAATAGTGATTAAATTACTGTATCTGCTGTTTCCTTCCGCCTTGAAGGAGGGAGAACAACAATTCCCAGAAGTTTGTTAGAAGCCAGATGTTGAACAGGAGTAAAAAACCTGGGAGAAGAAGTGGCCAGCAACAAAATTATTTGACCTTGACGAAGTGTGCTCTGAGAGAAGTGCCTACAGACCAAATGCTGGCCCTTTGCAGAAAGGTATTTTTACTCACTGGTAGGTTTACTTTGAAGACAAGTGCCTTTGAGACCACTTGGAGATTGGGAAGGAAGAAGAGAGATGTGTTTTAGGCTTTGTACTTCTTAAGTGATGTACTTTTCATTCCCTCAGCCCCACTTTTGCAGGAAAGAAAATTCATATCTCATTGGTATTACTCAGCTAAAGGAACTGCAGAATGTCATTCTCTGCATCTCAGTTTTCCAATATCTGGCATTCCGTTTTCATCCTGCTTTGGGATGAAAAGCATAAAATGTTCAGATATGCTATATGTGTGTGTGTATAAAGCAAAACAAAATGTTCTTCCAGTTTAGAGCTGGAATTTTGAAGACAACATATTTTGACATTTTGAGCAGAATCGCATTTTGGCATTTGGAATCAAATATTGATTCATACCAAACTGTTTCATTTCAAAACTGTCATTTCAGTTTGAAAATAGCTTTAAAATAGCATTTGCAGCTGAAACGTCGATTTAAAAGAAAATGTTTCTGCTTAAATTGACATACATGAACAAAACATTTTGATTCAAAATTTCCCTTTGTGGGGGAGTAAAAAATATTTTTTGTTGTTGTCAAAAACATTTTCTTCTGGATTGTATTGACTTTCATGAAACTAGAGTTTCCTACAACAACAAAATCTATCTAATGCAAAACAGTTAAACAACTTTAGCACTCGGAATTATTGTTTGAATCCAGGCCCAGATGCCTGGACATGTTTGTGCTCCCATGCAGGCCTAGCTAAAATGTTCTGTGGGCTCATCCTTGTGACAGATGCTGATGAAAAGCTGGCGCTACCATCACCATCACCATCACTTTCCTCCCCAACAGACCCCTGCCAAAACCACACACACAGAGCTCTGGTCTGGTGCCCAGTTTCACAAGAGATGATGGTCAGGATTCATCTGCCTGCTCAGGATCACCCCGTGTAAGAGCTAAGAGGCTTCATCAATTATATTGCTTTTGGATGGAAGGGAATTAAATGGAAGGTGTGAGCTCCTCTGCTGGCTTAACTTCCAGGTGTCCGTCCTGATCTTACTAGTTCTTTGCTGCCTTCTTCTCAGATTTCATCCTCTTCAATACTTATTCCGGCCTCCTTCACGCTCCCCAGCTCTTTAAAGGTTGCTCTTGTCAGTGTCCTCTTTGTGTCCCTCAGGACAGATTTGAGTTTCCTGGTCAGCACATCTGGCCAGTTGTGGCTGTAAAACAGAGGACAGAGTTAGCGACCCTGCTCACTAAGCAACAGCCTTTCATTTTGCATCATTTTGTGTCAGACAAAGCAGAAACATTAGATTTTCTCAAAGCCATCAGGAAGCATCAGGCAAGGAGGGATGTTGGTAGAGAACTGCAGGGATGTGGTGGTCCCAGTAGACCATACAACTGCTGGAGCTGTTGCATGGGTGAATGGGATACATAAAGCTTTCATCCAAGGATGTCCACTTTACAAATGTAAATTATATTTACATAAAAACAACCGGAGGGCTTCAGCTGCTCCTGAAAAACATTTCCAGCTGTGCATCACAAGCCTCATAAATCTCCTGGCTGGTAATAAAAGAGATTCCCTGTTAATCAGCTGGACTTCTCTGGGTTTGAGGTCATTCACTGCCACCAGTGAGACATCTGAAGGTCCAGCTGCTCTGACAGAGCCATGATCTCACCAAGCCCAAGACAGGATGGGCGGAGAACCAGAAAGCCCTGACAAACATCTCAGACCTAGGTGCGGTTTTGCTGCCTGAGCCTGACACTGTTCCTGACAGAATAAGCTCTGCTGAGCACCAGGATTTAAGAACTGGTCTGAGAGACCGCATCTAGATCCAGGCTAGTAAACTGATGTGATGGGGGACCGTTGGCTATGATGCTCCAAGTATCCATGATACATCTACCATCTGTCAGTGGGCACAGGTTTATTACAACATAATGGGGGTTTCAGAGACAAAACAAATATCAAGAACTTGTAGAAGGCCAGAAGCTGAGTGAATGGCAGGGCTTTAGGTAGCTCTTAACTCTGCAGCTGTCCTGTCCTACATAAAGCATCATATGAAATAAAATTTGCTGTATATAAGAGAAAAAAATATCATTCCAGCTGTTGTAAACCAAAAAGATCCAATGTTAACCCATACCAATAACACAATTGAGATTATATAGATATTAAAAAGAAATAGTTGAGAAATTGTTGTGTATATACATATATATGGTTTTAAATTGTACACACCGTAGTTGTACAATGACCAAGCAATTACCTTAGAATAGAAACATATGTAAAACTGACTGCATGAAGCAGGGATCCTGGAGCAATAGGACAAGGGGATGGCTTTAAACTAAAAGAGGGGATATTCAGATTAGGTATAAAGAAGAAATGTTTTATGCTGAGGGTGGTGAGGCACTGGCCCAGGTTGCCCAGAGAGGTGGTCGATGCTCTGAGTGACCTGATTGAGTTGAAGATGTCCCTGCTCACTGCAGGGGAGTTGAACTAGGTGGCCTCTAAAGGTCCCTTCTAACCCAAACCAACCTGTGATTCTATGATTCTAACCCAAGAGTGTAAGATATAAGGTCTTGAAAGGAGAGGAATGAATATTATTAGACTCAAGGACTATGAACTCTAATGACCAATTATTAATGTAGGACTGTAAAGTGGCCTAATGAAACTGCCCTTAATGACAGCACAGGATGAGGTGTCTTTAAAGTATCTGTTAGATATCTATAAAGTATATAAATATACTTTAAAGTATCTATCATCTATCTATCTATCTATCTATCTATCTATCTATCTATCTATCTATCTATCTATCTATCTATCTATCTATCTATCATATCTAATGCTTTTTTGTTAGCATTCAAGATAATTGTATTTTATTATCTAACCTAAGATTCTGCAGATGGTGTTTGATGGTCTGGGTACCTGAGCCTGAGGACTGGCTATTAAATCTGGATACAACAAGAGGAGAGCCAGGACTTCCAAACTCAGCACATGTCATATTCCCTTACTCTCATACTCAGTGGGAGACCAAGGGCAGCCAAGGGCAAAAACCAGGAAAGGGGTCTAAAGGCAAATTGCTGAATCTTAAGAAATTACCCAAATGTATCAATGCAATGCGATTTAGGATTCAGTGGAGGATCCACCCTGAAAATTCAATCATTGAGCGTGATGAGAAGGAGCTGATGCCCTTGTCAAAGATGATCCCAAATGTTTTGCAACCACTAAGGAAACAAGGAAAAGGAATTTCCTTTTTTTTTCTTTCAGGCCTTTATTTCTTCCAGCGTGTTGCTGGGAGGTGTCCCTGCATACCAGGAGAGAAGTAGCTGATGCAGAGTGGAAGAAAGGAGGAAGAGATGAAACGTATGATGGGGGAAAAAATCAATAGAAATGAATATTTGGTTTCTGCAGTTCTGGTTTTAACCTTTGGAGAGATCATGCAGACAAGGTCATCTGAGATTATCCCTGCAGTGGGGCTGAAGAAGGAAGCTGTAATTGTATGGGTTTCTGTGCAGGTGTGCATTTCACCATTGGGGACAGAGAGAATCTTTATCAAAATCCTGTACTGAAAGAGCTTTTGACTCCTGGTCAGCCACACCTTGCTAGTCTATGGCTTGGCCAGAAAGATGCAATGATTTGGGTGTTTACTATATTTCCTGAACAAGGAAAAACCTTGAGGGATCTCCTGTCACTAAGCTGAGTTGGTGGGACAAGAGGTCAGAACAGAGGGAGAGGCAAAGTCCTGAGGAAAAAAGAACAAGAGAGAAAATAATTTTAAAAATTGAGCATCAGTACATTTACGTGATCTCAGACCGGTCCTTTGTCCATGCAGGACCCACTACCTGTATGCTTATATGTCTTCAGGCCAGCAAAGAGCAATACAGGTGACACTACGATTTATGCACCATGGTTCCCTCAATAAATACAGGAGCTACCAATCACACTGGGGTGAAATCTCACCCCTCTGAACTCCACAGTGAGCTCTGACTGACTTGCATGGGGTCTAAGTCTCATCTCCAAACTGAAATCAGCCTAAGGATCACAGGGAGCCATTGACATCTCTGTGGAAGAGTTCTCTGGAGGGCCTCGAAGGAAAGAAAGAAATCCCTTTTGCCATATCAGAAGCACTGTAAGATGCTACAGGAGGGATTCAGCTGCATGAGAACACTGTCTGGCAGTATTTGAGATGCCACGGTTTATCCTACATGGTCTTCAGCTGCAGTTGCCTCTGCCAGACTCGCACAAGTGTCTCTGACAACCATGGTCCTCCAGGCTGAATCCCATGAGTGGGTAGGTAGGTCCATCACAGATTCTACTGCAGGACAGAGTGTAAGGACCACTAGCAGTATAGCCAGGAGGTTTATCTTCAGGTAACTGGTGGTGTGCTTTGGTATTCCTCATGCTTTGCTGTACATTTTTATCAAGATCTGTTGAGAGCCATCACTTCTCTTCAAAGACAGGTGTCCACCAAGGACAACAGAGTCCACAGTCACTCCTTCAGGGTTAAAGGATTTGCTTCCTGAGCATGAGGAGCAGAGTCTTGGCATTCCTCTGGACTCCAGGACAGATGAAGACTCCAAAATATATAAATACTCCAGGATGGGAATCCCTATCTTATCATAGCAAGGACCCTGTGAGACTGTCAGTTTACAGTCCCAAACTAAGGGACTGTAAACTGGGTGAATGGACCATAGATCACTACATCTGAGACCCTTGTAGATTGTCCATTTATTGCTATCAAGGAAAAGCAAGGTTGTTGATGGCATATTCCCTTTCATCATAAATGTTTAAGACAGATTAGCTGGAAACATCACTAAACCCCCAAGCAGGCACATGGGAATAAATGGCTGTTGAGGACGTAATTGCGTCCATTGAAAGCTTCATGCACAGGAGAAGGATTGAACTAGGACTGTTGAAAAGCTCCAGGTACAAACGTCTTACTGTTTTTCCTAAAATTTCCCATGAATTGAGCCAAGCGGGCTAATGAGAACCTTCTGTTCTCTATAATGTACTACTAATCAGCCTCGCTTCAGTGCAGAAGTCTATGTCTGAGGGTGATATATGTACTAAATGTTTTTGTATCAGTATACGTGCAGTTTTTGTCAAGCAGGGCTAACCCAAGTGAGAGATCCTCTTTGTCTCTGGCCTTGGAAGAGTAGCTTGTGCTCATAGGTGTAGATCAGCAGGATGGTCTTCTGTTGCTTGGAGCTTATATTTACAGCGAGTGCTCACATACCGTAGTGCTTATACAGGTCTCTGTACAGTATGTATTTAAATCTTTTTTCAAATTATGAATTTCTGCCCAGCTCCTAGAATAGGGAGAGCCTCAGACAAAAATTTTAAAATCTCTTAAGGGAGATAAAATAGCCTAATAATACCCCCTGGATCTTTAAAAGCTGTGGTTGAGAAAGAGGAACACAGCAAAATGTTCTCTGCTGGGTTTTACCCTTGTGAGACAACTGGATGGAGCCTTAGTCTTTAATCTATCAGCTTGATATGGTGCATCTTAGGGGTTTGTAACCAGCCTATATCGACGCACCCTGTGCTTTCATCCACCTCTGCCTTTTTCTAAATGGAAATTAAGTAAAGGTTTGTTCAGAGGCACTGAGCAGAAGCCTTATTGCTGCTTTCAGAGATATTATTTAAAAAACCAACCATACAGCACCTTCATGGGACGTCAGACCCTCTATGTGCATGTGTGGGTGTGCATGTTTATATGCCAGCCTTGCTGTCGTCACACATATTTGACCAGGCATCTCAGGTCATGCTTTTATACTCCATGTAACTTCTGAATTCCAACCAAATCATCTTAAATCCACATTTATTTCTTGTACCAGTAGGTACCATAGTGATGAATAACAGCTGCATCCTGTTTCATGCCATGAGATATGAAATTACACTAGGCAGGAGATATACTTTACAGAAAGGCAACAGGAGGCAATTTGTGTTCTTCCAGGCTTGAACTCCAGCTTTATCTCTGTGTTTACCATGGACTGGGCTCTTCCTGGCACAGTGCGCATTGGCATCCAGCGGATCAACAATACACTCCAGGTGAACACAGTAATACTGTATGTCTTTCAGGAATGAATGTGATAACAGGTCACAAATTTGCTAGGAAATCACTCAACAAGGCTACTACTACCTTTAGACAGCTTTGCTGCTGTTCCGAGCACCTTCTGAATGAGACACTTTAAAAGAATCGTACATAATTTTGACAAAAAAAAAAAAGAAAAAAAAAAAGAAATAAAATTCATGACACTAAAACCAGCAAAGTGCAGACAAATAACACATAAGCAGACACGAAACAGCAGAGCTACGTTGGGACTGTCCCACAGCTACTACCTCAGATCTAGGCCCTTTTGCCAAGGAGTTTTTCAGCTTTCCTCCTTTTGAACTCTGCAATTTCTTCTGAGGGTAACCCGTGAGCTCTACACCTGCAGTGAACATGTAGGCCATTAGAGAAAGAACCAGTTCAGCTTCATCTGCAATAAAGAACAGACCGTAACGGAGACCGAGTGAAAAGTAAGTGTCTTCTGGTGTGAAAAGGGAAACAAATATTGGGCCTGGTTCTGTTTTTATTTGTGCCTATCTTGTATCACTGTAGCTCGACTTATTGCAAAGGGAGGTTAGCTAATTTAATTTTAAGTGTCCTGAAGTTAAGTGCCTGCTCTGAGACACGCATCTTTTGTAATCTGTATAACCAGGCACTTCCAGAGGGCTCTTGGCACATCTTAGACACTTCTCCCAGGATGAGATGAATGACCTTGTTGATCGAGGAGCACAAACTATATATCTATCATGGCTGTATCCAGAATCTATTAGACAAGATGAATCCTGGAAGAATTATTCCATTATTCCTCTGATCCTTCCCCTCATTCATCAAATGGAAGAACAGAACAAAACTGCTGTGAAGATCTTGCCTTCTGTTAGTTCAGCTCTTCCCTCAGTGCCTTTTAGTCCTCCAGGGGTGTTGCTATCAGAAACTCTCAGCTTTCAAATCTATGGGCACATTAGAAATGGAAATCCTATTTCACTGTCCCTAGAGACAGCCAGTTTTCCCTGAAAGCTTAGCACAGATTTAACAGCCTTTCCCGAGGGAGGCTGGAGTCAAGTTTCGGCTCTTTCACCAATTCTGTCCTGCAAATGGAAACATCTAACCAAGCTGTCCTTCCATGCCTTACCTAAACCCTCAGCTTTGGGAGCACCTTTCCTTTTTATAGAAACATTGATTCCTGTTTATAAACCCTCCTGTGAGTGCTGGAGCCTTTAGGGCTGGGTCCCAAGGACAGGGAAGCCAAGATGGTATAATCCTGATGGGCTGAATGAGGAATGGCTTCTTCTGGGAATCTACCTCTCAGATGGGATTAATCTCCCTGAAGTTTAGCTATCTGCAACAGAGATGTCTCTGTCTGAGCTAAATATCTTGGGCTTTCTTCTGAGCCAGTGGAGGGAAGCAGGCACTGCTGGACCACAGTGGGGGTTTACCCCAAAGTAGATGCCCTCTGTGGGGCAGAAGAGCTAGAGCAGACTAGAAGTGTTTGTTTCTCTGCATTGACTCTAAAAGATGTGTAAGATGACCAGCGCAGATGGAGGTGCCTATCCTAGAGGTAGATAACTTTTAATAAGATTAAATCCTACCAGTTGGAGGGGGAAGAGGAATACTTTGTCTCCAGCCCCTTTATGCAAGGAGTAGCAAAATTCAGCCACACACAGGTCAGCGTGAGGTTCTTTGAGTTCACCAGCAGGACTTCATCCCTGGGGGGGTGGAGGAAGTTGATGCCTGTTTCTGCTCAATAGTGCAACAGGTTGTGACCCATGGAAGGTGAAGACCTGACCAAGGTATTTGGGGATCGAGCACAGTATCGGTTTGCCTGAGCTCCACCTCCAAACACTGCTCACACAAGTATCAAATAACCATTTGATAATGACTTGCCCTTCATCCACAGCACAATAACAAGAAGAAAGATCTAGTGCAAACAGCACTGACACATCTCCTGAACTCACTCATGTCTGAGCAACTGGAGGGGGCTGATTTTGCACCCTCCACCCCAACTTCTCGCAAAACCCCTCTGTCTGAAGTCACCTGTTATTTTCCCAAGGTTTTCTCTTCCCACTACCTTGTTTCCAAAGCCAGCGGGAAAGAATCTATAAAGTCCTGCACCCCAGCTCCCCTGACAGTTAAGGAATTTGCCTTCTCTTTTCTGAATATGGTGTGTTACAATGATTATGTTCTGAGCATTGAAAATACAAGCTCCTGGCTTGAACCTTAGGCAGCCGGCACAACTTCTAGTTCCCAGTTACAGGGGGAAAGGCTCAGACCCATAGACAGAGCATCTTTATGACTTGGCCATTCTGTACCCTTTGATAAGAACAACTGTAACTCAAATTGCCTTGAGACCTGGGTCATACAGATGCAGACATAGTCTCCTCTGCCCTCATTTCTCCTTCTCCTATTCCTGCTTTGCGTAAACCCGTACGCTGGAGCAACGCGTACCCTATTGCAAGGCGCAGGTGTCCCGGGCAGCCCGTTACATCTCAGCTCTGCGGTCCTGCTCCAGCCAGCCCTGCAGCCCTTTCATTGACTGCTTCCCACACACCTTTAAACCAGTCAGGATTGTCCCTGGGGTTACTTGTTTCTGAGGTAGTTTATTTTATTTTAATCCACATTTCATCATACTCTAGTTTTTCTTACTTTAAATGGCTGGTAAAATTATAGGAGCAGCTGTCTGGGGAGCAGAGGAGGCTAAAAGCAGCTCTGAGACAGTTTCTCCTCAGTACTCTTCCCTTTTTTTCCTCATCACTGTTGTTCATAAAAGAGCTTTTGGGCTGCCATGTAATGAGAAAGCCTGTTTAGATGGCACAAGGGAGAGCAGTGTGCCCTGATCAGATGGAGATCTCACTTGGCCAGCCCACGCAGCAGGTGCAACACCACAAAAATGTTCCTAGACTCAAGCTGGCTCCTGTTCAGACAGCTCAGATCACTCATCACTGGGCTTCCCTCTGCTTCTTTTTTCAAGGGAAATGTGGGCAGATCCAGGGAGAACCACCCTCAAATGAACTCCTACAGCCAGGACCTACCCCAGACAGCCTCCCCTGCTGTCAAGGTGCTGATTGCTGCTGTCTCTGTCCCGCTGCAAAAACATCTTTCAAAGGGACCTTCACCTCCCACTTCACCTCCCAGTCTGTCTGGCTGAGACAGAAGAAACTACTGGGCACGTCCAGACACATCTGGGCACACCTCAGCCACGCCTGAGGCCATACCTGCAAGCCAGAATATGATTCAAAATGCCAGCCAGGCCCTGAGCACAGTTTCAGAACCACCTTTCCCTAAATCCGTAGAAATATCCATAGAAGAAAGGGTAATGCATCAAATCACATCTTCCAGCCAAACAATGCCACTACTTGACTTTGCTTCCTTTCTGAACACTGCATTTAGGGTTTCTTGCTGTCGGCAGTAATTTGCTAATCTAATATTCCAATCAGTTCACCCAGAAACCTCAGCTTGCTCAAAAAGAGCTTCTTTAAATATACCAGCTAGAGCAACCACAGTCCAAGTCAGAGCACCTTGTTCAAAGGGAAATAAGTCACTAGCTTTCATTCCCTTTCTCCCCTCAATCAGATTCCAGAGAAAATGTCTTCTTTCTCACCTGCATTATGCCATAGCCGTGACCAGAATATTTCTTGGTCTTAATTTTTCTGCTGCGTTAGGGGTTCAGAAATAAAAGAAAACATTGATTGCGAAGCAAAAAACATCTGTCCTGACACTGGGTGATCAAGCCTATGAGTCAGAGGATGTTTGATTTCCCTGAATAACCTTTGTTATAGAAAGTTTATTTAGGAAATGTTGTGATGCTGTTGTATAATCCCAGCTCTGTGAGGAGAGCAAAATTTTTTCACTGCTGCCTTCTTCACAGGCTTTTCTATTTCTGACTTAAAAGTGCATTGGGTGAAAAACTTCAGATAGGAGCCTGAATGGAAATCCTTTTGCTTATCCCCCCCAGAGAGACACGTCAGCAGCAACAGCAACACTAGAGACTCTCTACTGACCATCTCCCATCCTGCCAGGGTGCCTCAGCATAGACAAAGCAATGAGAGCTTTGTATTGAGTAGAAGGCGATGTGTTGCCATAATGGGTGTCTTTTTCCTGGCTCATAAAAAGATGTTTCTCATCTGGTGTTGGGAGATGGATCCTTTGAGCATCCTTCACTACTTCTTACCTGTTTCATCTTCAAACAAGGATCTCAGTGCTTTCTCCAGGATGGATCCTCATGTATGTGAGGACAGGAGAGTGCAAAAACTCCCCTCTGTCCCTGGCTGCATCTTCAGTTTTTAGTGATCTCTCATGTCAGGTTGTACTTATCTTTGTGGTTGGGGGTGGGCTGGATGATCTATCACCCTTCTGGATTTAAGAGCTACTGTATGATTTTGTACAAGAGAAGGGATCTGGTTTGATGACAAATATCCAAACCTCTCATATGTTCTTTATCTGGGCACTGGGTTTATGGTTAAAAACCCTTGAAAGGACTCATGATCTGCACCTTTCTTTGTTGAATTCTATTCTTTCTTCTTTTTTCCCCCCTCCAGTTAACTTTCCATAGATAATTTAAAATAGTGTTAGAAAGGGAAAGCTTCTAGCTAAAACTACCTCCTGGGATAGAGGGCTCCTGCTGCTTGAAAGTACTGTATTCAGTACCAGAGCAAAGGATTTCTGAAACAGGATGGTAAAAGTTGGAAAGTCAGAAGACTGAGTATGTCACTCACCTCCCTGGAACTGCAAATGAACATCCTGGCTCTTGGGTTTGTTTATTCTTTTCCTGAATTTCATTAGCTATTGAATTTTTCCTAGTGTTAGTTGTTTTTTCAGAGCTTTGCCAAATGCGTCTGTAATAGAGTCCAGGTCAGGCTTGCATCTGCTGGATTTGTATAACCTCATATCTTTTCCACTGTTTTGGACAAGTGCTCTGCCAGTGCTGACAAGGTGCTGCCTGTCCCAGGGCATTGCAGGATGCCAACTTCCAAATCCCACATTTATAAACTAACAACTTTGTGATATTTCCATGGCTGCTTTTCAGCCCCAAAACTAGTCTCCTGGTGTACCCTCAAAGAAACCTCACAGCCTTCCTTTAAACCCATCTGATGTGAAATCTCAGAAAAAAGAATCCTACAGGTAGGCTGCTGCTCAACTGCTCAGTGTGCTTGGTTTTGCTATCTCATCATACCTTCTCTATGTCCACCCCAATCTATTATCATTTCCCATGGCAGTATCAGGCTTTTGTGGCAAACTTTTTCTTTGCCTTCTGTGGCTATTGTACAATGGAGCCCAAAGCCACAAGATCCTGGGATGCAGCAATACAAATCTCAACAAGCCGCAAGGAAGAAGGAGAAATAATGTTCATTACACGGCAGACATCTGCCAGGGAAGGTGTAGAAACTTGCCTTGGAGCAAGGAAAGGAGCCAATTGAACTGCCTGCCCTGTTTTGTGATGCAAAATTAACCTAAAGCTTCCATGTAAAGAAGGTAAAGCTGAGATTTGACCACACTTAGAAAGGAGAAGGTTATCCTTCAAAAAGGAAAATTCTCTGGGGCAGGAGCCAACACTGCAATCTGGACACTAAACTTGCACTTTCCCCGTGTCCTGGGTCTACGGCTGAACCTCCACTCTATCCCATAAAAAGAGCATGTGAAGGGGTTTCTTACTTGATTTCCAGTAAGATTTTGGCTTCTGAAAGCAGATATACCAACCCTGAGCAGCTTGACCTAAGGTTAATTATAAGAATAGACTTTTAGTTAATTTAATTTTATGCATGGTTGGAAGAAAGTAGGGGTGGTAAGAAGCATATTAGGTCTTTTAATTGAACTACCTTTCTTGTTAATTAATATGTTTTGTATCCTGTGTGAGCCATGTCACTCACAGCACTTGAGTTTTAAGAGTAAAGTCCATTTATCTGAATGTCCTTACACAACCGTAAAGGTATGAAAACCTGGTGCAGACAGTGGAAATCAATGAGAATGTTCCACCTAATGCTTCCAATAAATCTGTAATTGGGATTAAACAGAGACGTTGATGAATATCAATAAACTTCAGATCATGTAGGTGCAATAATTGTTCCTTTGTTAGTTATTTGGTGGTGGCTTGAGGTTTATTACTAGACAATCAGATGTATTCTCTCACCAATTTCTGCAATATCAGAAAGGACCATTAGTATTAACTGAATCACATAATTAAATATTATTCCATATTTTTAAGTTTGCTGAAGTTTGGCTTCTAAGCTGCATATGAACTCACCTGTGTAAGGTCAAGGACCATTCTCTAGCTCTAGGGTGCCAAGACTACTGCAGACACAGTAGGATAATGAAGCTTGATTGGTCCCTAGACATCTATGAACAGCTCTATGAGCTACTTGATCATAGACCTGCTCATGACTGACTGCCTACCAGAGCTGGAAAATTGCTGATGGGTTTCGCATTATGGGATGTAATAGGAAGTTCGTAATATTTTTTTAATGTTATCTGCTGTCTTTACCATAAAGCACTACAGTGAAGGTCTGAAATACTCCATATCTCAAGGGCCATGACTTGTCATGGCAATAAGAAGCATTCACAGACCATGAGTGAAACTAAGCTGATCAAGTTGTCCAGGTCCATATGAGTTCCAGGAGATAACTCATGGGGTCAGACACAGATCCAGAGATTTTAATGAAGATGAAATCATTTTTCTTAGGGTTACTTTGAGCCCTTTCTTCACACAGAACTTCCACCCCTAGGATCTGACCCTTAAATCCATGGCCCACGGGTTTGTGTTTTCATAGTATAGACACGAGACCTTAACCTTCTCTTAATAAGTACCACCTCTCAGCAAGACCACCACAACGGCCCACCTGTAGATGTTTAGGCCACCCAAGTCACAAAATAAAGCATGAGATAAAAGCAAATGCTCATGGACTTCATGGAAAGGAAAGACATAAATAGAAGATGAGTTGCTTCAGGACAGGGTGAAAAGATGAGTAGAAAAGGAATTTATTCAGTAACTCCTTCTTCAGCTGAAAAGCCTACAGATGAGGAAATTCCTACGGAAGTATATGAGGCAGTGACCTGAAACCACCATATTGGCCAATAAGTGAGAAACAACTTTCAACCTCTAATAAACTGACCCAAAACTAAACCATCAAGATAAGGCTGGAAAAACAGGACACCTATCTGATGACAGCACAGCCTATGCATGAGACAGTTCTCCAAATATTTGCTTTGATTGAACATCCAGTTACTTTTCTCTGCCATTTGACATCTGACTTCTACAGGGTACAGCTTTCATTTTGACCCTTCACTAGGACAGATTCAGTTTTGTATAACTTTGCTTTTTCCTCTGATTCCACATTCATTCAACTACTGTATGATGATCTGTGGGGACAGAAATACTGCCAAAGAACAGTGAAGATCAGACCCTTGGGACAAGAGCAGAGCACCTCCCTCTGTGCAGTGCTACTGGTGGATTCTTCTGAGGTTACACAAGGTTGTTCAAGATCCCCTGATCTTGGGCATGTAGGAAATTTTTTTGCTTCCTCTTATTGTACCCCTGGACCTGATATATTTTCTGTCCTTACAACTCATGTTTAGAAACAGATCAGGCCTGATTTTGGCACACATGACGAGAAGACAGGCTCTTTGAGGATTATGGAAGGAACCTCAACAGTCAACAGAGGCCTAACCCATGACTTTTAGATGGTAAAACCAGGATGAGAAGAACCCACTTTCCAGGTAGAAGTCTTGGTGCTTCTGTGGTTGCATGGTAAGCCAACCTACCTTGCTAATCTGGCAAAACTCCTCCAAGTTTCAGGTTTCCCATGAATAATGCATCATTGGTATCAACACACATTACTCAATAGCTCATTTCCAAAAACTATTAACAATAAAATGTCTCCAAGCCTAAGAAATATCTTCTCTCAAAATTATCTTCCAGTAACCTTCTATCTTTCATCCTGATATATACTCAAATAACTTAAAAATTATGGACCAAAATACTGTAAATTCCATGCTACGCCAGGAAAACTCTGGGAGGGCTCTGAGCACATGGGATGCCCTGTCTGCAACTGCCCAAGTAATTAACTGTTATCTGCAAAGGGAGATAAAAACTATCTTCATTTCACTAAGAGGAAATGAGGCAAAACTCAGAACAAGATTGCTCTGGGGAAGTCAAAGTGAAAACAGACCTGCCTGACATCTGCCTCTGAGCTAGTCACTGTAGGACCTCTTTACAACCAACAAAACAGGCACCTTGCAGGGGTGATTCATCTTGTAATACAGATGGCCAAGCAGGCCAGTCGAATCAGACCCCTCAGCACATATTTATCTTTGTTGATTGAAAAGGGTGTCAAGGCTGACTAGCTTTAATGTGGGTGACCATGTTGTTCTTGTCAAAAAAACCCCACTCCTGGTTTTTGTGTCCTGACCACAACATCCTTTCCAGGCGTATAGCATGTGGCAGCTGAATGGGGTGTACTCAGTTTGCAAAGTCAGGCTTTGCAGAGCTACAAAATGGCTTAATGAGTTTCAAGTGCTCAATCTTTGCTCACCGCTGCTTGTATGGAGGCAACATCATTAAGTCTTTAATTACCTAGTGGTGCCATACTTTTACAACACAAATTATCCTTATTGTTCTGTTCAAACGAATAGTGCTACAGGGAAGAACCATGGTTGTATGGTGAAGGAGGCTGGAGTTTTCTGCAGGAGTTTGATGGAAGAAGAGAAAAATCTGAGTGTCACCCATTCACAGATGACAGCAGAGACCTGAAAGTGTCCCTGTGTGTCTCCCATACGCACACAGAGTAGGAAGGAGATTGAGGGATGAACTCCCTGGTGCTCAGCCTCCAAGGGACTACAGGGGAAGCAGCAAGTTTTCAAGCCACTTCTTGGGAACTGTGATTAAAGAGAGGAGTTGAAGAAACTGCATCACTCTGAGTCCCAATACTATGCCTGAAAATGTAAGTCACCTAAGGAAAATGATGTAGAGTTTGCAAATAGATAACATGGAAAGACAGCTCTTAGTGAATGTATTGAACAGTGATGAAGTCACACTTACCCTGGCTTTATTTCAGGAGGTTTAGGTAAGGGCTTCAGAAAGCCTTTTTTCCCAACTAGCCAATATGTGTCTTCTACTCCTTTACCCTAAAATAAAAATAAAAATCCAGATAATGAGCGGCTTTCTGACCACACTCTGCTCAAAACGTAATTTCCTCACTGGGTTTCTGAGAGCTTCATATATATCCAGAGATAAAGTATGGCTGGAAGTCTTGGGCTCTCCTTCATGGTGGTTCAGGGATGATTTGAATTTCACTATCCTAAAAGAGGAGGCCTTGTTCAAACTGTCATCTACAAATGACCCTCATTGATCTGGGTCATTGAAACCACACAGCTTAACATAAATGGGAAACTACAGGATCTCCAACCATCTTATCTGGCAGCACTAATAACATCATTAACTGAGAGATTTTACAACTGCTGCTGGGCTGAGTATCAGAATAATTTCATCTCCCACCACTGATGATTTAGCTTTTAAGGTGAGATGCATCTGATGAACTGTAGGCATCTACATCACAGTCAATCACCCTTGACTGGAGGAGTGAGGGAAAACAGACATTTCTAGGGTGACATTAATCTTCACTTAAACTGAACCCTGAAAGTAAGTCAGGTTAATATTTTCCTAAAGTGACAATTCATCTCTACTAACTATGTAAAGGTTTCTTCCCATTGACTAAACCTGGTATAATTACCTCAGATCTCCACTTGCAGACATATGAACCTGGGTGAGATGATTCCACTTGTCATGAAAGACTGTTGAAGGACCTGAGGCTTTATTCAGACCTCTTACTGTGGGTGTTTAAGGCAAGCAAAGCTCCTGCTTCTGCCTATTGACTATATAAGGGGAGAAGTGATGTTTTGAATTATTTAGTGCTGTCTTGTTTGGACATTGTGAAAAGCAGCAGCTTCTGTCACAGGTGGACTGAATAGAGTCCTAAATAAATAATTAGATCCAGCACATACAGCTGATTGGTCAATACCATGGTCCTTCAATAATTACCTTTTTTACTGAAACAACTGATATGGACAATTTGGGAAGGATTCAGCAGAAGAGTGGTGGATGAAGGCCAAACAAGAGCTTACTGTGAAAACTTCTTAAGCAAGAAGATTCCCCTGTGAAGCATTTCACACAGCCCTGACCATCCTTACCTTCAGTTCTGTTTTTCCCCTAGGTACGATTTCATAGCCTTCATTTAGAATCCGAAGCGTATCCACTGTACTTTGGCTGACATGAATTCTGTAAGCTGGGAATGGAAATCAAAACAGCTGGATCACTATACTGGACACACGCTGTGAATTCCCCACTGCTTCATACTGGCAAGGAAAAATGCTCTAAAGCTCGCAGGCGTGTAGCTGGTGTAGCTGTGTGATGCTCCCCCATGTAGGGTTTGATGCAGATGGATGGATCCATCCAGGTAGGGCTGTAAGAAGCACAGGGTGAAAGATCTACACTAAGGACTTCCTGGAGAAGGATGGCAAACATGCAAAGTAGAGAAGTCCAGCTCTTAATAAAGATGGTAAGAGGTTTTTCAACAACATTGTCAGCTGGAATCAAAAATGCCATCTCTATCTATTGCCACAGTGTAACTAGGCAGAAAGAAAGAAAAGAAAAATAACCATCTGTCCTGCTCCAGACACCCAACATCCTTTGAAAGCTGGGATGAAGAGCAGAGAGATGGAGTTTGCAAGGGGATATAACAAAAATGTGGCTGTGCATCTAGATCCATCTGGGTTTTTCAGTAATTGATTCCGTCCAGAGCTGCCATTAACACTGTACAAACAAAAAGGGCAAAGCTGGAGGACTTTATTAAATTCCCATCTGCCCCAGTTTGCTTTACAGCCTTTGCTGGAACTCCTTGAAATTTGTTGTTGTTCTGCTGGTGTGAACAAGCCAGGGAATGTTTCTAAAACGTTTGCCCCCAAAATAGGTTTTTTTGTTATTGTTTTTGTTGAGCTTTTATTTCAGATGTGTCAGTCACATTCCCTTCCCCCTTGAAGGATGGGGGATGAACCAATTACATTTTTTTTGCAGTATAATCAGAAAGAAGAACATCAGTTCAAATGAGCAGAGGAAGACCACACAGCCTTGAGCTACATTTCCTGAGACACTAACCTACAATCTTCCTACTACTGTGTATCGATATACATCTATATTAATGTATAATGTTACATTTTTATCTGCAGTGCTCCTGCTGTCTCCAGTCTCAGTGGGACTTTGCACATCCAAAGGTATAAACCTTGAGATTCTTGAAATATCTCTCTACTCCTTAGAAATCTATTAAAGTATTTCCTCCTTTCCACTGCTTTCCAAATGCAATGTGAGCCTCTTAAAGTAAGCCAGCCATAATCACAAGAAAGGTAACTTTCCTTAATTAATGATTAGCCTAATTTTTAGTCTTAATTAGTCTAATCAAAATCACTGGAGCTAGAAATATGAGGATTGTGTAAAAGAGTGAAAAAGTTCTAATGTGGCATATATACTGCAACATATTTCTAGCCTGGCAAGACCTCAAGATTTTAATATTAAATATCACAGGCTTCACATAGCTTGTAAACTAGCCATAATAGGTAATCTCCTAGAGCTGTTGAAAATATCAAAAGGGAGATCACAGATCAAGGACTAATATATATGAGATGTTGCTTTTGCAAACCAACTTGTACTGACAGCCTGAACACCAAAAGCCAATTCAACGCACGCCCAGGGCTCTGACACTGCTGTCCCTAGATGTCCACTGTGTCATCCACAGTTCAACCACCATGGTTTGCACATCCGTGCCTTAGCCAAGGACAGCACCAAACAGCAGGTCCGTGTACACATAGAACTGAAAGGCAAGCAAATGTTTCTTCCCCATCAGCTCTTTTTACATGTCTAGACGTCTCCAGCCATGGGACAATAAGAAACTGCTGCGAGATGGTACCATCTTATCTGCTGCAGCGATTGGCTCTGTGCATGTAGACTGGGCTTTTATAACTGGAGGCCTCAGGAAAACAAAGGTATGACCTTGAGGGAAAAATAGCATGAACATCAACCCATCAAGAAAACCCAAATTGGAAGGGAAGCTAAAGGATTTCGTTAGGACTTGCCAACGCTTGTGCACGGAGTTGTTATTGCTGATAAATGACGCCATCACAAATGATGCCCTTCATGTTGCACGACATGGTTGCATGTGTTCTGCTTTCCTCTCTCTCCAGCACGATGGAAGTAGTGCCCACATGTGCTTCAACCCTTGCCTTGTACTGGCCATGCCAGGTAAGTGCATTATGATACTGTGCAAGAACAGCTCTGAATTCAGGGTTCTCAGCACTGACCGAAAGCAGGATCCAACCCATGTAGGAGAAATCTAGGGCAATATTCATGTTGATTTTGGGTTTTGGGATCCAAATCAGAGGACTGCAGCTGGAAGGCAGAGCCCTAACGGCTGACCTACGATAGCAAAGCTGATGCCCTCCCCTTCAGGCTGCTTTGAATTTTTCCATCTGACTTGCCCTTTCTTCAGAGTTGACTCAGTTGCAATGCTTATAAGGAAAGATTCACGTTTCTTCATCTCTTTCGAGAAGTTTGTTCAACCACCCACCCTGGGGACTGTCCCAAATACTCACGCAGGCCTGTGGACTCCATTCGCGACGCCGTGTTCACTGTGTCTCCGAAGAGGCAGTACCGTGGCATGGTAAGCCCCACCACACCTGCCACACAAGGCCCTGAAAGACATGTCATCTGTATAACTCAGATGGTACTGCAGAAATCAAGGGGCTCACCAACAAAGAAATCTCATCTTCTCCTCTGATATTCAAAACTCACTTGGGAATATAGGAGAAGGTTTTTTTAAAGATCTCATTGGTCTTGCTGCTTGCTACAAGCAACCAAAAATTAAGCATTGCTCCAGATTGCACATCAGTGTTTTATGCCTGAGAAAGGTCTTGTGTGGTAGGACCTCATTTCAGCATCATCTGGGAGAAATTTGTTCAGAGTTCATGGAAGCTCAAGGACTATCACAATCTCATTTTAAAAAGGCCTCCTTTTCCATCTAAAAAACCTGAAGTTCAGATCCTGTGACGTGCCCTGTGTTCCAGTGAAGCAGGGCTGAAAATCAGTCTGGGAAGTCCAGAGATGCTGGCAGCATGCTGGACCACCCTGTGTCCCCTCCTTGGAAAGGAAGACATCATTAGCTCGCCTGTCTAGCCAAAAACTGTTTATTTTTCCTCTTTCTCATTATTTACGCGAGATCCACTCCTTTCCAAAGCAGCTCCCAAAGAACTGGTGCCAAGTTCTCAGGGAGAGGGATGAGTGCCGGATTCACACGAACATGCGCACACACAGCAATAAAATGTGTGATAGCCAAACAGGACAGACAACTGTCATCTGGGGCACTTGGCTTAGCTAATGTTTGGACTGTGTTCTGAAGGATGAGATGCTGAATTTCATCACCCACATTTTAAAATATCAGGCTTGCAAAACAAATTAACAAAAAAAAAACCAAACCCACAGTGCTTTCAGCAATATAAGGGAGTGTGGGCCTTCCTGCAGAGGAAAGACAGGCCTCTCTGTATTTTCCATTGGATGCATTTACGTCATATATCTTTCAGGCTCTTCCTGCCTTTTTAATTTCATGATCCTTCTGTGTTAAGATTTAGCAAAACCGACATCTAGGATATCCTTTCCCATACAAGGTTACAAGAGATGAGAACATAGTTCATCATCAACAGTATCTGAAATGATGTTATAGATAAAGTTTTCAATTATATAAAAATTGTAGGTTAAAATGTTACTTTTTTTAAAAAAAACCCCAAACACTAGTAGCCTAATTTAGAACTGATCAGTTATTTCTTTTAGGACAATGTAATTTTACGGTGATTTTAGCTTTCTTATTTACAAAAACTGATTCTTCATATAGTTTTCAGATACATCTTAAGGACAATGAAACTCCATAGCTGAAAGCTACAGGGAACTTTGCAAGAACCGCTCTTGCTGTGACCTCTGAAAAGTTGTTGCTGCAGAGTCAAAGTAACAGGATTATACTATAATTTACAGAGGATGCAAACTGAGAGGTAAGACAGATTTTAACTCCTGTCTGATGAAGGATCACTTGCTTAAAGATTAAAAAAAAAAGAAAAAAGAGGAAGAATAGTTCATACCAAAAATGTTACAAGGACTTAAACAGCATGTCTGGATCAAACACAGCATGCAGGGACTTCTGGACATCAAGAGAACCTGATTTAATGTGGTTTCTTTACTGCCAATGTGCTGCACAACCTTGGATAAGACTTTGCTCCTCAGAATCGCTTCTAAGTTAATTCCCATCCTTGTCAGTACTCGCTAATTTGATTCAAGCTCTTCAGGAGAGGAGCTACATCCACTAGTGGAAGTTTTTTCAGGGTCTAGTCTATAGGCACTTCTATAGCACAACTGTAAAGGCACTGTTGATACTACTGGGTCAAGGACCTAACACTTACCTAACTGGTCCTTAACGTGCGCACAATAATGTGACATATGCATTAAAAAAGGGTTTTGTTGGAGACTTTTTAATTCACACTTCAATAAGAGCTTTCCTTGAGAAAACACTAACTCACATCGCACCACCTCTCTTCATCTTGTGGTGAAAACATGACAGCGGCACTCAGAAATCTCAGTAAGGATCAAAGCTCCTTCTGTAATAGGTGTTGCAAGGACAGAAACAAGTGATTCTTGTTGAAAAACAGCCCTCATTGAGGAGGATTTGATTCCATTTTAAGAAGCACAAATATAGGCGGCTGAGCTCCTACTGTAGTTGGTGGAGACCAAGTCAATGAAGTCAAGTGAGCTGTAAGAGCCTTTCCACTCCTGCACCTCTCTCCAGGGTCCACCTACATGTCCGCCAGATCTCCACCAATGACAAAATGAGTGCAGGCTCCCTAGCCCTCCTGGAAACACCTCCACATAGGTGCCTGAATTTAGGTTTCCTACTCAGTCAGTGCAACCATCCAATCACTTCTGCAAAGGTCACAACCTATGATAGGCAAGATTTTTAGGGTGAGGTACTATCTTTCTAGAATATTGCTTTTAAGCCTGTCCTCCTGTTACAGGAAGTTATTAGTTCAAAACCAACTCTGCATTGTATGCATGCCCAAAGGACTTTTCCATGTTGAAAGCATCCAGGAGTTAATTCACTCGCTGCCTTCGCTGCCTGTGTGTGCTCCCCCTTATCTGGACAGCTTCGGCAAAGGGTTAAAAAAAAATTCCAGCAATAAATCTCCCACACTAACAAGTTTCAGAGGAAACTAGATACCCTGTGGTGAGAACGTTATGGCCTAGTTGTTTAATTATACAGGTTCTCTGGTTTGTTTTGAAATGGCGTTTTGCCAGGGTTTGCAGGGTCAGTTAATGAGCCGTGCTGGCAAAGACTCTGCAACAACCGTCAGTGGTGCTGCAGAGGTTAATAAGCTCGATCAAAGTGTGGGGCTGCCTGCCAGAGAGCCTGACCAATAAATAGACCCTCTTCAGCCTCCATGGAAAAGCTTGTCTTCTCACCACTGCTCTCCCTGACTGTCCAGCTCCAGCCCAGACATGGACGGCGTGGAAACAGCTGAGTCAGCTGAGTTTTTCTGGACATGCAGTCAAGAGAGGAGAGCCAAGACTCCAGGGTGCATTTAAAGCAGGGAAGAAACTGCAGACAAAACACTGGTCTTCTTATCCTCTTCTCTTTACCCATGCATTGCCACAAGCAGACCATGGGCATGGGCCAGCAAAGGTTCCCAGAGGTGCAGCTCTCCGTTGGGGTTGGAGGGACATGGACAGCCCGTGCCCCCATGGCATTTACTGCTTTTTCGGAGGAGATCACAAGCTCTTCTTGGCACCAGTTTCCATGGAGCAGTTGGTCCACAAAACTGGTGGTCACACCTGTTCTCCACCCTCTCCAGTGAAAATGTTATCGAAGCCCTCCCTCTCCCTAGGGACTTCCTCAATGCTTTCATGATGCTGGTGATTCCCTCTTCATGCTTCCTTCCTCAGGAGAAACGGGGTCTAGGGTTAATCAAACTCTGCTGTCAGCTCGGTGGCTCAGAGAGCTGGTTTGCTTTGGAGCCTGCATTTCTCGCTGGTCCCATGACAGTATGACATTGCCAGATCTGTGCAAAACATGATCTAGCTTCTGCTTCTTTAGGAAGAAAACACCAATTCCTCCCTCTCTTCCTCTCACACCCTAAACAACAGCTCAGAACAGCACCGCTGTCCAGATACCCAGAGTTCATAAAAACAAGAAAAAATGTAACTACCCCCCCCATACACATCACCTAGGGATAGATTTTTGGCCGGGTGGATGAAAGATGCATTGCAGAACTGCTGTCAACAGGCAGCAGCAGACGTTGCACACCAAATTCCTCCCTCTTTATGTTGAAAATGTGCTGCTGGTTCTCCAGAGACTCCTGCTCTGGGCAAGCCAAGCTGGGGCCATTGTCTCACCTAATTTCTGACAGAGTATAAAACCCACAATGCTCCTGCAATCATTCCTTAACACTTTAGACTTCTGTGGAGGGCCAGCTAAGACCCCCAAACTGCAAGCATCAGGGGGATGAGTTTTCAAAGATAACCCCAAAGGAAGAACTTATATGGTCTAGGAGATATGAAATATTGATTTTAGCTCTGCCCAAGTCACAGCTCTGTTCTTGGGATATTCTGGATGAGATGATTCCTTTTCTCTGCTCTTGTTTCCCAATGTGTACAACAGGGACTGGGACAGTGACTTCTGTAAAACACTTGCATGCCAAAGCTGCAAAAATGTGGGCTTTATCAGATAGGCAGAAGGACAAAACCCGCTGTAATACTGGGTCAGACTCCTGGACAATCGTATTCGTTGTTTGGCTTCCTGCAACGGGCAGTTCTTGGTACTTTAGAGGAAAACACAAGAAGTCTGATGACGAACAACTGGAAAACATTTATGAACGATTGGCTATGGTATAAAATTATGAAGGTTCATATCTTTTCTAAAAATATTGATTCTATGATAACAGCAGATGTCTTTTCCTCCATTTAAATTCCTGGTCATAGTTTTGCTTATATGACTGGGGTTTTTGGGTTTTTTTTGTGTTTTTTTGTTGTGTTTTGGAGTTTAATCACACTTTGTATAAAAAAAAAAGAGCTTCCTCTTTTCAAACAAGCCACTTTTCTGTTAATTGAATAGGTTATGACTTCTACATTAGAAATAATTTACTTTACAACATAACTTTCTCTTAATAGCTGCATCAGATATTTTTCCAGTTATATCCTACCTGTAATAAATCACCCCAACTTCTTATTCACAGAATCACAGAATCACAGGTTGGAAGGGATCTCAGGGATCATCTAGGCCACCTTTCTAGGAAGAGCGCGGTCTAGACAAGACGGCCCAGCACCTTGTCCAGACGGCTCTTGAAGGTGTCCAACGTGGTCAAGTCAACCCCTTCCCTGGGGAGATTATTCCAATGGTGACTGTCCTCACTGTGAAAAATCTCCCTCTCGTGTCCAATCGGAATCTCCCCAAGAGCAACTTGTGTCCATCCCCCTTGTCGTCTCCATGGGACTCCGTGTAAAAAGGGAGTCTCCATCTTCTTTGTAGCTGCCCCTTAAGTACTGGTACGTGGGGATGAGATCCCCTCTGAGCCTCCTTTTCTCAAGGCTGAGCAAACCCAGCTCTCCCAGCCTGTCCTCGTATGGCAGCTTCCCAGTCCTCTGATCATCTTGGTGGCCCTTCTCTGGACCCCTTCCAGCCTGGCCACATCCTGTTTGTACAGCGGGGACCAGAACTGCACACAGCGCTCCAGGTGTGGCCTGACAAGCGCTGAGTAGAGCGGGATGGTGACTTCTTTATCTCTGCTGGCGATGCCCTTTTTGATGCAACCCAGCACCCTGTTGGCCTCTTGGCCGCAGCAGTCACTGTTGGCTCATGCTGAGCTTCCTGCCCACCAGGACCCCCAGGTCCCTTCCCACAGAGCTGCTCTCCAGCCAGGTGCATCCCAATCTATGCTGCACTCCCGGATTATGTTTTCCCAGGTGCATGACCTTACACTTGTCCTTGCTGAACTTCATAAGGTTCTTGCTGGCCCACTCCTCCAGCCTCTCCAGATCTCCCTGCAGAGCAGCTCTCCCTTCTGGAGTGCCTACTTCCCCACTCAACTTGGTGTCATCAGCAAACTTCGTCAGGCTACACTTGATGCCGTTATCCAGATCCCTTATGAAGATGTTGAATAACATTGGGCCCAATATCGATCCCTGGGGGACTCCACTAGTGACAGGTTGCCAGTTTGAGAAAGAGCTATTTACCACCACCCTTCGGGTGCAGCCTGTCAGCCAGTTCCCCACCCACTGCACAGACCACTTGTCTAGGCCATAACGCATCAATTTCTCCAGGAGGAGATTGTGGGGGACCCTATCAAAGGCCTTGGAGAAGCCCAGGTAAACAATGTCCACCACCTGCCCCATGCCAACCAGGCAAGTCACTTTGTCATAGAAGGCCACCAGGCTGGTTCAAGCATGACCTGCCTTTAGTGAAGCCATGTTGGCTTTTCCCAGTCACGTGCTTCAATTGACTTGTAACGGCCTCCAGGAGTATTCATTCCATAACTTTCCCAGGGATTGAAGTAAGTTCTCTTTATATGCCTGTTCTT
Organism: Phalacrocorax carbo; assembly: GCF_963921805.1. Classification (NCBI taxonomy): domain Eukaryota; kingdom Metazoa; phylum Chordata; class Aves; order Suliformes; family Phalacrocoracidae; genus Phalacrocorax; species Phalacrocorax carbo. Next base: position 214,884,579 of record NC_087513.1, on the reverse strand, counting down.
CAGGGATTTTTCATTTCAGAACAGCATTACAAAGACATCTCTGGATGTCTCCATATCACACCAGTGAAGATCCTGTGGCACATCAAAGAGCCACCCTTGCAACGAAACCCTTGTGACTAACATGTCTGATGTAGTTCCCAACTGCGACAGAATACACAGTTTCTCCCCAAAATGACACTAAGCCATTTTCCTCCTTGGGGTTTCTGTTTTTAAAGATTTTAAAGCATCTTCTACTGGTGCTTTTTTGGGGCAGGCAGGGAGAAAGCGTTCCAAGCTGGAAATACAATTACAAAGGAGTTCTTTGATGTTCAGGCGCAGGTGAGTGTCACTGCCTACCTGTGTGCAGCCCGATTCGTATCCTGAGGGGGATGTCTGGCATGTGCCTCATTCTGAATGTTCCCACTGAGCTGAGGATGTCCAGGGACATGTTGGCTATCTCAGCCGCGTGCTTGTTTCCATTCCGTTTTGGGAGCCCTGAGGCAACCATGTAGGCATCACCAATTGTCTCCACCTAGCAAATACCATTACATGAAAAAATATGTAAATAAATTGACAAAGATGGAAAAGAGGTGTAGAATAAAACTAAAAGAGTTTGATCCTCATGCCCAAGGTACTCCTCACCTTGTAAACATCATGGTTTCCAAGAACAGCATCAAACAACGTGTAAAGGTCATTCAGAAGGTCAACTACTTCAATGGGTTCACTGAGGGCTGAAATGGTCGTGAAGCCCACGATGTCACTGAAGTAGATTGTCACCTGGTCAAAGTACTCTGGCTCCACAGTGCCACCAGTCTTGAGGGCTTCTGCCACTGATCTGAAATAACAACGCCAGTAAAGATAACAATGTGCCAAGATGGACAAACCCTTTTGTAGTACACACACAAGAGCTCAGACACTCTTGTTCTACTGCGCTCAGAAGATCTGACGCTAAATAGGAGGTTCTATATGGCTGTAACAAGCATTGACTGAAGCTTTTTACTTTGACTGGAAGGTGTTTGCCAAAATTGGAGGTCAACTCTGCAATCTTGCACGCTTCTAGGGAGCTTTTTTGCCCAGTCTAGCTATGGGGGCTTTTTCTACTGCCTAAAGTACCGGTACTTACGGGGGGAGCATTTGTGACAGTAGTTTTTCAGTCTTCTGCTTTTCAATCTCTAGCTCTTCGGTCCGCTCCCTGATTAAATCTTCCAGGTTGCTTGAATACTGCTCAAGCATCCTGAGCATTGAGTCAATGATATTGGTCTTTTTCCCTTTGTTGATGGTTTTGAACTGGAAAATCAAACTGCAGAGTTATTTCTCCATCTCATTACATCATTGTAGCACTCTAAGTTTGGAAAGCAACAAAAACACTTATTTTAAAGGGACAATGCTAAAACTGGCTTGATCAGTGGGAAGTGTTCAACAATAAAGGAAAAAGGCAAATTAGAGGGTGAATTTGCATCGATAGCTATGGAAGCTGCCCAGGAGCATGTTGCTTCTCTATGACCGTTCAGTGCGGGTTAAGTGAAACACCACCTTCCATGAGATGACAAGTATGTGAGTGTGGAATAATTGCTGGAGGTGACTTAGAAATTGAACCTGTGTTTTCAGAACAGGTACAGCATGGAAGAAGCTGTCAGGGCAAAGTGCAGCTGATATGTGAGGAACTCATTCCACAGAAGTTCCCTAGTAAACTTAGATGTCGGCAATGCCAGAAGTACTTGGCGTACCGACTCTAGGAGGAGGTGTGCGGAGGCTGGAGCGGTGTGGAGGCATCGCGGCCAGGCTCCGTGATAAATGGGAACTCGAGGTACCGTGGAGCTGGTACGCTGCATATTTGCTACCCTGGGTCAACAGTCCATCATACTTTTGACAAAATGCTGTCCTTTTGGTGAACTTTGCTCATTATAATATCATTATAATAGCAAAGCACACCTCCATCCCAAAAGCTACCCGCCTCTAAGGTGTGATCACCCCTCACCGGGCACGCGCTTTGAATTTCTTCTAGTCTACACCTTTAAAAGTGAAGCAAGGAAATTTTACACCAATCCTAATAAAGGCATGTATGACTAGAATCACTCAAGCTCCACCTGAAAGATGAAAAATAGTATAAAATGTGTGAAGAGAAAAAGGGTGTTGGGGAAGATACCACTGTGTACCACTCTGACTTCTGGGACCAGTTGAGGGGTTAACCTCTCTTCCCCCCCACTGGGATGCCTTTGGGTAAGATTTGAGCACTTGGTTATACCAAGTGTTCCCCAGGAAAACTTAGAAACCTTCACTTTAAAATTCCAGTGCATTAGAGTCACTTCATATTTGCTTAACACACTTGTAGCCTAGCAGTGTACTCATATATTTGGTATTGATTTGTGCCTTGTAACCAGCAACCTTATCACCAGTAATCCAAAGAACCTGTGTATCTGTTGCTTTAATAAATTACACTATTTGTTAATCTAGCCGTGATCGTTCTTATTGAACGCGACTGGCCGGGGCATCTGCCAAATTAGTTACTAACAACAAATACTCGCATGGGTGGTTACTTCTACAACCCTTAGAGAATAAGTCGTTGACCAAGTCTGAGACTAAGACTGGACTTAGCCACACCTAGACTCCTGTTGGAGCAGGAGTTTAGAAAGCAAGGGGGTCCTGTCTGAACCCTGTGACTCAACGGTAGGGTTTCTCCCTAGCCTCTCCTCAGACTCCTACTATTAATGCAACAGTGAGTTGTTATGGAGTCCTATCATGCTGCAAATTTGCACCGTCGTTTATCCAACGACTAATCATGGCCAAGAAGGGCAACAGGATGCTGGGTTGCATCAAAAAGGGCATCACCAGCAGAGATAAAGAAGTCATCATCCCGCTCTACTCAGCGCTTGTCAGGCCACACCTGGAGCACTGTGTACGGTTCTGGTCCCCACTGTACAAAAAGGGTGTGGCCAGGCTGGAAGAGGTCCAGAGAAGGGCCACCAGGATGATCAGAGGACTGGGAAGCTGCCATATGAGGACAGGCTGGGAGAGCTGGGTTTGCTCAGCCTTGAGAAAAGGAGGCTCAGAGGGGATCTCATCCCCACGTACCAGGACTTAAGGGGCAGCTACAAAGAAGATGGAGACTCCCTTTTTACACGGAGTCCCATGGAGACGACAAGGGGGATGGACACAAGTTGCTCTTGGGGAGATTCCAACTGGACACGAGAGGGAGATTTTTCACAGTGAGGACAGTCACCATTGGAATAATCTCCCCAGGGAAGGGGTTGACTCGGCCACGTTGGACACCTTCAAGAGTCGTCTGGACAGGGTCCTGGGCCATCTTGTTTAGACTCTGCTCTTCCTAGAAAGGTTGGACTAGGTCATCCCTGAGATCCCTTCCAACCTGGGATTCTGGGATTCTCTAATCTTTAAGGTAACTTGCAGTGTTTTTATTTGAGAGCGGCAAATTTCAGGGCATTAGCAACATTTACAAGCTGCTATGTATCACCGGCCTTAAATCCACCTTTACACATGGGCATGTATGTGTCCTGCCACCTCCCATCCTCAGCTCACTGAGTTGTGCTTTTTCCTCATGATCTGAATCTGAGCCTCTGGACCACTGCAATAATCTGTGGCTTCAGAAGCTACCTTAGACTCAACAGTGGAGTCACATGGGTGTAAATTTATCACAGTTTCATAGAATGGAAAGGTAAAAATTATGGCTATTGGTTTACCTAGTTTGACCTTGTAAGAACATAGAAACAATACTGCTGCATCAGACAAGGGCTTTATTTTGCCAGTACCTCTCTGTGATACTGGCCAGTGACAGATGTCTGGGAAAGCTGTTCAAACCAGACTTAGGTACAGTTATATTCCCCTGGGATATGCTCCCAGCCTACACCAATCTGCAGTTCAGGGACCTCCTATGCCAAGCGTTGTATCTTTGTTTTTAACCGCCTTTGGCAAATTTTCCTTTTAAATTAATCACCTTTTAAATACTTTAGAAGATCAAAATTTACAGATAATTTACATTTTTTACATTTTACATTTTACATAATTTACATTTACATAATTTACAGATCTTTGATCTAAATGAGACCATCCCTGCAGGTATGCTGCAAACGTGAAGACACCAAGCCCGTGTCCAGCCTGCTTCATACTCACACCCCACACTGTGGTGCCATAGCAGCCCAAGTTCAGGACAAGACATAAGCCAGACTCCATGAACTATAAAATAACCCAATAACAAAGGCAAGACTAGAGCTCTGGGACTTCTTCAACCATTATTTAAGGGCTCGCTTAAAGAAAAAACCCACACTTTCCTGCCAAGTACAAAGGATTGCACCTGCTGCTCTCTTCACTGACCTTATGAAATACCTCCTCAAAGGTTGGTCGTCGCTCGGGGGCTTCACCCCAGCATTGCTTCATTACCTGGATGCACTCCAGGGGGGCCAACTCAGGGGTTATGTTTGGGCGGCACAGGGGAGGGGGCTTCTTCACTTTCTTTATAATTTCTGTGACAAAGAGAAGAATGGGAGGCACGTTGTGAGATGGAGGGTCTTCGTGGAGGCAAAAGACATGGACATTTTCACCTATCCTTTGCTCGCTCCTTCAGCCATCACTGTTATTCCTCACCATCCAATGGCTGTGTCAAATGAAGCTGGGGGTTTCTGCTTTCATCTGCCAGGAGTCTCTGGGAGGATTTAAAAGATAAAAGAGATTCCCCTGCCTTCTTGTCCCTGGAGAACTCATTTATGAGTAATAAAGTGGCTGGATGGGGGAGGGTTGTGTGACAGATGGATGTGTGAGCCTTCAGGCCTGTATTTAATGAAATTGCCTCTGACTCTCTCCATTAGGATCTGCAGTCCTCTAAGGAAGCAGAGGGTTATGGCTGAGCCCAGACAGGAAGGTTACCCACCTCTGATGCTTCGTCATTAACTGAGAACCAGTACGTAGGAGGCTGATGGGAACAGAGACAGTAGAAAGTATTTTAAGGGGGAGAGTTTGGGTTCAGAAAAACATCTGGGAAATGACTCCCTATCCAGAGGTGAAATAAGACTAATAAGGAACTGGGCTTGGGCTTTCAGACCCTGAGAAAAGAGCCCTTGAATCTGCAGGTTTTAGATAAAACAGCACTACAGTGAAGGAGCAGAGCTGCAGGTTTCATTGACAGCTGAAGCAGGGATGCAGGAGTGTGATATCTGAACCCAACCCTGACTTCAATTTTGGTATTTCTCAGTAAGAAATGTGCTTTTTGTAAGGTAGAACTGTGTCTTCCTGCTTAAAAAAAAACAAGGCCAAAGTGATTGTATTTGAAGGTTTCATTTTGTGTAGTGCAGAGCAGTCAAATGGAGTGAAAAACACCCTCTTTCTGGCAGGAGCCCTGTGTTTCCACAGCTGTTACTGTGAGTACCCAAAGCTTTTTGGTGTTGACAGTTTACATTAAAGCTCTTTGGCTCATCCCACCAGTCTCCACCAAATAAACTAAACAAAGCACCTGGCTCAAATATTTCCAAAGGCAGCCAAGGGGAAATGCCTTACCCAGACAGTCTTAAAGTTCACGCCACGAGTGAAAGCTCCTTGAGGATTAGGATGCAATGAGTAGAAATTCATCACTTTACCACATCAGGAAACTGGAGTGTACTATGTGTATCGTTTGCTGGAGGTTCCCCATGGGGACTGGGTGGGGACACACCTGCTGATTACATCATAGGCTGCATCATAGGTCCAGCTCTGAGTTACAGAGAAGGTTACATCCTAATCATCATTGTCAATGCGTTGTTACAGCAGCTTGGGGTGCAGCAAAGTCAGGGCCCCACTTTTCCAGGTGCTGAACAGGCAGATACTGAATCGCCATAGCCCACTTGGTGACTGTCGAGCTTAAAACTTGTTGAGAATGGACTTTCACTGAAATAGCTCTTTTTTGATTGTTCTCACCCTCTCCCTGTTCAAGTGTTTGTGACCTGACCCTGACTGCAGTGTTTGCTTTGCCTATGCATGGACAACACAGTTTGAATGAATGAGTGTGGCATCACGAGCAGTTCCTGAGGAGTTCACCTATTTGCTATTTTTGATACAAGCCACCTTATATATGTCAGTGGGGTCATGATGTACCATTTCAATCTCTGCTGAAAAGAGAACCTCTTTAAATGGGGAAGTACTCAAAGAAAAATAGGTGGACAAAACAGGATGCTCGCAAGGGGTCCAGTTCGACAATGTCAACCCCCATGACCATACAAAAAAGGGCCAAGGAGTGGGAAGTAAAGGAGTTTCTAAACTATGGGAAATTCTGCTATCAGATTTCACCCCACACCATGATGAAAAGTCAAAGTTTTGACAAGAGAACTGGAAGTGCTGTTGGCCAGCTCTGTAGTATCTTGAGGAGCACCCAGAGCCCCTGCCGGACTGATAGCAGTGACGAGTCACATACCACAGCTGAGATCAGAAATACACATTGTGATGCTTATTATGAATGTTTCATTGAAAACAGCTTTTTGTCACTGAGAAAGGTCATGAGACTGGGACACTATTTCCATACTAATGTTTTACCCAAGGGGCATGGCCAGATGTTTTTTGAGCGCTCTGCGTAAAGCCTTAAAATTGTATGGAAATAGTTGCCTACCTTCAGCTGAGAGTTCTGACATGCAGTATGGTGGACCCCGAACAACCATTTCTTGTAGGATGATTGCAAAGCTGTAAATGTCCCCTTTGAACGTGCCCTTTCTGCGCATGTCCGGGTCCCTCAGCAACTCAGGAGCTGTCCAGAGCAGTTCTAAAAAAATCAGGAGCATCACTGTTCTTTCATCTGAGCTCAGACTATCACAAAGTAAGTGCTTAAATGAACACTTCATTTCAGTCATTTGAGGAAAGGTTGGAACATACTTCATTAGTTACTGGATCAATTCTTTTATTTCTTGTGATGTGTTAGAAATATTTAACTTCCATCCTGACCAAAAAAAATTTGCATTTTCCAAATGTCACTCTACCTTTTAAAAAATCTTGCTATACCAATAATTTACATGCTAACATCAACCTTGAACATCTACATAAGAAGTCTTCTCACTATTGCCAAAAGTGTTAACAACTATTTTTTTTTTTTGTTTGAAAATATCACTCAGACAAAATCTTGACGCTGAAGCCTGGATTTCTTGTTACTGTTGTTGCTCTTTTACAAAACATCAGTTAATAAAATATATTCTGTAGTTCTTCTTAGATTAAAATAGTTTCTGTAAAAGCAGTTTGTGGCAGTCTGAAGTACAATTAGTCTTTATAATCCAGTCTTTCAAGTGAAGAAAGACACAGTTGTAAAACATACCCAGCTTCATCAAGAAATGAATCTTCTTCAAACCGGGATATTGTTACCCTGGTAACTGTGCATCCTGAGCAATGGGAATGAGGAAGATTTCAGCTGCTGCAATATATATAACTTTTGCAAGGGAGGAGAAAAAGGTCTTCTGGCAACTGCCCTATCTGAGACACTGGAAATGTGTAGTAAGCAAATCCTGTGACAGAGGGATCAAAACACTGCATAGCACTTGAAAACATGTTTCAGGTATAAACTGGGATACCAGAGGATGAGTTCCTGGGCTTTTTCTCCGGACTTGATGATCCTTCAGGTTTTTTCCAAACTTAACGATTCTATGATTCTATGACAATTATTTCCAAGAAATATTTCCTTATGGCACCTACCTTCTGGGGGTGGCTGGATATAAGGGCATTTCTGTGCTTCTAAGAGCTCGTTATAACCGTAGTCAGTGATCTTCAGCACAAACCGGCCATCCACAACACAGTTACGAGACTTGAGACGTCCATGGGCAAAATCTCGGTGATGCAAATACCTAATTCCCTATGAAACAGAGAAAAGATTGACATTGTTCCTTAAGAATTATTAAATTAATAATTAATCCATCAGGATTCATAGACACCAAGCCAAATTGTCACCTTAGATGTCATCAGATACTGCATTGACTCTATGTCAAATGCAGTCCTGACCAACCCAAGAAACTATGGGATAAGTTCAGTAATGGGTTAGGAATAAGAATTATGTTACCTGCACCCTGAAGCAATACTGTAAAGAACCGGCAGCTTTAGGAATAGTCAGATGCCTTCCTCTGTAACCCTAGGACTCATTACACTCAGAAGCTGTACTTTTAGGCACGGTTAAGAAGGTGGGCACAAGTGGTACCCAATGGTTAGGTCCAGGGCAGCCATTAAGAGCTGGATGCTCTTACCCCGCTCCCTCAAGGAGGATGAGATGGGCTGTAAGAATGGTTCTGGCAGTGTACCCTCTGTGGGCCACCTCTCCCAGACTGGCAGTTCACCATTAGGGGATGAATACACATGGGACATGATTGGAAGTGTGTGAACACTCTTCCAAAGTGACCATAGGTGTAGCCATCCTGTGACAGGGGATGTCTATGGTTTGGTTCTATGCTGGATGCATTTCTGATTTATGACAAGAAAGGGCCTTTGGGAAGTAGGAATTTATCACCAAATTCATTGTTCTAGGTGATCAGTTCTAGCCTGATGTGTAGTTTTAACCACTCATCCTGCTGCGTGGATGTAGTCCTATTACCCTGAATACTACTTCTCTCAGATGGTAACAAAAGAGTAATAAGAGGTTTCCATTAAAGACCCTGTGTACCAGTATAATAACATTCACATTGGTTTTCCCTACATTACTATAAAAATCCAAAAGTCCTGGATGAAATAGCTATGTCAGTATAAAAGTCACATGCAGGTCACGCCTCAGCAGGAGGCGTGGATTTACTTTAATTAGATCCATCACGAGAGAGGACTTGAACATCCAATCCAGTTTCATATCTTCATTTCTCAGCAAGTCCTCCAGGCTTCCTCGGGAGCAGTACTCTGTCACTATGGCAAAGATGCCACAGTCAGAGAAAAAGCCCAGGAACAGATTCACATTTTCATGACGCAGATCTTTCATCTGAAACAAGGCAGTGAATCACAAAAGACCAAGTCAGCCAGACATCTTCTCAGCAGCTTCTTTATACCGTTAGATGCCCCTACCATTCCTGTACTCCCCAACAGTCTCTCACAGAAGGATGGGGAAGCAAATGACCTCTTTGCTGCTTACTTTTAGCTATCCTATATCCTTTTTAAGATTTGCTTTTCTTAGTCTATCCATTAAGACAAAGAAAGCAAGATAGCAAAAGCAAACTGAACAGAAATTTATTTTTCTTTAGACAAGCTAGATTGGATCTTTCACAAGGAAAAAAATTGCTTTGCTGGGGTAAATTGAGTTCAGCATGTGGAGCCTTGTTCTGGCTCCCGTCTGATCTGGAAAGCAATACCATGCCTGGAGGATCCAAAGTCATCCATCAGTAGTGCCTTTGGATACATACCCTGATAAATTTGGAATATTTATATGTATAAAAATG